>NC_082382.1:13154349-13259349 GCF_031168955.1 Gadus macrocephalus
ACTCTCTCCTAAGCCCTTTCTCAATCAGCCTTCTTGTCTGCACTTGTGTTCTTGTGGACTTATGAAACATCATCAGTCGCAGCACAAGTACTGTTACACTCAAAAGTCTGACTCTTGCCAAGTACACTTCAAATATTCCGCATTTGATAGCCAAGTATCCCAGAATGCATGCTGCAACAACCAGCAGCAATGGCAAAGGAGAAAATTGACAACTGTTAGTTCTATTTCTAATAAATTTGTTTGCTTTCTTTTCAAATGTTCAAGTTTCTGATGTTGAGCGTTGTCATTCATTCACCGACGACTACAGCAACAACATTTCACAGCTTCCCCGGACTTGCGTACACAGTACGCAAGTCCGAACTTGGCATACTTGGTATTGAGAAAGGCCCCTTGCTCTGTTTGTTTTCCTTTTCCCTAAGCCTCTGACTCTGTGTCCGTGTGTCCCTCAGAGAACCTGTTTGGCTACTACCTGGAGAAGGGAGTGATACTGGAGAAGAGAGGCCTGGCGTCGGTGGCGGACGAGGAGGGCCCGTCGCCGACGTCCAACCGCTACGTCATGTCCGACATCACCAGTTTCTTCACCCTGCTGGTCGGGATCTACTTCCCTTCTGTCACAGGTCAGCACATAAATATCCATCCATCATACACACACCACGTACATATCCACACATCCTTGTAACAGACGTGGTCGTGGAATCAGCTGTAGAATGAGGACTCGTCCATTCTTCCCACTTTGCCTTACTATTGACCATCTGTGACAAGGGACACTTAGAGATAACGGAGAGGATGCCTGGAGCTCAGGAAAGGCTGTTTTGGCCAGGAGTAGAAAGGCCAATAGTGGATGGATATGTCTTCTTCTGTGCAGGTATCATGGCAGGCTCTAACCGCTCTGGGGACCTGCGTGACGCCCAGAAGTCCATCCCTATCGGCACTATCGCTGCCATCAGCACCACGTCCATCGTGTGTATCCTTCAAAGTCTGGCTCAAACACCCCTTGAGTAATAAAGACATATGAATGTGTGTTTGTATCATTCACAAAAGGCTAGCTAAGCACAAACCTCCCTCGAGAATAAATGACATGAATGTGTGTTTGTATCATTGACTGAGTCTGACTAAACACAAACATCCCTTGAGTATAAAAGAGCTAATCTGAATGTCTTTTTGTATCATTCACAGAGTCTGGCTAAATGCAAACATCCCTTGAGTATAAAGACATCTGCTTGTGTGTTTGTAAGAAATCACAGAGTCAAGGTCAACACAAAATTCCCTCTAGTATGGAAGACATCTGACTGTGTGTGTGTGTGTGTGTGTGTGTGTGTGTGTGTGTGTGTGTGTGTGTGTGTGTGTGTGTGTGTGTGTGTGTGTGTGTGTGTGTGTGTGTGTGTGTGTGTGTGTGTGTGTGTGTGTGTGTGTGTGTGTGTGTGTGTGTGTGTGTGTGTGTGTGTGTGTGTGTGTGTGTGTGTGCGCGTGTGTGCGCATGTGTGGACACGTTGCATAAAAGCCATTCTTAACAGTTGATTTTAGACATGTCCTGTGTCATACTATTTGGGGCCTGCATTGAAGGGGTCGTCCTCAGAGATAAGTGAGTCTACGACCGTTACTCCAGCAATCAACACCTTGGATCTTTTCTATGACAAAACAAATGCTACCCAATAAGAACGTCTGCATGACACACCTTTTCAAGGCAGCCAACAACCAACCGTTTATAATGGGATCAGTTTGAGTCAGACCCAGCCCTTTGCCTCGGCCCTGTGCCCAGGTTTGGGGAAGGGGTGAACGGCAACCTGGTGATTGGAACGCTGGCCTGGCCGTCCCCCTGGGTCATCGTGATTGGCTCCTTCTTCTCCACCTGCGGGGCGGGCCTTCAGAGCCTGACTGGGGCCCCCCGCCTGCTGCAGGCCATCTCCCGGGACGGCATCATCCCCTTCCTGAGAGTAGGCTCACGCATCGCGTTGAAACACTTCAAAATATAGAGATACAAATCATAAACAGTGAGTGTGTGTGCGCGTCTGTGTGTGTGTGCGTCGAGGCTCCCATGTGCAAACTGTTTCCTGTGTCACTGCAGGTGTTCGGTCATGGGAAGGCCAACGGAGAGCCCACATGGGCCCTCCTCCTCACTGCTGGCATCTGTGAGATCGGCATCATCATCGCCTCCCTGGATGCAGTGGCCCCCATCCTCTCCATGTACGCCTGCATGACACACAACACATGTCCCGTTCACGTTTCTCAAGCACTCTTCATGCAATAATAGTCCCTTTGTTTGGTCTGTTTTTCTGACTTTAGGTCATGTATTAATGCTGTCTCTCTGCCTCTCCTTGTCTTTGTCTCTTGTTCTAGGTTCTTCTTGATGTGCTACATGTTTGTGAACCTGGCCTGTGCCCTGCAGACTCTGCTGAGGACGCCCAACTGGAGGCCTCGCTTCAAGTTCTACCACTGGTAGGAGGAGGATGGAACGACTAAAGGGTTTTAATAGACAATCCTCGTTTTTGTAGCATTTATCCAAATTGCAAAGTGCTTCGCCTTACTTAGCCTTAATCCCAAAACAACCTGAATTAAGGTTTTAATTGTAACTGACCTACCTCTATGGCATTGGTTCAACAGCGTGACATTAAATATGTAGCTGCCTTTTGGTGAGATGTGGCTAATGTCACGGCTAGCCCAAACATCTAGGAGCAGACAAGCATGTGATGTTCTCCTCATCCCCTCAGGGCTCTGTCCTTCCTGGGTATGACCTTGTGTCTGTCACTGATGTTCATCTGCTCCTGGCACTATGCCATTATTGCCATGGGGATTGCAACCTGCATCTACAAATACATTGAGTTCTGTGGGTAAGTGATTCATTTGTTTAACTATAGTAGTTCTCAGTCATTCATACACTACTCCATTTGCTTTTCCAGTACCATATTTGTCTTGTCAACCAACAGAACATGCCTTACTCTTTAGTTTCCTCATGACTCCTCAAATTTTTCCTCATGTTTTACGAGTTCATTTTATTCGGTAGTTTAAAGCTAGTGAACAAATATAACAAAGAAATATCTTCCCTCTGGAGCTTCTCCTCATGTTGTCTGAGTTTATTTTATTTGATAGTTTAACGTTAGTGAGCAAATAAAACAGCCAAAACCAAAACCGTCCCCATAAAGCTTCTCATCCTGTTTTCGCAGATAATTTTATGAGGTAGTGTAACGGTAGTTACCAAATAAAACAACCAAAATACCATCCATCTGGAGCTGTTGTTTTTCTTTGAGTAGTGAAGAATAGAGCCACACAAACCCCTGTCCCCCACCTTGTATGGAGAACCCTCACCGTATTTAACCGAGTGAGCCTCCTGCTGTTCTGAACGTCCTGTCCCCCACAGGGCGGAGAAGGAATGGGGGGACGGCATCCGGGGTATCTCTCTCAGCGCCGCCCGCTTCGCCCTCATGAGGCTGGAGGAGGGTCCGCCGCACACCAAGAACTGGAGGTCAGCCCCCTGGAGCCCTCAAACATCGCCATGGAAACAGTGTTTCATTTTCAGATTGCTCCCACCGCCGGCCGCTTGCACTGATGTTTCAATGAAACATCGGTCTATCTATTGCTAAATCCTGCTTCTGTTTGAATGTTTGAATGTGTTTTCCTCGCTCTTGTTACTTCTAATCCGTAAAGACATGCAGGGCCGGCTTATTAGAGACCCTGAATGGACCTTGAGACCCTCAGTTAGCGTGGTTGTCCATGCAATGGACTGACATCCAGATGAAACTAAAGGGTCAGCTGGGAAATGGATGGAGGGATGAAATAATGGATTAATCCACAGATGGACAGATCGATGGACGGATGCTTGTTGGAAATGACCATTATGTACTCATCATATGTATTCATCCTTCTGCCACTGTGTTCCTGCTGTCCATCAGACCACAGATCCTGGTCCTGGTGAGTGTGGATGCTGAACAGAACGTAGAGCAACCCCGCATACTGTCTCTGACCAATCAGCTGAAGGCGGGCAAAGGCCTGACCATCGTTGGCACCAACGTGGTGGGAACCTTCCTCAATAACTACGCTGATGCCCAGCGAGCCGACCAGGTGAGTGCTTTGTGTAGTGTAGGCGTGGCTGTTGAGGAGGGGTCTTGCATTCATGAGTCATAATGAGAGTTTCATTCTCCTGATGCGCTCCCTCCAGTCTCTGCGCAGGCTGATGGAGACGGAGCGAGTGAAAGGCTTCTCTCAGGTGGTCATCTCATCCAACCTGAGAGATGGGACGTCCCACCTGGTGCAAGTGGGCGGACTGGGAGGCCTGAAACATAATACCATTCTGGTCAGCTGGCCGCAAAACTGGAAGCATCCTGACAGTCACCTTCGACTTAAGGACTTTGTTGGTAAAGCTTTTTTTCTTATCCAGGGTGCATGCGCTGTTGCATGCAGTGCAACAGCGCCCGTTGAAGTTCAATCAATAAAGTCTGCTTGGCAGTTAATAGAGGTTTACGCCATCCGGCTTTGTTTAATTTCTTATCGTTGCCAACAGTAGGCCCTTTCCAGACTAGCAGAGAAGTGAGATATGATAGTGCTGATATGTCAATGCCCTGGAATGCACTAGACTGACCTACTTTTTTGTAATATAACTTGCCTCGTGAGGCCATATGGGCTATTCAGGTTTGAGTTTCGCATTGGATATCAGCCTGGCCCTGCATCACCTGTGGTTGATTTCCAAATATAGCGCGGCCTAACGTTGCTTAAGAAACCCAAGCCCATCAGTTTAAATAACTAGGTGATGCACTTGCTCCCTTCGCTCTTACCGTATCCGGTTAAAAGTAATGAAACAACACCTTATTCTCTGATAAAGGCCTTCTCACTCATTTCTGATGATCTTTTCACATTGTTATTCCAAGAACTTTATTCAGTTTTGATTGTTCCATTAATTTCTAGACTTTTTTGGGGCTTACCAGTTTTCTTAACTGGCTGCGGCGCACCCTGCTTTGTCATGTACTGAAGGTCCCTCCCCTTAGCACCGATAAGTCTGTCAATTTTTGAAGGCAGAGTGAATCACAGAGAGGTACTCTTCATATCACACAGCAGAGCAGGATGGTCTCACCAGGCTTCAATAAAACATCCTTAGGGACCAATATACAAATACACATCTGTGTTTCAAATGAAGGGCCGTCTCCCCTTTCCCTCATACTAAGAACATAATCCAAAATGCACTCTTTCATAACCGAGTCAACTCTGTCTTCTCTTTCCAGAGGTGGTGAGAGAGACGACCATCGCAAGTCTGGCGTTGTTGGTTCCTAAGAACATCGCCAGCTACCCATCCAACGGGGAGCGCTTCACCGAGGGCCACATCGACGTCTGGTGGATCGTCCACGACGGAGGCATGCTGATGCTGCTGCCCTTCCTGCTGCGCCAGCACAAGGTGGGCTGTTGATACAGTCTGCACACGCACACGCTTACTGTATATTTATTCATTGATGCATTTATGTCTGTGCAGTGCACCTTGTGGGTGATCTTGCCATAATGAGTGCAGCGTTGTCGTGTGCTTCATGTGTATGTTCTGTTGTGACGAACCCCATCACTTGTGTTTTGATGGGGTTGTCTGTGTGTGGTGGCAGTGACTATATAAAGACAGGTAAAGTGGTACTTCTGCACTTATGTAAAACAATTACCAGGTAAAGCTGTAAAGATCAGGTCAAACATTAACTATGAACAAACTAGTAAAGCTGTGCTTATGCAAGAACAGGTAAAATAGTAACAAGGCAATAATTCTACCAAGCGAACCCATCGAATAATTGAGTCAAAGTATTCTGTACTATTTCCTGCTTTGGGGTGACAGGTGTGGAGGAAATGCAAGATGCGCATTTTCACGGTGGCCCAGATGGACGACAACAGTATCCAGATGAAGAAAGACCTCATCACCTTCCTCTATCACCTCCGCATCGACGCTGCGGTGGAGGTCGTAGAGATGGTGAGGCACAGCATGGATCATACTCTAAGGTTTCTGAGGAGATCACACTCCTGCATGTTTCCATCACATGTGTGGATGTAGACTTGACAGTAAAAGTACCTACCGGTATATTATATCCTCTACATATAGGTATGTGCAGATGTATGTATTTTCAGTGGATAATGTTATCATTTGGGTGTAGGCGTTCCATACGCATTCAAATTTGTATTTTCTCATGGATTGTCCTTACCTTGGATGTGATCATCTTTTCCCTTTAAAGCATGATAGCGACGTCTCCGCCTACACCTACGAGAAGACTCTGGTGATGGAGCAGCGCACACAGATCCTCAAACAGATGCATCTGACCAAGAACGAGAAGGAGAGAGAGGTTTGGTCTTCATCCGTAATATGTCCTTCAAAATGTTGACAAAATGTTGACTCCACAATATTTGGATTAAAGGTCACTAATAAGGGTTCAACAGCATCGACGCTACTATGAACGTTGTGTTACACCGCCAGTGGTGCCTGATGGTTTTTGGTCACAACAGATCCAGAGCATCACAGACGTCTCCCGAGGGTCCATCCGTCGCAAGAACCCCACGAGTCTGCGTGTTCCACAGATCGGAGAGGAGGGGGCCAGCATGGCAGAAAGACCAGAGGAGGAGGTACATCAAATCATACCGATGTACTGAACATGATCCCCCTCCACCGTGCTCTGAACTCCACCTCATCAATCCAAAACATCAATGATCTCTCGCTTAACCCTTCTACGCCAGCTTTTCTTACATTCCCATTCTTTGAGGATACCATGTGTTTGTGTGTGTGTGTGTGTGTGTGTGTGTGTGTGTGTGTGTGTGTGTGTGTGTGTGTGTGTGTGTGTGTGTGTGTGTGTGTGTGTGTGTGTGTGTGTGTGTGTGTGTGTGTGTCCGTGTGTGTGTGTGTGTGTGTGTGTGTGTGTGTGTGTGTGTGTGTGTGTGTGTGTGTGTGTGTGTGTGTGAGTTTCTGACACTCTCTCTCAGCCCATCTGCCAACCTTGTCCACTGCATTGTCTTAGACCGAGGCCTTCTCCCATCCCATCACACAGATACATCTGACCCTCACCAAGAACTCTGCCCCTACGGGCCACATGTCCCACAACCCACCTGGAGGGGGTACTGCAAGCCCAGACGGTGAAGTGCAGAGGACATGGACGGACAAAGGTGGAGCAAAGGACCAGAGCCAAGCCTCAGCAGGAAAACCAGAGGCGGGGAAAGATCTCTTCAATATGAAGCCGTGAGTGAGCGGTCAGGAACATCAGCCTAGCGATACTGACGCACCGAGGCAGTAGTGGTTACAGTGGATCAATAACCATTAACATGATCAATAACATTAATCCATGTCCATTTTTGTGTTTACCAAACTGCTTTTCAGGTGTACAAGTAGTACAATACACCCTATTCTTGCCATGTCTTCCATATGAATCATTCATGATTATCCTTCTTTTGCCATGCTGCAGCGAATGGGAGCATCTGTAAGTATGGACCACACTCTTTAAGAGAATGTGAATCACAACATTTAGAGCATTTTAGATGTATAGACAACTGCCTTGTCCCACTCTATTGACTTTCTTTGGCTCCTCCCCTCCCCAGAAACCAGTTCAACTTGAGGCGCATGCACACAGCGCTGAGGCTCAATGAGGTGATCCTAAAGAAGTCCAAGGAGGCCAAGCTGGTCCTGCTCAACATGCCGGGGCCCCCAAAGAACCGCATGGGCGATGAGAACTGTATCCTTTGTGTCAGCACTTCACCATGATCAGCACAAACCAGAGCACTGCAGGCACTGAAGCAGCTGGGATTTATGTTGTGTACGGTCAGAATAATGACTCGGAAAGTCGGTTGATGTGAAGTTGGACAAAGGTTTGCTTTGATTGTCCTCAGGCTCAGCCCTTACTTGGCGGTCACTTTGGATCAAAGTGTCTGCCAAAGGGGTGAATATTAATGTCAATTAATCCATTAATTCCACTCCTTGACTCCCGGGCTCCCAGACATGGAGTTCCTGGAGGTCCTCACCGAGGGCCTCAACCGGGTCCTCCTGGTGCGTGGGGGCGGCCGTGAGGTCATCACCATCTATTCCTAAAGAGCCAATCTTTGAGCAGCACTTTCATCTGCACAGTTTCTAGATTTCCTTTGCACTATATTGACTTGTACCCTCCACTGTGACCCATTCATTACATATCAATGCAGAGCAGCCCTGCTTGTCGTCCTGTGCCAGCCTCTCTCTGCTCATAACCCCGCTGACTCCAGCTCGCCCCGCAGCCATTAACCTCTGGTGTGGTGAAACTCACCTCTCTTTTGATACTACGCACCTAGTTCCCTTAGCTAGGCCCACTCCCCCATGTTATACGATAATATCACAATGAACAATCAATCATGATAGAAGATAAGCTGTATTGTTTCAAACTATGTAGCCGGTGGGAACTTGTGAAAGCTCTCAAATGAGTCTAAATCCTTACATATGATTTACCCTGGTATTGTGGGAACCTGACTAAAAGGGTGCTTCAAATTTTATCTTGATGGTGTATTTATGCATTTGGTTAGTGTTAGAGTTTGATGTTTGAGAGTCATTAAGAAAAGAAAAGTTATTTTTGTTTTTATACTACTCTTCATTTGTTGTGGTATTTGTGCTATTTATTTTATTCACATAATTATTTAATTGTGGCTTCTTCATGGTCTTTCCTTGTCATGTTCATAGTATGAAAAGTATGGTCTTTGCATTAGGTTTATTATTGTTTTCAGGCATCATATAAATATAACATATAAGAGATGAGCACAAAGGCTGAATCACTTTCAATACATTGTTAGTGAATTAAATGATAATTACATTACATCATGGAGGATTGATAATCATTGGGGATTATTACACTCATTGTATTGTATTCACTTTTGATTACATCGTGACTTTGATGGATCAGGCAAAATTATATTATTACTCTGCCTAACCTGGTTCCACTTATAACTTCTGTTGTATGTAGCCTATTTTTTTCATTCAAATGGAAATCTGTGAATTTGTATAATAAGAGATGGAGAATATAATAATGAATTAGAGTACTTAATAACTGTATGAAAGATATAACTTTGCAAAGCATAAAAATGATAGACACCTTATTGAGTTTAAATAAGACTACACCTTTTATGTGCTTTATTTTATGCTTGATTCTATTGTATTATTAAGCCAACATGTGAAAAGTATGCATTACAAATGAAAATTTTAAACTTGGCCCAGTGGCCTTATAATAAATATCAATAACCCCAGCTCTATCATCCAAGAAAGTCTTTTGAGGGTTTGCTTATTGTACCATGCAACAAAGAGTGCATTCATGAGTCTGGAATTACAATCGCGCATATTATCCAAGACACATTTGCTTCACCATAAAGTATGTTGAATAAAGTTGGGCAATTGTATTAGACCTCTGGCTTCTCCTTTGTTTTTTGACTGAGAGGATATTTGTGTCACTGGGAGCCACACAATGTATTCAAATATATGTTCTACACATATATTTATAGATCGGTCATTTGCGTTCAGGCAAATGACCTAGGCCTTCAAAGAAATAAGTTACATAAAGTGTGTGTGTGCGTGTGTGTGTGTGTGTGTGTGTGTGTGTGTGTGTGTGTGTGTGTGTGTGTGTGTGTGTGTGTGTGTGTGTGTGTGTGTGTGTGTGTGTGTGTGTGTGTGTGTGTGTGTCTGTGTGTCTGTGTGTCTGTGTGTGTCTGTGTGTGTGTGTCCGTGTGCATGTGTGTCTTTGAATGTTTGCCTCAAACATGCTTGTTTAAGTATCAACAGTTTACATTACACAGTATATCAGTAATTTTTACTGTATTTGATGCATATTATCTGTTATAAAATTATATGAAAATAAAGGAAGGAGCTCATGAATATATTTCAAAATTACAAAAATTATGTAAGTATCATTTTTGTTCTATCTGAAGCCTGTGCCAAAGTTCAGCAATTCTGTTAGTAAAAACATTGAGTCATTTGAAAACATGTTTGCAAAGGGAATCAATAGTCCAGTTTCTGGACTAATCGGTTGATACCAGCCATAGCCGCAAACTTAATCCATATCAATGCAAAGCCTATTAATTACTTTGTGGCAACAAATATACTCCATGTGAACAAATAAACCTAAAACCATTTTATTTTCGAGATGACAGAGATTTTAGTTCTGAGCTCCTTCAACCTTTGACCTTATGACTTTATTGGCACATACCTTATGTCACTAACATCGCAATAGGGGTTGCGGCCGAAAACTATAAAATTGTGCAGGATGATCAAAGGGCATGCAGAGGTAGCTTTCCACTATCACTCATTAATGTAGGAGCATGCCTCTGAGATAGTGGTACAGAGAAACTATAAAGGCTAAAAAATGAATTGAATTTGCTTTAAAGAATCCCCAAAGATGAGGCAGCCTCAGATGAGCCTGCGCGTGGGGTTGCCTGTGTTTGTGGTGGTCACACAGCTCTTCATAGTGGTACTGTTTGCTTTATTTGTCACCTATGATGATCAGACCGATGCCAAACTGCAGGGCAATGAAACCGTCGCCATGGACAACGCCTTATACAAAGACTATCCTTTTTTCGCCGACATACAGGTGATGATATTCATCGGCTTTGGGTGTCTCCTGGCTTTCTTCCGGCAGTATGGCTTTGGGGGCATGGTGTTCAACTTCCTCACCGCCACCTTTGCCATACAGTGGGCCATCCTTGTGCAGGGGTACTTCCAGTTCAGCCATGACGGCAAGATCCACCTGGGGGTGACAAACCTGATCAACGCAGAGTTCGCCTGTGCTGCGGTCCTGATCTCCTTCGGGGCCGTGCTGGGGAAAACCAGCCCGCTGCAGCTGCTGGTCATGGCCCTGCTGGAGATCCCGGTGTACGCAGTCACAGAATGGGCCGTGCTGACCTACCTGAAGATCAACGACGCCGCTGGATGTATTCTGATCCACGTGTTCGCCTGCTACTTCGGCCTGGGCGTCACGTTTGTGTTGTACCGGCCCCGTCTGAACGAAGGCCATGCCAAGGAGGGCTCCAGCTACCAGTCAGACATCCTGTCTGCCATGGGCACCTTGTTCCTGTGGGTGTTTTGGCCCTCTTTCAACTCTGTGTTGGCGCTGAAAGGAGACGACCAGCACAGGGCCGTGCTTCACACCTTCATAGGCCTCAGCGCCTCCACGCTCACAGCGTTCGCACTCTCCTCCATGCTCAACAGGACCGGCAAGCTCACCATGGCTGACATCCAGAATGTGACTCTGGCCGGAGGGGTGGCGGTGGGGGCCTCTGTGGACATGATGATATCCCCTGCAGGGGCTTATGCTCTGGGAATGATGGGCTGCGCCGCCTGCATGCTGGGCTACAGGTACCTGACCCCTTTCTTAGCCCGCCGCCTCAGGATCCAGGACCAGTGTGGGATACACAACCTCCATGGCCTGACCGGACTCATATCCTCCACCGCGGGCATATGTGCTATACTGGTGGCTTCAGAGGAGGTCTACGGACCCAGCATGTATGAGACTTTTGCCCACATGGCACCCGTGGAAGGGGATCCAAAATTGCTGGAGCTCCAGGAGCAGATCCCGGGTCTACAGCCAGGTTTGGGAAGGACTGCCTTGGAACAGGCCATTTACCAGGTGGCGGCACTGTTATCCACTATTGTAGTGTCGGCGATAGGAGGCGTTATTACAGGATTTGTACTGAAGCTGCCCTATTTTGGATCACCACCAGATGAACTTTGTTTTGATGATGACTTGTTTTTTGAGGTCCCGCATAACTATGAGGCACCTATTACATTCAGTAATAAATGTAGGCCTACTACAGAGGATTCGGCAGCGTAATGTGTTATCTTGCTATTGAATGAATTGTAAATATATTTTTATTTTTAAATAAACAGTTTTTAACATCACAACAGATTGTAAGCACTACAATATGCCTAATGCGTTTTTTATTTCAAATGTGTTACCAACACATAACCCAATGCAATAACTATACCCTTCACACCATGGTGCTACGATATAGGAATAAGGCTGTTGCAAACCATCGGGGAGAAAATCTTTCATTGAACTCCTCGAGAGTCTATGATGTTATCAAATAAAGGTGATTAAACGTGTAATACGTTTACTTTTTGTCGTAAAATGTCAGGAGCTAGTCTAATTGTTTCCCTACGTGGAGAAAGATAATACAACGGCTACAGGTTTTAAAGTAGTGTGTAATTCTTCAAAGTACTCGCTAGATGGCAAATGACGTCTGATCGAAGTTAAATACTGTGGTATCCTGACTCGTCTGGTGGGAAACCAAACAACACCCGTGAACAGTTCTCGCGTGAGTGAGCGCAAGTTATCGCGTGACTAAGCGCCATTTGGAAATCGACCTGCTACAGTTGCTAGCCCGCAAATCATTTCGGTAGCGTTAGCAGTAGACGGTGTAACAAATACTACTGCCGGTCCTTCCAGAAGAAAGAAAAGAGCCGTGTTAACTCGGGTGTTCGATAACTTCTCACATCGAGACGCGTGTCATTTCCAAAAGGTATTGAGGGTTGTATTTTGTATTATTGTTCACAGTTTCTCGGTAGCTAGCAACAACGAACGCGCTGCTACACATGCTAATGATAAGAGTAGCAACGCGGATTTGGGGGAAGTGAGTTGACCTTAACTTCTTATTATGAAATGATTCAAGTTAGCAAGCTAGATTAATTAAAACTTTATCCAAACGGTTGGTTAGGCTTTGTCTAAATGTGCGTGTTTAGCTGGGGCGGCTGATGGGGTCAGCGTGGGGAGGGCTAACATGAGTGCAGACTCTAACGTTACAGCTTCCTATATCTGCCTCAAGAGACTGCGGACGCTGTCATTACGACCTCCTAATCGGAATCCCGCAATAGAGTGCCCGATTCAAGGAAATAAGTTTTATTGTATGTATTTAGCTTGACGTTGATGTCGATAAACACAAACGTTAACCTCTTCAGACCGTCTTGGACATCCTCTTTGAATCGGCGTGCCTTTGAATTCACACAAATCCATCTTTAACTATTAGAACTTTCTAGTCAAGTTAATGTTACTCCTACAACTTCACACCTCAGCTATGAGGTGATGTTCGTGTGACATATGCGTATAAGCATACGTACACAAAGTTGCATGTTGTTGGAAACGAGCCAAACGTGTTGGATATACTACCAACGGCATGCACACGTTAACAGTCTGGACCAACAGTTGCTTCATATCAGAAAGATAGTCGCCATTTTCTAATGTTATGAGTTTACAGGTCGTTTTCTTTCCCGCAGGGTCATGGCTGACGATTTTGAAATTGAGGCAATGCTGGAGGCTCCATTTAGAAAGGTGAGTTTCCGAACAGACGAATCCGTTTGGCTGTACACCGACATATATTGATATTACATTGATTTGTTACCCAACATGTATGTATGTATTGTGTGTGTGTGGTTTGTGAAGTTTTTCAAACGCAATACAGACTTTGAATAAATTCCCATCTATCTCTTTCTATAGACTTGCCTAATGATATCTCACCTCTTCTCCAATGAGTTCATCTTTGATTCCACTGTGAACTGTGGTAAAACGTAAGGTAGTTATGGAGTAATGTACTGATGCACTGTGGTTCCCTTAGGACTAAAAGAAACTCAACTTAACACATCCCTGTTCAGTTGCTACAAGGTGAATGCCAATGGAAGATGAGCACATTTTATCGGTGCTACAAAAGAGGCAGTATTCAGTTGTAAAAATATGCAGTTTCCCACTATTTTAAAGCATGATGAATTATATTTGTTGAAATAGATCATGCATATATGCACAATCTTGCCATATGTTTGGCATCTGTTTTCAGGTATAGTCAGATTTATGTTAACATGTTTATTGTAATTTCCTGCATTGTATACAGCAAGTTATAGATATAAAGCACTATGAACTTCCGTCATAGTAATCATAGCTGTGTTGTGCATAAAGAGCCTAGAGAGAATAACGGATTCAAATGCTTTTAACATTTAAAAAAATATGAATACTGCCTTTTTGCCTCCTCAACTGTAACTGTAATTATTTTGAGGTTTTAAAACGGTATTGAGTTTGCATGCTACACAACACCACATATTTTTCATTAGCACACAGTTAAAACAATTGCGGCTATTCAACCTCCCTTTTCAATCAAGCCATAACCGGGCTTTTGGCCGATTTTCATGTTGACACCAAAACACATTGGTAGTTTTGTATGTGGATGAACTAGTGGCTTTCTTTCCAGTTTCTGTTGGGCGTCGATGTTACTAAGCCCTGTGAATCCCTGTTTGCTTCAGGGCGAGATGTGTGACAGAGGTGGCATCGAGCTCTTACAGTTCAAGAACGAAAATGGGTGAAGATCACTGGACTGACACCAACCACACAGGATCTCTTTAGTGGCCGTTGACCATGCGTAGCCTCAGGCTTAGGCTCAGATAGTGGCATGGGTACGGCTCATTAGATTGGTGGGGGGCGGGAGAGGTTGGACCCCAGTAATGTCAAAGTTCACTGAACAATTCTATAATGTTGGTAGTCTCATAAAATGTCATTTTATCCGAGTTGCAGTGAGCACTCAACAATACTGCTAAAATGATGTTCTGGGGTAGGGTGGGAGGGGGGTTCTTTTGTGCAAGGATACCTTGTGCAGGCAGGACAGTAAATATTTGGAAGTATTGCTAATTTAATGTATTGTGCATTTTCTCTTGTCCCACCCCATCCCCCCCTTTACCTTGACGAAATGTTTCCTCTGCGTCCTCATGATGTTCTTCTATCAACCTTGCTTAGGATGAAATCAAATCCTCTCATGCAAATGGACATGAAGCTCACAGCAAGAAGTAAGCACCAAATATCTTTGCATCTTTGGATAAACTTGAGACCGCAATGGGCTCCTAGGTGTAATGTACCCATGTTGTCTTCTGTTCAAGGAAAAGAAGGAGCCGGAGCAGAAGTCCAGGGGCTTCTAAAAAAAGGAGCAGGAGTCGGGATCGAAAGAAGAACAAGAAGAGAAGCAAGAGCAGAGAGCGGAAGCGAAATGCCAGCCGGGAGCGTCACCCCCGCTCCCGCAGCAGGGATCGCCCCGGCCGCTACAGAGCTCGCAAGAGTCCCATGTATGTCTCTACACTAACCCCTTTGCACTGTGCAGCTTTTATATATGTGTATACATTATTAATGTAGGATAAATGTCTTGAAGTGATTCAGCGGTTTAGCCATCTGAAATATGCTTGTTCAAAGTGAAGTGTGAGTGGCCTCGAGTGAAGCGATTATGCTTTCTAACAAATAATTGCTGTCTATGTTTACATGGTGAGCACATCTGACATCTTTTTTTTTATTTTTTTTTTTTTACATCCCAGACGGAAACGTTCCAAAACTCGTAGCCCTGTTAAAAGAGAAAAGAGTCCAATCAGGTGAGCATTCCCGTTACGGTGAACCGTTGATGCCGTGTTGACAACGATTTATGTTCATATTTCACGAACGCCACATTTTCCATCTAACAAGCGGCTTTCTTTTCCTGAAGACAACCCATCGACAACCTCACGCCAGAGGAGAGAGACGCGCGCACCGTCTTCTGCATGCAGCTGGCTGCACGCATCCGGGCCCGTGACCTGGAGGACTTCTTCTCTGCCGTGGGGAAGGTACGTGGTGTTCTACATTATCTCAGGGCGCTTCTGCTTCATGGCAAATCAAAGCTTACTTTACACGCAACTGTACACTTGACATGTCCAGATTGTTTTTGCGTTACCTTTTTTTTTAGGGATGCACCGATATGAACATTTTGACCGATACCGATATCCGATATTGAAATTGCTGTTACGGCCGATAACCGATATTTACCGATATCGATATTGGTATAAAAACTAGTTTCTATGATGATTGTGTATACTGAAGAACATGTAAACACTGTGAATATGAAAAAGTTATTTCTTTCTTTATTTACCAAAACTTCGAAATACATTGTTTCTTCAACAAGTTACAGGGCATCCATAACAAACACAAGTTACTAACAGTGTTAGTTTTAGGCTACTTTCACAACTTGCAGCTATGAAAAAGTTTGGATCATAAATCACAATAACGATCACAAATCAAAAAATCAAAAATAAGTGTTTCAAGTTTAAGTCAATTTCAACTCAAATCTGTGAAATAGGCTAAATCAAATATATCAAGGGAGGTTGGTTGTAGTCTTTTCACTCGGTTCTAGCCCTACTGTTGATCCGGAGAACCGAGCGAAAAGACTACAACCAAATATAAACATATCCGGTTCCGGTTTCCGTTTCAATGGGATTACGGAACGCCAAATAAAACGCAACAGAAACTGTATTTCGCTACGATAATGTATATAATGATTTGACACGGCATCCTCCGCATTACTTCGGCTTTGCAAGTACTGCATATTGCAATTCGAGTACCTTAATTTGAGACCGTAAAAAACATCCAAACCGCCGACATTGATTATTTTCAGTTAAGGTGACAAACACTCCTGTACTGCCTCTCCGTGCGTCTCTGGCTGCGTCACTGACAATGTCACATGACCAAACAAGCTGCGCATGGGCAAAAAACACACACAACGGCAACTAGACTAGGAAATAAATATCGGCTGTTAATATCGGACCAGTTTTACTTATCGGGCCAATGCCGATATGTTAAAAAATGACTAACATCGGCCGATAACGATATCACTGCCGATATATCGTGCATCCCTACTTTTTTTATTTGATCTTTCCTGTGTTGTTGCTTGCTAGCTATACTACTCTATAGGGCTGTCACTTTTTATTCGAAGTTCGAATATTCGTTCGAAGGTGGGGTGAAAAGTTCGAATTCGAAGTGTAATTCTCCATTCGAACTGTAAAAATGCGCTATAAAGAAGAGAGCGGCGAGTGGCTTTTCCTCAATAAAGCGGCCCTCCTGGATCCCCGCATTCGACCCCCCAGGGGGGGGTCGAATGTATTCGAATGTATTCGAATGTATTCTAATTAATTATGGACATTCGAAATTCGTTCGAATTTCATTTTTGGAAAAAGTGACAGCCCTACTACTCTATGAGCCTCGGCAAATTGCCCCCAGTATTTTGTGATTAAAATGGATTATTTAATGGAGCGTTGCTCCCTTTCTACAGGTGAGAGATGTGAGGATGATATCAGACAGGAACTCCAGAAGATCAAAGGGGATTGCCTACATTGAGTTCCTGGAGGCCAGTTCTGTGCCTCTGGCGATTGGTTTGACTGGACAGAGACTTCTGGGAGTGCCCATCATTGTCCAGGCCTCGCAGGTGGGTCTATAATATTTTCATTTTCTGAACTGACTGAATGCCTATTAGTTCCTGGGTCTGTGAATATCAAGTGGTTTGAAATGACATTGTCTGCATATATTCACAGGCAGAGAAAAACAGAGCAGCCGCCATGGCAAACAACCTGCAGAAGGGCAGTGCTGGTCCAATGCGGCTCTACGTCGGCTCCCTGCACTTCAACATCACAGAGGACATGCTGCGGGGAATATTCGAGCCTTTTGGCAGGGTAAATTAAAGCCAGTTAACTGACAACTGCTCTTACTCTTATTTCACTCGCTTTTCAAATGAATGCTTGCAGTATACTGCTTCGACTGGTTGTAACGCTGAATCTTTCTCCCTAAGATTGAAGGCATACAGCTCATGATGGACAGTGAAACTGGTCGATCCAAAGGATACGGCTTCATATCAGTAAGTACAAGTAGCTTGTGGATTTGTTCAGGTTTTTGCCCCAGTCTTGTTGATGTCTAATGGTACATGACGTGTGTGTGAAGTTTGCAGACGCAGAATGTGCGAAAAAGGCCCTAGAGCAGCTAAATGGCTTTGAGCTGGCCGGGCGGCCGATGAAAGTAGGCCACGTGACGGAGCGGACGGACGCATCCACCGCCAGCTCTTTTCTGGACAACGACGAGTTGGAGAGGACTGGCATCGACCTGGGCACCACAGGCCGGCTGCAGCTTATGGCCAGATTAGCAGAAGGTAAATTACCACCCACGAGGACGATGCTCCGAGCCCTTTGGGGACACGGAGAGACGCGTAGAAGTTGAATGTTGTCCGTTTTGCAAGATAAAGCTAAACTTTTATGAGTTTTTTTTATTTGTACATTTTTAATTGTCAGACAGAAAAATTAACCCAGTGGCAGGTTTACACAACCACCGCTTTGGGTCTTTTGCAAACTTCTCTTGCATGGTAGGCAAGTAGCACAATAGAGGCTTATTGCAGTAACAGATGTCTCTTCTGTTACTGTAATTTATCTCAAGTATAGAAGGTAATTTCCCTGCCATGCAAAACGTAAATAAATATTCTATTAATTTTTTAGTTTGTGAATTTTAATGTTCTTGTTTCCTTTTAACAATAATTGTATGACACTTAAGACCTTTTTAGATTGCCAATGTAGATGGTCATTTACAGCTCTTAAAATGTGTCTTCCTCTCTGTAGGTACTGGTCTGAAGATCCCTGCGGCTGCACAGCAGGCCCTGCAGATGACTGGTTCCATTCCCTTTGGAAACATGAATGCCTCATCATGTAAGTTCCACAAAGTTGTTCCATGTCATTATTTAGCCAAAAAAACTCCACATTTGTGAAGACGGTGCATTGAAGCATTCAGCAACTTAAATCTTTTTATCCACTTTACAGCTGCTGCAACTCCAGCACAGGCGTTAAACCTCCCATCACAGCCTCTGGCAACACACTGTCTGCAGTTGTCAAACATGTTCAACCCCCAGGCGTAAGGCTTTACATAATGCAACATCAGTAAATAAGGCATTGTTGATCCCAGTCATGGCTCCAAAGGAACCAAGTTCATGATCTCCTTTTTTATTTCTTCTGTTTAGGGAAAATGACCCCGGCTGGGACACTGAGATCAAAGATGATGTCATTGAGGAATGCAACAAACATGGCGGAATAGTTCACACATACGTCGATAAGAACTCTGCTCAAGTGAGTTCAAGCACAAAGGGCATTCCATTTCTAGTGTTTTTTTATCCATTACAATCATGCATGTGTAACCATTCTCTTCTTTACTCCTCCCATAGGGAAATGTCTACGTAAAATGCCCTTCCATACCTGCAGCGATGGCTACCGTTAATGCCCTTCATGGACGATGGTTTGCTGGTATGTACTCTTGACCTTTTGTGCGTCTTTCCTGTATGGATTTTAAATACGGACGCATGTGGCTCAATTGTCATATTCCTAATCCTGTTTTTTTTATCCTCTAGGTAAAATGATCACTGCAGCATACGTCCCGTTACCAACATATCATAACCTTTTCCCTGATTCAGTAATGGCAAATCAACTACTGGTGCCAACACGCAGATAGGTCTGAAGAACTTGTTAAACACAATGTATATACAGAAGTTTTTTTTTTTTTTGCATACCTCGGTCTTAGATTGGTTGAAATAAGATGGTCATAAATTAATACTGCCATCTGTTCTGTTAGCCTGTCCATTTTAATGTCAAATTCTGGGTTTGTAATGTAAATAACAACCACAAACGAAATTCACTGTAATTTTTTATTCCCATTCTTACCTGCCCTACCTAACCAGCAGACTTATTATGTTAAGATTAATAAAACAGATTGTTTAAAGCAACCAATCCATGTTGAGTAGGTGATGCAAGACCTGATTTGGGGAGTACATTTATTTGCAATAAACTTGCCAAAAACAGTGCATGTGTTCTATTTTGGACTACTTTCGTACATACAGTATGGGGGCCATCTGAGATAAAAATGTAACAAGTCCAGCCACTCTCCCAGTTAAAAATATAGGAATGTCTCAGCCACCACTTCTACACATTTATCATTGCTGGACTAGGTCAAACTAGCTAATTTACTTTAGTTGGAGTACTCTAAGCACGTGGGCTCCAAGCCATAGGCTATTTATGCAGTTAAAATGATGGATCACATTTCTTTTGAATAGACGATCAGACAATTATTATATTGCAGTTTTTTTAATCAAACAAAGGTACCATTGCAACAGCAAAATGGTTTAACAAACTTCTTAATTAAATTGAACACTTACAAAGTACCAATTCGTTTTCCTTAACATTTTACTATTTTTTTTTCTGATTTACTTTTCAACTTCTTCAGAGATCTGTCTGAGAGGAAAACATAAATAAACTCAGTTCGATAATGTGAGAGTTTATATCGTAGCAAACCCTTACAAGCCTGAATGGCAAAAGTATCGGCAAAAAATATCACTGATATTATTAGAGCCCTTCTATTACCCTGTACAAAACCAAAGGGAGTGGTGTTAGTGAGGGTAATGGAAAACAACACTGGAGAAGTCCAGGAAGCGTGACTACGGAAAACTTGTGAGGCAAGACAGCAGCAATACTAGAACCTGGAATGATGTAATCCTAAAAAGTGGCAGCGGACCTGAAGAGGTTCTTTACTTGGAAGAGCATTCTTGTGCTTGGTGAGCCTGAAGCACAGCGACCGCCTCCTCCACCTGATGAGGTTTGAGCCACATAGATTAAATCAATTTGTGCTGATTAAGAAATGCTTATGAATAAATAACAGCACGACTACATAAGTAATCAAACAAATATAACTTTTTTTTTTGCTTAGGCTTGTTAAACAAGAACTACTCATGCCTGTTAAAGAGTATGGAAATATGAAGCGTGCCTTAGAGTGCAGCGACTCGGGGGACTCCAGCATGTGGAGCAGCTCCGAGTTATCAATCTCCAGCAGCATCCCAGTGATTTTCCCAGCGAGAATGGGGTGAAGTGCCTGGATCAGCGGGTACAACCGCTCACCTTCAAATAGGATGTTGCCAACAGGAGGAGGGATTATAAAAGGAGAATCAACTGAATGCCTGTATGGATTGAATGGACAGGATTGTTAGGCCATACACACCCAGAAGCTGTTTCTGGTCCATGGGAGGAGCGGAGGCCAACATTGAGGCGGTGAGAGGCTCCTGGCCTCTGATTTGCACAGCAGGCTCCATTGAAGATATAGGGACGGCCTTGCACCACAAAAACACAGGAAACTACTTCATAACAAGCAATGTTACTGGAAGGGTCTTGTCCCACATTTAAACAACCAGCCATGAATGCAAGAGAATCATGTTTATAATTTCAACTCAATGTGGGATATATGAATGTTAATCATGGGTGTGGGTCAGTGTACAGCTAAAAATGGATTGTTTTTACAGTGGTCAAACCGTTTTAACAAAATGTTTCATAATTTATCTCCCCAGAAAGGATGTCGGAACTTTCACTACCACTATAAACCCTCCATTTATTAACATGATTGCCTTTTTTTAATATTTCCACTGTTTTATGGTCCCAGTAGAGTCAAGACTATTTTGACAAATAGAGTCTGCTACCCAAATTGATGTAGCAGACTCACTCCCACTCCCCAAAATAACTCAAATCATACAACAGTCGAACGTGACACTGAAGAGTACCTGCAGTCTTGCCATAGACACAGGGACAGTAATGACCTGCAGGGTATTCCTAATGGAAGGGGAGTACTTGTACTGGCTGCCTCTGGCAGCAAAGTCATTCCGGCCGCCCATTGTCTGGGTTCCAATATTAGCTAAGAATCAAATAACGTCATGGTTAGTAGCAAACCTGATGATCTTTCTTTACAAAAACAATTGAGCAAGGAACCTACTTGTTTTTTGGTACTTCACGTTAGGAACTTGGGTGGAAGCCTGCCTGACCGTTGCAATGGGTGTGGCCGTACGCCTGGGAATGGCTGCTCCCACCAGCTGGGGAGAGTAAGGACCTATGGGGGCAACATGATAATGCACAAATGCTTTTTGACACACTTAAAAAGAACTGCCCAAGCTAGGGTAACTGCTCTAGCAGAGATATGGAAAAGGAGACGACAGCAATGACGGCTAATGATGCCGTTTAACTTCCTCGAACCTTGAGCTCTAGGTGGCTGTGTGGTCCAGCGAGGCGCAGCTCTGATTCCACTGACCGGACTGGGGTTGTAGAATGAGCGGCTAGGAGGCTGAGCAAAATAAAAAGTCATTCAGGTATCATCTAAACATTGTCCAATTTAATTTACAATACATTGACAATGGACCCTTTCACAGGTCGGCATAATGTTAAAATTACTTCCCCCGTTCCTTTTATTTTTAGAACTTTAAAGTATATTCAATGGACCAGTTGAGTCTATACTGGTGCACTGCTGTAGCTCAATCAAAAAGACCCCCAATTAATGTTATGACCGTCACCCATGGTTATCCTACTATGAAAAGGGCCAGTTACACCGGACTGCGTTTCATGGGAGAACCCTACCTGTGGCACAGTAGAGACATAGTAGCCGGTCTGCTGGTACGAGTCAATGATGGGGCTTGGCATGGACCTGACGGTGGACAGTCTCTGCAGGTACTTGTTGGTGAGGATGGCTTTGCGCTCCTCCTTGCGTTGAGCCAGTGCAACGTACAGCGGCTTGGTTGCAACAATACGCCCGTTCATCTCAGTTACCGCTTTGGTTGCTTCTTCAGGTGATGAGAAACACACAAAGCCAAAGCCCTTGCTCTGGCATCCATCCGTCATAACCTACAGAAAGCAAGAATTATTGGTTAAAAAGAGTTGATACTAGAATGCCTTGCATGAATCCAGTTCATTTAGGAGTGAGATGGTTGTTGCATGATCAGGCAACATTTAGTTAAATGTAAATAAATAAAAACAGAGCAAGCCCACTCTTGAAGGGCTGCCAATAAGGCGGTACCTTTGCACTGGTAATAGTCCCGTAAGGGGAAAACTCCTTTCTGAGTCTCTCATCATTAATCGTGTCATCCAGGTTCTTCACGTACAGATTCACTCCCTGCCACCAGACAGGGGGTAGAAAAAAAAAGTATCCAGAACGTCAGGAAAATTCTAACAGATCAGCATGACTTAAACTCCACTTTACTACGTTAACACATCATATTTGCTTTAAAGCATTATCACTTAAAAATACTTAGAGGTACTAAACTGAATATGCAGCCTACCGTCAGCATAAACGGATATCAATCAGGTAATTTGCTGAAGCAAAAAATATCAATAATAATTTGTTAAGGTTATCCAGCACTGAGGCCCCTTGCTTCTTTTTAAACAGAAGTTTACGAGATTTGAAATTAAAATGTAGTGTACCTGGTAGCGCTGTATGCGGTCCTGTTTAATCTGGTCAAATTTGCGCTTGAGTTCTCCCTGTCGCTCTGTCCTCTTCTGTGCTCGACCAACGTAAAGGATTTTCCCAGTCAGATCTTTTCCATTCATCTCCTCAACTGCCTGGGAACACAGACAATACAAACAAGGAAATAATGAGTTTATGGAAGAGGTTAATTCGTGATTTAGCAACAAGAGACACTTTGCAGCCGCCACTTCTTTACTGAAACTTGTTGCACACCAGTTTCAATGGGTCTGAGGACTCTCACACAACAGCTGGTGTTCAATCTCCCAACCTTTTGAGCGTCCATGTGGTTCCCATAGTTGACAAAGCCAAATCCACGGGAACGGCCCCTCTCATCCTTCATCACTCTCACACTGAGGGTCTTACCTGAGAGTAAAGGAATGCAACCGGTTAATTCACAGACGAGCACAATCTGTGTGGATTGTTGCCTTGATTGCAATTTCATCCTCCAAGCCTGTATGCCCAAGATAAGGAAAGTAATTACCAAACTTAGAGAAAAGTTCCTTGAGTTTTTCATCAGTGTATTCTTCCCCGAAGTTTTTGATGTAGACATTGGTGAACTTCATGGCTTTGGCCCCAAACTCACTCTCCCTTTCTTTCCGGGACTTGAAGTGGCCCACAAATCTACAAATAAAACAAATCACAAAGTCGCAATAACTGCAGGACAGAAGGACATTGGTCGTTTAGTAGACAAGTAGTAAACAGGATGGAGTGAAGTAATTTAACATCACAAACAGAGTTGAAAAATGATAGGAACATCATTTCTTTTTTTCTGTAAAATGTTTTTGCTGGCTTAGTAAGATACTCACTTTCTCTTATGATTCTGTCTCTGGCAATGATAACCACAAATATTCAATTTGGAACACACACACAAACACACACACACACACACACACACACACGTCTATATATCCTTCTAATTCACTGACCTACTCAGGGATAACTGACATTTTTCACCCAGGAAATGGCCCTTTCGCTTGAACATGTCCAACTCACTCCCTGCCTCTTGACTGAGCAAAAAAAAAAGTTTAATAATTTACAGGGCGGTCCTACAAAGTCAATGTTAATCAGCCTAACTGGTCCCAACATCTACAACTTACATACACAGTACATAATGTTTTTAAAATGTATTAATAATTTTGTATCAACTCACACTTTGCGATCATTCAAAAGCATCCCATTTATGGTTTCTATGGCACGGTTTGCTGCCTCTTGTGTCTCAAAGTGGACAAAGCCATAGCCTTTTGAGCCTTTCTCGTCACAAACAACCTGGGAACAAAATTATTCATACATATTAAAAACATTCTGGAAGAAAATGACTGTAAACAAGTGTAAAGCACCTTATATGAGTTGATGGTGATGACTCTTAGTATGTACCAGAATGTAAATTTGTATTGATTTTCCAAGAACAAAATTATGTTGACATAACAGTAAACACATCATGAGCCTTCAGCCTCAGCTTTGCCAGCATGACCAATGAATTCCAATAGAGTTTATGGTAAAAAGTCAACCTAGCACTGATGCTGCCCTGGGAAGAGCAGAAAGCTTGGCATTCTTCCTTGCGGCTGTTCTCAAAAGTTCAAAACAGTAGTTCCAAACTTTCAAAGCATGTCCAATCAGAAAACCCCTATGTTTGACTTTCAAAACAAAGCTCTAGTTTGATATAAAAAAAAAAAAAGAATATACATTTTATGCATTGGGTTTACTTTACTAATCCATTTCTAATTTTCTAATTCGAAACACTATAGTGATCAGCAGTAGGAATATCAATTCCCTTTAACTTTTAGAATATAAAAATCAGTGCTTTGTAGGAGCAGTATTGGCAGAAATTATAGATTTGTCTTCTTGGGTAAGTCTCTACAAGTATTTTAACAAGTTTGGGCAGTTTCCCCCGCTTCTTAATGGACTTGCCCCTCAAACTTGAATGGGGAGCATCCATCTTCTATCCATCAATCTATCCTCAGGTGTCTATAGATGTTCTTTATAGGAATGTTCCTTACAAACATTTCCCTGACGGTTAACCAGGTGTTTGGTCAACAAGTAGTGGACATACAAAGAAAATTAAAATGTATGTATTTCAATTGTATTACCCTTCAATGCAATTAATGGTCCTGCCTATGACACGAGTGATTCCTGACAGAACGGTATAATGGGTTAATTGTAGGGAAACTACCTCAGGAAATCTAAACACAACCAGATACATTTGCATTGGGTTGTAAACATGTGGCCTTTCCATTATACATTTTTAATTAAATTGAACAAAACGTACTGTTAAATAAATTGGGCATAATCCACTTACCTTGCAGGACAAAATATTCCCAAAGGCTGAGAATGTGTCATACAGGGCCTTGTTGTCAATGGAATCATCCATGTTTTTGATGAACACATTTCCCACACCCGATTTCCTCAGTCCTGGGTCCCGCTGAGACCACATTATTCTGATGGGACGACCCTTGATCACTTCATAGTTCATTGTATCCAAGGCACACTCAGCTAGAAAAATAAAATAAAATAGTATGTAGGAGAATGATAAGGCTCAATGGGTTAAATCTTGTTTTCAATGAGTGTTAAAGTTACTTTATAATAGCATACTCTAGTATAAAGTTAACCAGTAAAATAAATTATGAAATGAGTGACCGAATTTACAAACAGATTTATTTATTCATAAGTATTTACATTTGTATTTTAAACGGAATGTTTTACTGCCATGCCAATTGTGAATGCCATTGTGTACTGTACCATCAGCTGGTTGCTGGAAATTTATGTATGCATATCCTAGAGATCGGCGTGTGATGAGGTCGCGGCACACCCGAATCGACATGATTGGCCCTGCAGGTGAGAACTTCTGGTACAGCATGGCCTCTGTCACGTCAGCATGTAGGTCCCCTACATACAGTGAAGCTAGAGGGTAGGCTGGTCCATTAGCGTTCATCTTGGATGGCAACTGGAAAATAAATAAGCCATACAAGTAATATTAAAAAAAAATCAATCTGAATTCAGTAGCCTCTAGCTTTTAAATATATATAGGAAAAAATGGTTTTGAGGAGTTTTGTAAATTCCGCATGCAATGGCTGATTCACTAGTTGAATACTTAAAAAGAAACAGGATAACAATAATAGGTTATTATTATTGCAAGCTTTATAATAATTCTGCATAATTAAAAAAATGGTGCAGTTTAGTTTATTATGCTAAAAGTTATCACCAAATTAATATTGAGGTTTGGACCCTGTCACCATAATGGACACATTACAAATAATTCCACATGGCCAAAAAAAATCTTTACACTTGCATTTTTAATTTTAGTGTCAAGTGTTTTTTGGTGGTCCTGCAGTAAAAACGGTTGGCCTAAAGACGGAATGCTATAAGTTAGCTGATTCACTCTGATGCTAGCTCACTTCATGACGAGGAGAGAACACGGCAATGTTAACAGTCACATTTCAGGTGAAACTACATATAACTGATACATGGTACGTTAATCAACGTTTGTAGTTAATTTGGTATGGTCCTAACTACATCGTATCGATAAAACGAAATAAACCCACTCTAACGGGACGAGAGCCTCGTTAACTCGACGAGAAGCGACCGAAGTGAACTTTTCTTACTGTTAAATGGCCGACGGCGATCTGCGGGTCGATGTTGTATAGGTTTTTCCCAAAAGTATGCCTTCAGTGCGTCGCCTCAGGACAATAAAACTATACTTTCATTGTAATTATAAGGTGAAACACCTGCCAGTCGTCCGCCGCGGAGCACGCCGCTGTAGGTGAAGTTATCGAACTTGACGACCCACGCTGCCCACGCAGCGCGCTCAACGTATTAAACTACGCAAGAGAAAATAGTTCTGTGCCTGAGCCGCTTCATCCGACTTTTCAAACTAATTTGGGGACATTTCTGATTCATTTAATGAAACTGATTTAAAAGAACTGCTACTGTAGGCCTATTTATTTTTACTTGGAATCATCTATTTCGATTTTTGTTACAGTAGAGCAACTATTTAATTGTCGCTGCAATTGCAAATAGCTACTTTGGGGAAAGAAAGACATCTTGCTTTTTATCTTAAACGAAACTTTTATTTCACTGAATGGTCTTTGACACTTTCCTATTTCTTACACGTATAGTGAAACTAGAATGATTTTAAAGATACATACACAAATCTAGAATTACACCAACCATTGTTTATCTCCATTTCATCATTGCTTTAGAGCTATTCTAAGTTTTCACAACCACGTGTGTGCACTGGGTAATAGACTGTTACAGAAGCAATTTTAACCAGAAGACTTGTCAATAAAAACAAAGCAAATTGAGATAGCCGATATACAGACAGACTTTGTTCCACATTCACTAACTGCATTTCCATCAAGCAGAGATAAGAGAAATGTACTTATTTTCAATAACTTCAAATTCATTGGAACCTTGTCAGCAGACAGACCATCAGCCGTGTATGGGGAATGTAGTGGTGACAAATGGTATTGTGACACTTGGCTTCTTCCATTAGAAAGGGCTTCTCCAATTATTTATCTTTAAATTAAATTCAGAGATAACCGTTTTTACCACTGGAACATAGGTGCTAAACCCAAACCCAACACACATGCACACAAAAGAGGCTGCAAGATAAATTCAGGCACCAAACTTTGGAGAAAATAACTGTTTAAAGAGGAATATTTTGCAAGCAGGGTTGATACAGTGTGATAAAGACAATTTCAATCAACATCAATAAAAGGTTATTCAAGGATTACATACACGTGATAGTCTAACTTGAAAATACATGGACCACATTGAAGCACAGATTTTGTCTTGCACTGATTTCAAGCAGCACTGATTTCAAGCAGCACCTGAATAGTGAGTACAACTATGACAATCCACTTTCAAAATAATTAAAAATAGCACTGCCTTTCAAAAAGCCTAATAAAGTGGAATGTCTGAGGTTAAGGAATCTTACTCGACAGTCTAAAAGGGTCCCTTAATCAAACTTAAATTTGTGAATTTGTGAACATAATCAAAGTATATCAACAAGATGCCAGTGTCACAATACAGCCTCTCTCCTTTCTGTATGAGCTCACAGCAGAATTGCAGTTAGTAAAATACAGGATTGTACAGTGTCCTTTCTTTTTTTTTTTATTAACAATTTAGTCTGTGAAGCATTTAATATATAGCATCACAGTGTTTGGTGAAAAATCAACTGCCAGTTTAGTAACCATACCAGAAAACCTGTAAATTCCATGACAAATCACACAAAGAGTATGTAACAAAAAAGGAAGAAAAATGCACAACAAACTAGCTTGGGCAAATGAATTAAGGAAGGATGATTAGAATTCTCCCCCTCCCCCGATACACATACATCATTCACAACCATTCACACCATGTTCCTCTCCAAAAATCACACAGAACCTTGCAAATGCATCCACACAAAGCAAAAATAAAATAAAATAAAAAGAATACTGCGACATGGACCTGTCACCTCTCAGCGAACTGAGAGGGGTAAACTAGTTGGTCAGGAGCAATTCAGTCTGCTTGTCATACAGAAGGGGAAGGGTTTGATGGAGTGGAGGGGATGAATATAAGCTGTCTGTGTTTAAGATAAAGAGTGTAGGTGGATTAACAGTGCAATTTCATTAGTTTTCCCCTTCTCCGGTCTCTCCCTCATCTCCCTGGCTTTCTGATGTCCACAGCTGTAGAAAAAAAAAAGAGAGGACATAAGGCATCCATACACCTAGAGAATGCAACAAAGAGTGGCACATCATGGACATTAACCAAACATGAAGATTATTCAACTCACAGTCAAGTTGTCCCTTAGTAGTTGCATGATCAGGGTGCTGTCTTTGTAGGAATCTTCATTCAAAGTGTCAAGTTCAGCAATGGCTTCGTCAAATGCCTGGAAATAGAATAAATAAAATCAGGTGTTCCAATATTAATGAAAATGGTTAAAATTTTATATTGGTGTTAAAATGTTTGCATAGGCACAATCAATGTTCATAGATTGGCATGTCAAGCCTTCCTTGCAACTAGTGTCGCCGTTACCGGTGATAGATAGTGCTGTACAGCACCCAACCACCCCCTATTCAAAAGGGGTTAGATGGGCGTTCTAAGGGTAACTATGGTGAGATCCATTGACTGTATAGGTTCTGTGGATTGCAACAGTTTGTGGTGCATTGGCTGTTCGATGCTTTCAAATATTTTTTCCTATTCTGGCGATCTTTCATCTATAATAGTGTTTTCTTGCCGTGCGATTTATTTAATTTATCAAAACATTGAAGTCTGCCATAAAAAAGCCAGACTCGGACCAATGAGTGGATCCATACGCCACTGACGTCCAAGCAGCAATCCTAACCGATATTGTATTTTTATTTTTTGTGTTATTAAAATAACATTTATTGTTATTTTGGTTAAACAATTAACTAAATATCGATTTTCTAAGTGTGCTCAGAATGTGTGAAGAACATCCCCCGGTGTGAACATTTCATATACAAAGATTTGAAATATAAAATCTGTTCTTGCCACATTAAAAGATAATGTTTATACCGTCTTTGCCAGGTTACAGGCCTTTTCCGGGCTGTTGAGGATTTCATAGTAGAAGACTGAGAAGTTGAGGGCCAGACCAAGCCTAATGGGATGCGTTGGCTGCATGTCTTTCTTGCTGATGTCAAAAGCATTCTGGTAGGCCTCCTGAGACTGATCCACTGTTTCTTTAGGGGGAAAGAATACATAAGAAGGTTAATAACATTCAGGCTTAATTCACTGCTCATTATTTATTTACATATATAGACACACGCACTCATTTTAAAATACATACCTTTCTTGGAATCACCAGATGCTACCTCAGAAAGGTATCGGAAATAATCCCCTTTCATTTTCAGATAGAAGACCTTGCTTTCAGGAGCAGTTGTATTTTCAATCAGAAATTTGTCCAGGAGTGCCTAGAAACAAAGAGCACAGAGCAAATATAGTAAAATTATACATTATGCATCAGATGCATTATTTAAAAAAAATCGATGTTGTAATTTGAAGCACTTACTAGCACTTCCTTGCAGATGGACTGCAACTCGGTTTCAATCTCCGCTCGGTATGCACGTGCCATCTGCTGCTTTTTCTCATTGCCCTCAGTTTTCTGCTCAATGCTGGAGATGACACGCCAAGATGAACGGCGTGCCCCGACCACATTCTTATAGGCAACAGAGAGCAAGTTGCGTTCCTCATTGGAGAGTTCCACTCCCTGCTCCGTTACAGACTTCATGGCAGCAGCCATATCATCATAGCGCTCAGCCTGCTCTGCAAGCTTGGCCTGCTGTACCAGGTCGTTCCTGTCCATTTTCTGTCTGTTGGGACAAAAAACATAACAATATTGGTCTGTCAATACTAACATGTACTTGTGTATTTAAATTAACATGGTTGATGCTCAGCAAATAAATTATACTGTAAAATAGTATTTGAGCCCTTGTAAGCACTAACCCGATTTCTTAATTAACTACAACATTAACGTAACCTAGTAGTAGTTGTAGTAGTAAGGAGAGGGAACAACGTTAGCCAGCCGTATTATTTTATTCAGAATCGAAACGACATCGACTTGTAATGATAAGCCGTTACATACAATTTGAATCTATAAAACGCCTTATTTAGCCAAGCAATGCGGCCTAATTGATTCTTTTATCTTATTTGTAATTTCCTAAAATGAGCTGGAGCTTCCCCGTGTCAGGTTATAAGGCCCCTCTACACGACTAGCCCCCGCAGCGGCTGGGCTATCAAAACTCGATGGACAACGTTTCCAATGTTAACATTTCACTAGACGGACTATGAGGAGCGCGTTGGTCGCAAAGCTCATTTCAAGTGAATTGCTTATTTAAAAATGTATCCATCAGAGCTGAACTACATACAGCTGGGCGATTTGAGCGACGATTCCGCTAGCGCTACACCACTGTCTAACCGTTAGCCTTCGTTATGTAGCCAACAGGCTAGGTCTGAGTTAGCAATGGCTGACCACCTCCAAACTCCAAATGTGGGCCCAGCAAATAGATGAAGGTCCTTTTCATCCATCAATACGCGATAGCTCAATCAAAACACAGTGGTCATATTGGGATGTATAACTACATGTCAATAGTGTTAGAATGGCTGTCTGAACCACGAGCCTGACGGAACAAAGTGTCATGGATTCCGACTCCGAACGCAGGTTAGCCATGAGCTAACGGTAGCCAGTAGCTAACGTGAGCAAGGCTCTCTAGCATGGTGTCTACTCCACATCCTTCTAATAATAAAGACGCAATCGATGACATCGACATTAACATGCATATAACCCCCTTTACAAACAGAGTATTGAACAGTTAAAAGCATACCACACTTAATATATTGGCGACTTTAAATCTTGTTTTTTCTCTAGACGATCGAGCCTCCTTCCTCCGTCTTCTCCGCGTATCGTTCAGGGCAGCAGCACTTCCGTTACCTTGACACTTGTGTTTCCTCCCTACACCCTACATCTGCATTATGCAACATCAGCCCACAACAAACAGGGTTACACTTTACAATGAGGGTTCATTTATTAACCGATGAACATTAGTTAATGCAGTGATGCGTATTATTATATAGCATTAGCATGGGGGTTAGGTAACTGGCAAGGGTTAACCCTGGTAATACCTTAATTCCCTCAGTATAACATGGACACCATTACCTCCGTTTGCATGAACACTATAAGTAAAAGATTAGCCTACTAGACGGTAGACCATTAGTAAATGTTTATTAAGGTGTTTACAGATGTTAATTATGCAATCATAAGTTAATGAATGTACCCTTGTTGTGTGTTAACACAAATTTAATTTGATTTGTTCAACGCCATCTCAAGATTCCCAAGATGTGAGCACAAAACAGGGAGACTGCAGATAGTTGTTTTTCATTATTGAGGGTTAGGTTGCCGAGGATTTATCATGTCTCAGCAGAGGGGCAGCCTCTTGAATTGGTAACAATAATTAGTTAATAAATTAATACGTTTTATTTAAACACTTTTTATATTATTTAATATAAACATGGCCAATTGTAAAAACACCATTATAACGTCAAAGAGAATCATCTTCTGTCAAAAGCAACAAGGTATGTTGAAAGGGCTTGTTTACAAATCTTGTTTCAGCTGCTGCCCTATTGCCTTCTGCTGGGTGTAGTAAAAGTGTCACTTAATATCAACACTCACTTAATAGCCTTAACCTTCACATAAATACATAAAATACATTGTATAACGAAGAATGGGTGTATTTTTTTATTGGTCATAACCATTCATACCAAGATTATGAATTATTGTAACATTCATAAATAAAGTTACTTCAGAATTTAATGAAGTTATTTTGGCACAAATTATTCCACTAGTTGAAAGATTGTGTGGAATAGGGTTAGTGTGACAACATGTCACCAAGTTGTGTGATAAGTTGGATGCATATTTAGTATGAGACAAATATGATGAGAAACACATGTGATGTGTAATGATAGTCTCAAAATCATGCATTCATGATTTGATTCATGATTTGAACAGAATCATCGAACAAAGAAGCTTTTACGATATCTACATATCGGGTATACTCTGCAAATCCTGGTTTTGCCAAGAGAAAGAAATAATTGGATGGGAGGGAGTGTTGTGTTCAGCATAAGGCATGCGGGAAATGATTTTGGGGTGGGGAAACATTCTGAAAAATGTTGTGGCTGGGATGGGATCAAATTCACTGATGACACACAGTTTAGCAGTTGGGGGAAAATCCATGCCAAATGAGGAGGACCATAACCGTTGCTTTTTGTGTATATTGGGCATGAAGAATAGTAGACATTTAAAGGAGAAATTTGTATTTTTTACATTCTTAATAACACCCAGTGTACAAATATCATGAAACTGCAGCTAGTTTTAAAATAATTATACAGGAATGTAATTAATGAACTCACAAAACAAAAATCCATCGATCATATTTGCTCCATTTCAACTGTTCCTTGCTTTACTAGCTTTTCCTTCTTTCTCTTTTTTCCATTTATATAATGCACCCTAGAAAATAGCTGAATATAATTTTAACGTAAGTAGCCATAGCTTTCAGCTTGCCTTCAACCAAGGTTTGTATTAACATTTGGTTTTTGATTACCTCAATGCCTCATTCACAATGTAGAGAAACTATCCCATAGTTCACCTGTATAGTTTATAGTCTTTATGTATGCACAATGCAACTTATCAAAGACAAAAGAGCACCACAGCAAATATTGAGTTAAATTCTCTTTTCCTTTTTTACCTAAAATTCTACTGGCAGCTTGATGAAAACTGCATGGAAAGTTTTCCTGATCACAAGTACGCCAGATCACAGCCCAGCAAACAGCTACCAATTCACAAGCCTTTCCTCATAGGGAATTAAGAGAAAATGCACTTGGAGATGTTAATCTGCGTGATTCTTATAATTCCATCACTAGTGCTATGTTCTCCAGCCAAGAATGGATATATTGAAGCAAGGGCACCTAAGGTAACAAAACCCAACAGGGTTAATTAAATAGTGTCTTATTCTCGGATATTGTAGAATTAGTATGAGACAAATTGTATTCCAAGTATGCCACTGAAATATCGTTTACCTTAAAGATGTGTTGTGTCTTTCCAGAAAGACATTGTGACCATTCCTGAGTTCCCTCAAGACTTACCAGCAAAACCAGATGCTGCTGGTAATGTAGCTTTCACATTACAAAAAACTATAAATCAAGTATTAAAAATATGTCCAAATTACATTATCTTAATGGGTATATTCCAATATGTGTATCATTGTGCATTATTCAAATAGACTGTGCATATAACTTTTCAATGTTAATCGATGTTTTCCACTAAATTATACAATTCAGTGCTCCCCACGTGTCTGCTCTGTGTATGCCTGATTGGATCGGTGTACTGTGAGGAGGTGTTCCCTCAAATGACAGCCATCCCAGCACTGCCAAGAGAAACCACATACCTTTATGCACGCTTCAACCAGATCAATAAGATAAAAAACAAAGACTTTGCAGATATGGGTAAATAAATGGATTCATTTGTTTCTTCAATATGATTTTTGCATCGATGACAGATAGGTCCACACGTTTACTTTTTGATAGGTATCTTGGCCAAAGCCCAAATGATGTATGGGTCTTCTTTCTTTTCAGGAGCATTAAAAAGAATTGACCTGACCGGAAACATAATCAGCGAGATAGAAGATGGAGCCTTTTCCAAACTTACCAATCTTGAGGAGCTCTTTCTGGCTGAGAACCGACTTACAAAACTGCCAATGCTACCCAGCAAACTAACAACATTGAATGCCAATTTCAACCTTCTCAAATCCAAGGGTGTGAGGTCCAATGCTTTCAAGGTAAGCTATAATACAACAAGGTAGCTAAATTCAGTTTAAAGGTAAATGAGTATATCTGAAAAGTGCATCAATGTCTTGTGTCCAGAAACTTCCCGAACTTGCTTTTCTATACCTTGGAAATAATAAACTGGAAGTAATTCCACAACTTCCTGAGTCGCTACAAATTGTTCACCTCAATGTAAGAAACAATTTTTTAAGGTGTGTCGTCATGATATTTTCAATGGTCTTTGTTTGTGACATAGTAATATGTTTATTTTCTCTCCTGCTTCAGAACAACAACATCAATACAATTACTGATCAGACATTTTGCAAAGGCAACACCACTCAGTACATCCGAAGCACCATGGAAGAGGTGAGACTGGATGGCAACCCACTTGTCTTAGCTCAGCACCCAAATAGCTTCATCTGTCTGCGGAATCTTCCAACTGGACATTACCACTAAAGTTTTAGATAACCAACGCATGATTTTGGGAATTAGCTGTAAACCCTGCAGGTGTAGGTGATCAGCATTATTAAGCAGAAATAAGTCCCTTTGTGAAATGGAGAGATAAATTCATCAGTCCTCCAAATCTTTTTATAAATTGTACTCCGCTTATTTTTTCTCTTAACATTGTTTATGGTATATGTTACATTTCTTTGTTTCCTTTTTCACACTTGTATCATCATAGACCTTCCGCTTGTGAACTAAACAAATTATTGTGAAATATTAATAGCTACCGTTGGATCTTCAGACAGCATTGCATGTGCAAGAATGACATGCATCTTTACTCAATTAAGTTCACCTTGATGTAAACAAGCATTCATAGCCCAGAGTCCAGTTACTTTTGTTGAAACCGGTAGTTCCAACGTCCAACATTTATTTGACTTCAATCAGGCCATCAGCGATCTTCTGCTGGTATGATCTTTCTGACTGTTTTCTTCTGTAGACATCATCTGGCAAATACAATAGAAGGATTATTGTAGGCACTCAATAAAATTGGCAAGATAACATGTATTGTGGATTCATGGATACACACAGAGGTTGGTTTGATATCCTGTGAAGGAAGGTCTATACAGATCTCTAACTGAGAGAAAGGCATGAGACATCCTACAAGGAGTAAGAGGAAAGCGACAGTAGGGGGACCTTTATTGTGCTTACATAGTGTTTGGTGAGGCTACATTTCACTTCTTTGCAGAAGCATGGCCAATTTTTTTCGAAATTTTGCCCAACGCGTTTGGCGTTGGTCACTAGTTTAAGGTCAGGTTAGGCGTTAACGTAACTTGATGTCCTATTACGTGACATTGTATTTGTCCATCGCTGTAAAATATGATTAGCGTTTGATTCCTACGTCAAATAAAATGGCGACGATGTAACCTTCTAGATCACATGTAGGTCAGAAAAGATTGCTAGAAAAGATTGAAGAACCATTCAAGAAGTATACTTACAGAATGTCTCCCTTCCTATCCTCACGTTTATCATGATCCATTCCATAACACCGCCTATGCAGAAAAATACCGGCAGGAATCTGTAGGTTCCGAGACGGCGTTTACCCGGCATAAGACTCAGTATATACTTAATGTTTTCACTCCTTTGAAACATCTTAAACAGCGGGCACTTGCTTATTTATTATTCTTAAACGACAGCAACGATTGTCACATACATTTATAAAAACGTAGTATATTGCCTAACTACACAGCAGCGCAGCAGCATGTCCTGAAGTGTGACGCCGCCGATAGGGAATGATCGTTTTGTGACAGCAAGTAACTAACCGGACGGAGTTACAGAGCATGTTTATAACTCTAGTGTGGTGCGGGAGACGCCCATGCGGTAGGTTCAGACACTAAAATGATTCACACCCGATTAACTTTATAGCTCATATCCAAAAAAATGTAATGTTATGGACGCGAGGCTAAAGTAAGGTTTTCATTCACCATCTACTGAAGTTTAGTAAAAGAGTACCAATAACACTAACATTTGTAATGCCTATTTTACAGGGATGGATAAATATTGTGAATTTCCAATATAATGGTATCCTTTATATTCGTATGTGAAGTTTTTAGATGTGTTATGGTTTAGAATATAAGTAGGCCTATTCAGAGTAGAATCAATAAATTATATATTATATCAATTTCAGTATTTGCATTCGTTTTTTTGTAGGTTGGTACGAGTTGTTACAGCTACCAGTTCTTTTTAACTGCGCTTAGAATCCTTTTCAAATGAAAATATTTGTTATGGAAAATAATGCCTACTATGATTATTATAATGACATCTTTATTTTCCTGTGGAGAAAATGAACATAAACAATGGTAGTTCTACTTTGTAACGTAATAATGTCGATACATCCAAAGAACCAGACATAGAACCATCCCCATGCAACACAGCCAGGTTAAGGGAAACTAATATAAAAACCAGATAAACCAATTGGAAACACATTAGACTTAACAGTAACACTGACATTTAATAATTTAAGACATTTTTTGTCCACAACCCATACCATGACCTTCATGGTATTTTGCAATAGCCCTAAAAAAAACATTAAATATGCAGTGTCATTATCAATGCTAATTTTAAGACACATCTAATCGCTGTTTATGGATCATACCTTGTTGTATCTAATCAAAATGTGTTCATTTATATTTCTCCATCTATATATGTTTCAATGCACTTAGCCGTCTTGCAGTTTATGATCATTTAACAATTTAACAGAATTTATGTGTATTTCCATAAACTTTATTTGTCAAGATCGGGTGCCGTGTATATTGTATGTACATGTACCAATTGTCTTACTATACATTCTGATATGGTTAGGTTTAGGGCCAAAACAAACAAAAGACCTATGCATTCATATGTTTAACATTGACCACCATCCACTATGGAAGCACCAGCTCTGTCGCGGTTCAGTCCACGACGATGCGGGCCGGCCTACAGAAAGTCCAGTGGTGCTCCACCGTGTTCTCGTTGGCCCGCTCGCTCATGTGATGAACGCGCGTGTTGCGGATGGTGAAGCCTTGCTTCATGATGTAATCCATGAGGTGCACCCGCAGGTTCACCTCCTGGTGATAATCACACGGTCCAAACGTAAAGGAAACCTGGCAGTCTCTGGTGTCCATCATGTGTTTGCTCCACTTGGTGAAGTTTTTGCAGATTCCCTCCCGTAGCGAATGGTCCTTGGCGGTGACGGTGAGCTGTGTGATGATCACAGCTACGGGGTTGGAGTATTTGGAGAGTTTCCTGGTGCTCGAGAGTTCAACAATTTGCTCAAAGATGTCGGGAGGGTAGAGGGGCTTGGGGTCCTGAAGGCACTCGATCAGCGGTTCGATCTGGTAGAAGTCGGCCTCTTTCCTTAGCAGGTCTTTTTCCGAAAAGTCAGAGGGAAGCGTCAGCTCAGACGTTCGAAGAAAGTTCAAGATGTACCGGAATAGTGTGCCGTCACGATCAATGAAGTAGTTCCCTTTTGAGTCTTTGGTTGTGGGGAAGTCTCCGCGAAACATGGCCCCCAGCATGGAGTCTGGATAGCGCTGCAAGGTTGACAAGGTGGTGGTGTAAAGGTGGCCGCCGACATTCAAGGTAACAGGACTGTTCCTCTAAGCAAATAGGAGGAAAGAGCAAGAAATGTGTCATATTGTAACAAGGGAAAAAGTGCCAAAGCATAATTCATTTAGAGGCATTGATGTTGTTAATCCTCCTAATGTACAACAAAAAGAGTTCATCAGTGATCTGACCAGCTATTAAACTCACCCTATGGCCCCCATCTCCATTATCCATTTGTTAAATAAAGATACCCACTTCGGTCATATCCTGAACAGTATGGTGAAGATATGATGATGAAGATGATGATGATGCTGCTAATAAAATGTCACCTGTAAAATAAAAAAAATCTAAAACAGAATAACAGTTTTGGTTTTAATAATTAAATTAAAGTATTTCTAAATAACCTCCATGATTGATGTTTTTATGCAGCGTTAATAATTCATCGTTGGTCAAAGCAAGCCAACTTTGGACATGCCGTAGTAGTGTATGGCAACATGGTCTGAACACCTGGATCTGCTGAAGTTGGAAAATGTGACGAGACTGTCTGAATATCTTGATAAACAACATGACTCTAGTGATTGCCGTTACATTATGTTATCAAAGTAGCTAAACTTGTATTTGCTGGTAAATCGCGTTCAAGTCAACGTTACACTGCAACACAAGTCAGTGTTCCATTGCATATTGCATAAACATGAACTGAATAAAGCTAACAGGCTAGCCTAGCATGTAGCCTAATACACATCCATGTTAACAAATGAATAAATCTAAAAGTCAATCACGATCGCAAACTAACATATGGCGCCGTTTAATCTTCTACCAAAGAAATGCAGGAGTAGGCTATTGAGCATTATTGTCTGTGCTAATAGTTGTTTGAGCTGTATAACTTTTCTGAAGCAGATGCTAAATACCGTTCGCTCATGATTGTTGCTTGCTCGCTAATGGACATAATTCATATAAAACGTATCCCTTAAGAAAGGGCTTACCAGCTCTTTCGTCTTCCAAAACCCCTTAGCTCCGGATTCTATAGAATATACACGGGCCGGGAGGACACACAGGAGGTGCTGGGAGGACACACAGGAGGTGCTGGGAGGCGGGGAGGTTTAGTACGAGACAGTCTCTGCATCTCCGACATCGCTACCGCAGGCAACTCTGAACCCTTTTCTCCCTTTCATTCCTACCCGTGAGCAACGCTAGTCTCCCTTCTCTGCCGAATGCATTTTTGAAAAAAAAGAATCAGTTTTTAAAATCCTTAAATGTGATGCATGCCTCCGAATCGTGTGACGCGTCCGATCAGCTGCATTTTTGGAGATAAATAAATTATTTATTATTAATAAATTATTTGATCCCCAAAAATATATAATATAATAATAATAATAATAATAATAATAATAATAATAATAATAATAATAATAATAATAATAATAATTATCACACCGTTGGTCTCCCACCATATGCGCTGTCATCAGCACAAATGATCTGTCCCAAGTTAAAATCCACCATCCCCGCTGGCTTTTTTTTGACAACTCGACCGCTTCTTAACCCATGAAAGCAAAAAGCTTTTCGAGCAATCTGATTGGTCAAAAATATATACAATTTTCGAGTGACCTCATTGGTCGAAAATATATATATTTATTAAGCGATCTCATTGGTCGGAAAAATTATACTTTCAGACCGACCTCATTGAAAAATATGAAAATGTTACTTTGAAATAAAAATCTATACCGGAGGCGAGAACGATACACACAGTTTAACAATGCAAACGTGTATTTCCCTGGGAGGCTGCGACGATGAGAAATGTTTGAACGCAGGGGTTCGCACGTTGTGGATAGCAACTTTGTATTCGCCTGCTGGTTGTTTCTAATGTGTTTTAGTATTTTAACCATGTCCATTTTCGGCATTATAATATGAGGACCACATCACAACTTGTCTTAACGTCGCAATAATATCGGATATTATGGAAGCCTAATGCATTCACTTGAGTAAATATATTCAATAAATTCTGCTATTTTTTTTCTGAATAACATAATTGTTGCAGAATTCTGAAAAAGGTTTTCATAAAAGAAAACGATGATTTGCAATAAAAAACGAAAGCCGAGTTAAGCAAATCCACGTTTTTAAGACATTTAAGCGCAATAGCCTACTTTCTAGGAACTATTTCATACTTTTAGATAGGCTTAGCTTTTAACTTAATTTATTAGACGATAGAAATCGCTCTAACTTAAATATGAAGTAGAATATTTTGTAGTTTAGTCGAAATAGACCTACCAAGTCCACCAATGCTCCAGAAACAAAAATAGGTGGGTATGAATGTAGCCTACACCTAAACGGTGGGTAGGTATAGGCAATAAAACAGTAGCCTGTTGCAGTCAAAGTGGTCAATTGATTATTTATATAATCGGCGGGTCTTTATAAAAGCACACTGTATGGTGCAGTCAATTTCTTCTCGGCCACGCCTCCTCCAACAACCAGCCCTGGAAGTGCACAGTGAGGAATCATTTTGTACTTTGTCCTTCTTGTGCTCCATACCCCTCAATCGACAATGGCAATGAAACTGGCTTATTGGGATATTCGTGGGGTAAGAACTTAAGTGACTACTTTCCGATAAATGTCTGTGTTTTCTTCATTGAGAGTAAGTCGTTTATCGGAGGAAAACATTACATTTCTTGACAAAGCAAAGCGATGACGGGAGTATCTGCAGAGTAACCTAGCATGGTGTGTCAGCCTGCTGCAGCCTGCGTTACAACAACCAACATTTGGGTCTGGACGTGTCGAAAAGATGTGCTCGTGTCGTGTGTAATGTAAAAATCTTGAATTTCTCTAAACAGCTTGCCCAGCCGATACGCTTGCTACTTGAGTTCACAGGAACAAAGTATGAAGACAAGTTCTACGTCTGTGGTGAAGGTAAATAACTACCAACAAAAAATGTTAACGGTTATGCAATTCGTAATTTAACTGATTACCTTTTATGGGTCTCCCACAGCTCCCGATTATGACAAGACTTGTTGGTTCGACGAAAAGCACAAACTTGGGATGGACTTTCCCAATGTAAGAGATGGAGGAACTACTATATCGGTTACAATGGCTCAGACCCACTCAGAATACCAGCGGACTCGTGGCCTTTTTTTGTTTTCCACAGCTGCCCTATCTCGTGGATGGAGAGCGAAAGATGGTCCAGAGCAACGCCATCATGAGATACATTGCACGGAAACACAATCTCTGTACGTGGTGACTTGTGTGCTAACTGGGGAGGACAGTGTTCTGTATATCCAAACTGTCTATAGGATGTATTGCTAAGTTGCTAACTTCATTCTCCACGATATCACACCACAGGTGGAGAGACCGAGGATGAAAAGGTGCGCGTTGACCTCATGGAGAATCAGTCCATGGACTTTCGGAACAGCTTTGTAATGTTGTGCTACGGGGATCATGTAAGTTCAAGGATAGGCCATCGACAGTTCATGTGTTATCTGGAAGCGCCATAAATCAAACTGTAACTAACATCTGCGTTTTTCGATCAGGATAAATTGAAGCCAGGTTTTCTAAATAATCTGCCAGTGGTTCTTAAGCAGCTGTCAGATTTCCTGGGAGAAAGGAAGTGGTTTTCTGGCGACAAGGTATTGTTTAATGTTGAGAGATTTAACTTAAAAAAAAAATCAGTCCTCTTACTGCTATTTGTGTGTGGCAAATGTATGCAGTATTTGTTGAGTATTCAATGCCTGTAAAAGATTTATAATATTTACATTTTTGCTTAGCTTCACTAATGCTGAATTGGCTGGGTGATGTCAGAGTTGAATTGGTCATTTGACCATGTTGCAACCTCTTATGGGTTAACGCTTCTGCCATTACTGCTCATGTTAAATCTCAACTTCTCAATGAAGAGTCATGACTTTGTTGTAATCCCGTACCCCTAGATCACCTTTGTGGATTTTATTATGTACGAGCTTCTGGACCAACACCGAATGTTTGAGCCCAAGTGCCTGGATGATTTCAAGAACCTCCGAGATCTATTGGACCACTTTGAGGTCAGACCCACCCGTTCATATAGTATTTTTACTGTTGTTTATGACTGGGGTGTAGCCCTGCAAAAGTACTACATAGATCCAACAAAAATGTCTGTATAATAAAGTTCTGTTTACCTGATTAGTCTGTACATTCAGCAAGGGAGATTGAAATGAGTGTGTGTGCAGGTCCACATAGGGAGGGGTTTAAGCTCCCGTCCTGCTGGACAAGGAATACCCCATATAATGTAGTCTCTCACCTGCCTCCTTAAGGGAACGGGTTAGAACCTGCCATAATGACTTGGGTTGAGCCTGCCAGCATTCAGAGGAGGCTATAAGTAGAACCAAACTGGTTTGTAGAGTCCCATTCTTCAGGGTCCCTCGTGACTTTTCCCTTTTGTTAATGTGTAATCTGGTTACTCTTTGAAAAAGACCTTGTGCGCACAAGGTGCCTTCAATGTGTAGGGGCTTTATGGTTAATCAAATTCCTGGGGCAAGTTAGAAGTAAACCTACATGTTGATTTAGAAGTTAAACTAAACGTTTGCATGGTATGAATATAACGAAACTATTCTGGTCAAACATTTGGTTAATTATTTTTGTTTTTTATATATTTCCCAATAGGCTCTGGAGAAGATTTCTGCTTACATGAAGTCCAGCAGATACATGAAGACCCCGGTCAACAACAAGATGGCCAAATGGGGAGGTCAGAAGGAGTGAATCTACACCGTCAACCGGAGTGGTCGATAAGGAAACTCCTAATGGACCAAAACATTTGGGCCAAATTACTGCAGATACATAATTCTTGTGTGTTATGTGGGGCATGTAGTATCTTGAGTACCACTACCGTCACAATTGTACTGTTTTATGTTGTTGCATCTTTTGTAAAAACCAAGGATTTCCATTATGAGTAAAGAACGTTTGTAAAAAAAAATAGTTTATTTATGCTGTGAGTTGCTTTTATTGGACAACGTAATTCACTCTTAATGCTTGATTTTCGATTAAATAAAAAAAATTGATAGAATTTATTTATTAGATTTTAAATGAGGTAGGTAAATGATACACTGGGTGGTTGACAGATAATTTGCAGCTATACTGCATATTTAAAAAAATTCGGTAGGGCTGATTCATGTCTTAATTGCAGTTGGAAAATTAGTGTATAACTGATTTGAAGTAGTTCAATGCAGCACAAAATCAACCTCTTAGCGATCATCTGTTGGCACAAAAGTTGGTTTTGATCAGTAATCGATTGAGTTAAATAGAATCAGTTTAATTACGACCGCCATTATAATGTACTCGGAGACTGGTCACTAGTGACGGCCATTGTAGGGTCCATACCCGGGCTCGGAGGCAAGCTGTAGGGAATAAATTGTACGTTATTCATCAGTGAATTAGAGATTATTACTATAAAAGTCAGATTGCGTTGTTGGAAGATTGCATTGGTCTTCACACAGCGCAATCGTAGTGCTATACTCACTGCAATGGCAGACTTTATGGGCTGCAGCTGGAAGAACATTTTGCCGCCTTCCTCGGGGCAGGCAAGCCGTAGGTTTTCGCGGGACAATCCCAGCAGCTGTTTTCCGTTCAGCACACCAATGCTCTGCACCGTCCTGTGGTTCCAGGGAAAACAAACGGTCGTATACTTGACTCGTTCAGCATGCATGGGTGGGTGAATATTCAAGGGTTTCGTTGATATGCGTGGCTAGGTTACATTTTGGAGAAGCCTTTGTAATCCAGCCAGGCTCGAACATCCGCAGGGCTGGACATCAGGTCCAACGGGGGACCACGGCCGCGGGAGCCCTGGAGGGAGACGAGAGGATCAGACACACTGGGAGGCAGTTAGTGGTAAAGTCATGTGTCAATAAGAATACATTGGAAGGCGCCTTTCTCGGCACTCAAGGACACCGTACAAAGGTAGACAAAAGTCATTATAAAGAAGGGGACAGACAGGTGTATTGAGGAAGAGGATCTGAGGGAGCTGGAGGGAGTGGTAACAAGGACGTGTTGAAGGAGGTGGCAAGAAATGTAAGTCATAAAAGAGGATAGCACTTTGTACCCTTTTACCGAGTACTTTACCATGTCCAAAATGAGGATCAAGGGAACGATAATGCAAGGTCAGAGGAAGTTGGATTGAAAGAGCAAATGTGACTAGAACAAAAATAGCAGTCAGCAACATGGTTGACCTGTGGGTTGTCCATGGGCACTGACTCATTCATGGGCTCCAGAACATTCTGGGGAACATGTCCCTCCTCCTGGAGATTATTGCGGACGATCCACCACTGTTTAGACTTGTCTACCACCTAAGGGAAAATGAAATAAAGTATAAGCGTATAGATAAAAGGTTCTCATTTGAGTATCATGTCTACCGTATGCTTTGGACCAGGGTTCAAGGTTTTGTGAGGACAGCCAATTTATTTCATTGTATTTGTATATTAGCCAAAGCAATAAATCAAGGGACCGTCCACGACTGGAACCATACTTCACAGCCCAAAAAATACAGCCTATTGACTTCCACCAATTGACTACTTAGCAGACAAGTGTATACAAAGTGACTCTTCTTGACTTGTCATCAACGAACAGAGACATCTTACTCAAGGTTGCCCACAGTTATTTTTGCGTGGAAGTCGAACACCCGAACCACTTCACTGTCCTGCCCCCGACGTATCAATATTGTGTTCATTCCTTCATAATTCCAATCTCAACACTAATCATATTGCGTTGCTACTCTGCATAGACTTTGACTGAGGGGCTTACCTGGACCACGTCTCCTTTCTGAATACTCAGCTCCTGGCTGTTCCTTGCCACAAAGTCATAGATGACCCGCATGTACAGGGGCGGCCCGCTCTGGCTGCAGCACAAGCATTCCCACCATCCAAAGGGTTAGGAACCACTATGCGTTAAATACGAGTATTGTACTACTGTGTAAGCAGAGAGCTGTGTGTTCTCCATACCGTGGTGATGGTGGGGCCCAGTGGCTGTCGTTCCTCTGCTAGAAGGAGCATGGACGAAATACATCATGTATAATATATGATAAAACATTAAAGATGGATTATTGGTTTCAATCAGCACCCTATAACCTTCTGGACGATAAAACTGATGTGAAGGTGTGTATTCCCTGGTCTCCTGTGATAATTCCACCCTCAACACGATCAAACTTGATCAAGGTACGGGTTCAATGAGTGATTGCCAAACCACATAGGCCTTAACCCTTGCATTAAGTAAAGCTTTTATAAAACTAAGAAAATAAGTTTATCATCATATGCAATATCATATATACATATAATATACTAATCAGGGCGTAGTTTCTCATGGGCTTCTGTGGTCCTACCACTCCGGGCGGTCCTACCTCTTCTCTGCTGCTCCGGGGGTCATATGGGGGCCCGTTACTGGAGGGAGAAGGGGGGAAACGCTGGCTGTTGCTGCGGTTGAGGGCCACCATCTGGGAAGATGTCGCCCGGGGCGGGATCTGCCAACCGTCAGAAAACTGTGGCATGTACGGCGGGACTTCGTGCGGCCATTTGTTCCTACAGCAGGACAGGAAGTGGTCCCGTTCAGAGACCAGGAGGTCGGAGGGCGAATTGAGGTCAGACAATTGGACAGTAAGTAACAATAAGAGTAGTGTTTATCTAGCATAAAAATATCAAAGCAGAAGAGCAGTAGAAAGAAAACAATGGCACCAGCAGAACGATGCTTAAAAATAACAGTCAAGTTGTTTTTACAAGAGAAAAGAGGAAAAAGTGTGTAAAACATAAAAACAACAAGTAGCGTTCCTTAGAACGTACAGTATAGATAATACAGATTACATCTAGCGTAGAACAACGCATTGCGTGTGTGTCAAGGAATAGAATGGATTTCCTGGGCCTTCAAGAGCATCATGGCGGGTGGGGGAGTGACGTACCTGGGGAGGTTCCAGCACTCTCCCAGGGACCTCCACAGCTGGTCCTCCTCTGGACTCGTGTCCTGGTCCAGGAGCTGCAGGGCCGGCTCTGTCAGCATGGGGGAGACCACTCTCATGGAGATGCCAGGGGCATACTGCGGGACCACCTGCAGGAGGAGGAGGAGGAGGAGGAGGAGGAGGAGGAGGAGGAGGAGGAGGAGGAGGAGGAGGAGGGGGAGGAGGAGGAGGAGGAGGAGGGGGAGGAGGGGGGAGGAGGGGGAGGAGGAGGGGGAGGAGGAGGAGGAGGGGGGGGAGGAGGAGGAGGGGGGAGGAGGAGGAGGATGAGGAGGGGGGAGGAGGAGGAGGATACATTTTTTTTGATCATATCCTTTCTCTCTCTTGGTTACTGTTGATTCTAATACACGTTGATTTGCATTATTTTAGTTTACTCTTTGTATTGCTTTTTTATTTATGATTGGTAATTGTATGTATATATGGCATACATTAATTTTCCCTAGGAATTAATAATAATTATAATCTTATCTGGACATTTTTATTAATTGTTTATTCAGTTTACAAGGTATCTTTATCAGTTCTATAGACTTAATCAAGATTAAGTTCCAGCTAACAAATCACAACCAACTCGTGACCAGATAAACCAGAGCCAGTGCCTTTCATAGATTCACAGATGAAGGGAAGGATAAATAACCGCTAGAATATATTCTGGGACCAGCAGTTAGACTTGAGTGGCCTCTAGTGGTCACCAAACACAAATTAAAGAAACAGAGGCTCTCTGGACTCACGATTCGAAGAGTAGTGAAGAGGATGTGGACATAGTCTGGTGCACTGGGATTGGTCAGGTGCCCGTTCAGTTTACCCTGTATCAGCAGAAAACCCACGGTATAAACTAGCTGTTTACTTACTACCACCCACCATGGAATATTATCACACACACACACACACACACACACACACACACACACACACACACACACACACACACACACACACACACACACACACACACACACACACACACACACACACACACAGTACTTACTAGTAGATTGAAGCCATACTTGACTTTTTGAAGATATCCAACATATTGATCTGCAGGTGGCATGCCGGCTCCTGGGGGAAAGACCACTAGTTAGAGCTACAAGAATATATACAAATAAGGTCACTGAATCTATCCTTCAGCGGTTCATTTAGCTCATAGTTTCTTTTTTGCGCTAAAGATAAATGCTACTATTCCGTGAGGCCAAAAACCTTTTGTCTTGGATTTCTTCTTTGAGATAGCTTTCTTCTTCTTGCCATTTTCGCCCTGGGGCAGTACTGTAGCGGCTAGAAGCCCCATGAAGAGCTCCACATCGATCAACACATGGTTTAGGATTTCCTGCGAGGGAGAAACAGAAACAACCGGTTTTAATACGAATAGATGATGTATTAATATGATATGGGAAGGACTAATTCTAATCGTCAAACTCAAAACTAAAAAATATGATAATGTGTTATTGAATCAAAAAGTTGGTATTTACGATACCAATAAATCACATCATGACCTCAAGCCAATACCAATATTAATTCTGATGTGATCCATAATATAAATCTTTTGGTTGGTTCTGACCGTATCTCTCTTTATGTCGGTATATTCTGTCATTGGCCGACTCTCCTGTCTGCCCATTTCCATCTCAGCATTGTAGTGGCTCTCATGCGGTGGGGGGGCGTAGCTCCGAGGGGCGGGGGGAGGGTCCACGGGGGCGTAACTCCGAGGGGCGGGGGGAGGGTCCACGGGGGCGTAGCTCCAAGGGGCGGGGGGCGGCTCTGTAACAGGGCAAGAACAAAGACCAATGATCAACACTGTCTGGGGCCTTTCAACAGGCCGACGCCTGGCAGTACAGTGCGGTGTCACGTCCTATTCTGTCAATCCGGGTCGGCATCTGCCTTTTCCCAACGCCGCTGCATGAGAACAGATCCTACCGACGGCCCTGCCACTGGGGCGGTATTCTAGGGGAGAGGGGGGGCGGTCCAGCACGGCCCGGGGGCTGGAGCCTCCTGGGACCCACGGTGCAGGGATGTGCTCCCGGTCGTTGCTAGGATACAGGACGGACAGACAGTGAAGCATTAGGACATCCTTGTGTTGAACTGACATAGAAATAAGTCATTCTTTATCTCTTAGATATGGCGGAGAGATATAATGTGTGGCATATTTAACGAGGTGTTGTGGGAAATTGTACCGGAGGTTCAACTGGTTGCTATGGTTGTCCACATGAGCTGGCGCTCCTTGGACGACCTTATCCAGATCTCTCTTAATGAACTCGGCCTAGTAAAACGAGGCAAGTTTAAGGAAAGAAAGTATATCAAACGCACATGAAGCCCCAGTCAAGTACAAAGATCACATTAGAGAATATTTTCATTCTCATCTTGCGAAATACTGGTTCCGATTCAGAACTATTCAACAAAGTACTAATAAACAATGGATCTATCTAGATGCAGGTATCCACATAACAAACCACATGAAAAAGAAAAAGAGGAAAAGATAATGAATTAATTTATCCATATGGGGGAGGGGTGTGTAACTGATGGAAGAGCATAGTTATAAATATAATTATATATATATATATATATATATATATATATATATATATATATATATGGTTTGTGCCGTACTACCTGATTGAACCCGATGTTAACCACTATTCATCGGGGTTTGACTCACCCCGACCTCTTCACACTGGAAGATGTAGACCTGAGTGCTCCTCTTGAAGCGCTGCTGCACCACCACGGCCAGCAGGGAGTTGTAGGCGCAGCAGTCCAGCACGGTGCTGGTCTTGAGGACGGAGGCCAGGGGGAGGGACTCCAGCTCAGCCTGGGGAATGGGGGGACGGACGGGTCGACGGGGGCAGGTTAGGTATGACCACACTGAGGGTGAGTCAGAGCTGGTTGTTTATTAGAGAGTCGTATTAAGGTCACAATGTGAACGATTGAGCCCCTCCCAGTTTGAAGCCAGGAAACTGTCAGAATAAAAAAACTGGCTGCCCAGCAACTTTGGTTTGTAGAATTGATCAGTTATAGGATTCGATTTTTTTGCTTAAATTATGAAAATCACTATCAATCAGCAAGGACTACAAATATGGCTATTTGTTACGAGCTTGTTGAAATGTTGCAGTTGTGAAAGTAGTATTTCATAGAATTTGGTCAAGAGAATTCCGTTCAAAGAGCCATTTTGGTTATCTTTCAGCTTGACTGGAATTCCTTATCACTCTGTCCCAAAATTCACCTTGCATTAAAAAGCTTTATAGTCTTACACGGAAACGGTGGTTCTAGCCCAAGGAATATCACATTTTCTTTTTTTTTTATACTCTCGCACTACAATTCTGGAAAAGCCGGCACCACTATAGGAGGGATATAATCTGATCTGAATGTCCCATCAAATAAATTCAAACTGCAATCCTGGTACAACTTGCTAGCATCATGTGACCCCCTCCCTCATGGACCAACCTTTGTCTCGATGTCGTTGAGCTGCAGGTATCCTCCCTGCACGTCTAGGATCATGTCCTGCGGCCATATCCGGCCTTTGGCGTCTAGGTTCTTGAGCTTGGCGATGCACTCATCCAGGCTGTTAGCCTCATGGCTGATCAATTCACAGGTAAACAGGTGCTGCGGCCAGGGGGAAACAGGGAGGTTCAGAGTTCAAGTGTGAACCCATTATCTTCTTCTTTTTAACATAGTAGAGGTCATAGTTGGAGTTCTTTCCATAAGTAATCAATAGAATAATACCAGTATTAAGTATTTTAGTCATCTTTTATTATAGTATTATTAGTCATTTAGTAGTATATGAAGTATATGGCTGTCATAATTACAGTAACAATATGGTCCTTTAAGTAATAATAATTCTTACCTCAACTCTGTAGTGAACGTTGTCTTCCTTGTTCAGTGTTTCTATGTGCTCTTTTCGCTGGGCTGAAAAAAAAATCAGAATCAAACTATTACACTGTGGATATTTGGACTAGGACTACTATTTGTGTGTGTGTGTGTGTGTGTGTGTGTGTGTGTGTGTGAACATACAGTATATTGCCTTGCCACTGGGCCTGGACGGACTGTTTCTCTGAAATGGTGAGTTCCTGGGTTCATCCTGTTGAAAACCTCGCCTAAATGACGGCTGTTCCTCCGGCACGAAACCCCTTTTAAGCATTATGAAGCAACAACTGTTATGACTGTCTGCTATACGCATCCATGCCAAGATTAAGATTACTGTACTGGTTGGCACTGTTATTGTCATCACTGACCGGACTGGGTGTGAACAGTTTATGATATTGATAGTTTTTTGATTGCTTTGACGCACTATCGAGAAAATTGTTCCATTGAAAATATACTGACCTTGGGGAATAGGAAAAAGGTGCTGCGGTTCCGTACATTTTCTCGGTCTTTACTGTAAATGACAGAAAGTCAAGATTGAAGTTCCATAACGATTAAGGGTAGGCCTACTTTTCTGTCCCCACAATCTAAACTAATATTGAGCATAGGCCTACGTTTTGTATTAGCTGTTGAACAGAACTCTCGAAAAGATAATCGACAAATGTTACCATCGACTCATGAGCAAACTTTTCAGATGATGGATATGCTTATTCGATTTCAAATTATAATTATACATGCACTTTAACGTTTGCCAATAACCCTCACTTGTATTCAAAAGAACACTCATAATTTTCCATAGATCAAATAGATCTGGATTGATTTAAAAAGGAGGTAAGTGAAGACAGTCGCCTTTACAATAAGCATTTATCGCATAGCTAGTTAGTAGTCTAAAAAATTAGACTGACAATATAACCATTACTGGCTTAAAAGTAAATAAAGCTACTTGCTCAAATATTATTCAAGCATATCTTAGGCTAGTATAACAGCCACAACCTAGAAAATAATGGCCCATAATTGAGAAAACGACATTTACCTGACAATGCTAGATGTCCATGTATAAACCCTGGTCCGGTGTAATTAAATCAAATTTAAAATCATTAGTGGTTAGAAGTTGTCCATACAGAGAAGTGGATTTCCTCAACTACCTACTTCAAGTCAATGGGCCCAAAGTTCAGATGGTTTTACTGTTGTGATCGTCCAGGTAGGCTGTACAGAATGAGTCTAAAGGTGTGTCTTATGTTGGAAGGCAAGTCTCTCCATGGGTCCAAAGGTAGCTGACAAGTTTCGGATTAAGATTCAAGATAAGTTATGCAATAATATACTTTGTCCCCGAAATTGAATCTGCCCTCACAATGAACAGTTTACATACAATTGTTGAAATTCAAAGAAAAGATAAGGGGGTCAGTGAGTAAGTCAATCCTTTATTTATACGTGTATATACACACCCATACTATTGGCCGAGACAATCTTAAAGAGGAAATGGTTTTATTCAGTAAGGGAAAGATGACCGGAGAACAATATGTTGGTGTTGGGAGGAGGCTTTTGCCGGGCAAAACCAAAAAGTTAGACCGCGAGTGAGGCCTTGGCCCTGGCCAGGGCCTTCAGGTCTGAGATGCACTTGGCGATGCTCTCCTTCTCCTGAAGAACACACAAAACACATGAAGGTCAGAGCAGTATAGGCTGATGGAAAAAAACTAATATTGTAGAATGAAGTATGTCAAAGTATTGCGTCTGAGGTTAAAATATCTCCCCGTCCAGCTAGCCATGATTTCTAATTGTTTATATGTGCTGTAGCCTACAATGGATATAGATGTTTAGTTTCCACTGATAGAAAAGTTGACATCTGGTGAACAAGTCCACTCGAAAGGCACGAATGGCTGAAATTGAAGCCATTTTCTGAAATGAATTAGTATTTTTTCAGTGGATGTAAACGTTTTTCACCAAAGATCAAATGTATAAAAAAAAGTAGAGCGAACTGTGTGTGGGCCTACTGTAAACAACCCTGTAGCACCAATAAATTGTTAAAACAACATGATTTTAAGTCGCACTCGCTCGTAGCGGACAAAATGACCTGGACATATCTCTAGGAAATTCTGAATGCGAGTGATTTCAATAATAATAATAATAATAATAATAAAAGATGGTATTTATAACCTCTTGGTTAATAAAAATCTATTGACGTCATCCTGTTATAATGGAGATTTGCATCTCCATTACAACACGTCTTAACTGATGACTCACTTGTTATAGGTCAATGACAGAACAACACACTTTACGTAGCTCATTTAGTTTTCTGTTCTAGCCTATCGATGATTGATGTTCAATAATAAAAAAAAAATTGCTCCTCCAGTTTCCAAGTTCCAATGTAAAATGGCTATTAGTGTTCTGTAAAGGGAGATCCACTGTGAAAACCCCTGCTATAGCTCAACAGTGATCTCTGATGGACAGCGGAGAAACAGCAGCCTCTAGTGGACGGTTGGCCGCCATTACATGCTCAGATCCCAGCCCCCCACTTCGGTCTGCCCGGGACTGACCTGCAGAGGGGTGATGCTGCCGACGACGCTCTTCTCCACCCAGTTGACCATGTGCTCCTGCTCCATCTGACGGTTCAGGTTCTGCACGGCGATCTGGTAGTCCAGGCGCTTCTTCACCTCATTGGTCACCATGTGTATCCTCTCTCTGAAGTTGGTCTCCAGCAGCATTGCCACGTTGTTCTGGGTGATACAATTATACAATTCAGTCTTTTTTATGGTTTTCCTTTGAGAGCAGGGTTCATGTGGTGTGGTGTGTCTGCCAATATGCAGGATGCTCATTAACGTTTTGAGCATAGGGCTTCTATTCTCTTTTTTTACTGATAATAACAATTACTACAACATTAAGCCAGCAACTTCCTTAGCCAATCACAGCACATTTCTCCCAGCAAATGCCTTTTTTTCCTGAATACCTTAACCTCTATTATGGCAGCCAAATGTCTCAGACAAAATCGAAACAGCACTTGCAATTTGGACACAGGGAACTCACTTTTTTTTTTATCCGAATTGCTGATAATTAAAACATGCATTTGTATAATGGTAATAGGTAACAGCTGGACTTGCTGTTTGGTTTTCTTCTTGTGGCATAAAATAAATGCAAACTCTAAAATGTTACGCCTCTCCAAGATGCAAACACGCATGTCTGAATAAATGTGATTCGGCGTAAGCCAACCCAAAAAACACAAAGAACAGCCGAACCCGGGTGTGAGAACGATGGAAATGATGCAAGTGTCTGATTCTGTGTTTACCCTCTTGGCATCGAAGAGCATCGATCTGCCCTCTGCTCTCCACTGCTCCTTCTTCTCCTCCTCGATGGCCTGCGACAGGCCGACAAGGGCCACATCCTTCACCGCCTGAGCGTTGAGCACTTTCTCCTGCAACCCCAATCACACTACTGCTTTAGGCCCAATCCCATTTCTACCCCTTCCCCCTTCCCCTTCCCCCTTCAAAACAAGGGGGAGGGGTAAGGGTAAGGGGTAGAAATTGGATTGGGCCTTAGACTCCTTAAATGGCAGGTGTGCACACATTCTTAATAAAAGAGAAATCGAATTCAAGATCAACAGGGTAAAATAAGTTAATGGACAATACAAAGAAATGCTTATGGCGCAGGCCGAGGATTAATATGTCAAAGGAATATATTTGTAACCACTTAAGACTGGAAATAGTAAAAAGCCCAACCTCGTTCAGTTTGTCAGCAAAAGCAGCGACACTGGGTCCAAACTTCTTGATTGCGTAGATCACAACAGCGCCGATTGAGACGGCGGACAACGTTTCGTGGTTGATGATGTAGATCTCCTTGGAGAGCAGGTAGCATAGGAGCCCAGTGCCCAGCATGTAGGGGCCTAACAGAAAGATGACCCCCATTAACAGGCCAAAAATGACCCAAAACCATAGTATGATATATCCAGTACAGAGTACATAAGCGTCATAATGATGTTTAATACGTAATAAATACATGCAGAGAGTATTAAAAGCACGTGCACAATTCCATCATAAAGTTAGTACTATCGATCATTGATTGATAAATCTATGACTAAGAAACCCATTCTTCCAAGACCCACATACCGGTGACTCCGGTCTTGGGGTACAGAAGCTGGAACAGCTCTTCTGGGATGATGCCATGGCGGACCTGTCCTCCTTTCTCTGGCAGTGCGGGAACGGGGGCCAGACTCTTGGACGAGGTGTGCAGGGAGTGGGAGGCCTGGACTAGCCTATGGATGTCAAAGGCAATGACAGCTTTAGCTTTGATAGGTCAGCTGCAAGGACAGTGATTGTCAAAGTACTCACACTTTTTTAAGGTCATAATATGATCCTTTCCATATTGTTAAATAAGCAACATATTGATAGAAGACTATGGTAATAACGAAGATATATATAGCCAGTTAAATGCTTTTAGCACGGATTTTAGAAAGGAAAGGACATACCCAGCTCCAATTGGACCTTTGCTTTTCAGGGCATTGGCTGGAATATAAAAAGAAAACGTCATTAGTTTCAAATAACAACACGCGAAAATCAGAAGACGTAAACCCATTGAATAATTTTGTCAATTACATACAATGCTGCCATCAACTGGAAAGATTCCATAAGCTGAACGCCTTGACAGACAAGGCATGTCCTCGTTAACATGTGCCAAATCAACATAATATTTGTGGCTATCATGTGGCTATTCAAATATTGCTTGGCTTTGGAAGACTTTAAAAGTGCAGCTGTCAAAGAGGTGACATTCTGCAGGCATGCCTTACGACGAACAGCTAGTTTTGCTACGTCTTGCTAACGCTACTTGCTTTCAGTCACTTGAATTAGTGTCTGCATGAAGCCTATACAAGCAAAGCGGTTGAATAACCCCACAGAAATACGGTTCGATTCTTCATTTACAAACTAAATGAATAGATAATAATGCCTTAAAGGGCTGTATGCTGCGTGTCCTTTAACTGGTAGCGCGAAACGTAGCGTTAGCATGTCATTCAATGTGTGGCCTTCACTTTACCCTTCAAGTTTACATGCAATATTATTTGATTCTAGCAACTAAGAAATAGGCAATATCTGAACTTTGTAAATTCCTTAATAAGCTTATATCATACCCGAAAGTAAAACGGTCCTCGACAGCATGTTTAGAATATGAAGTGCAAAGTTCGTCCAACACTCAGCACCTTAGCTACGGCCTGTTCTTGCCCTTCTGCAAAGAGCTATGTATCAGGATGGCGGATACACAGGAAACGCTTCAGAAACAACGCGAGATTATAGACTTGAACGTGCGGTAGCTATAACGACTACGTTCGCTAGATGTCGTTGTTTGTCGCGTTAATGAATGTTTATTTGGTGTACAAGTTAATAAACATACGACAATGTGTATTGGTAATTGGGTAAATTAATACCAAAATATATGCATAGACCAGCTCTTTCCTCTTGATACAGAATACCAAGGAAATCTGTAATTTGTCTTCTGTGTTGCTCATTTGCACATGCAAACTCCTCCATTTCACTGTTCTGCCCAGGTGCTGATATTTTATGTATTAATCTTGTGTAGGGTTATAATTTAGTTTGATCATAACAATGCTGAGTATAATGAACTTTGTTGTGCTTTTGGGCATGTTGTTTTGCTGCAGAAGAACAAATAAGACTGTTAACACACCAAAAACACAGATGCATTATGATAACCACATTAATTTAGAGTAATTTTTAATAGTACAATGCCAACAGAAACTATCAGTGTGGTAACCAACAGAAAACAACTTGCTCTGGTGGCACATTCTCCCCCAAAACCTCAGATATTATATGCTGAGTGCGTATGTAATCTTTGGGCCCACCCGTGCATGCCTTGAGTTTATTGTGAGTGGCCTCGAAGATAGAGGAACATATGAAGGGGCTGTTCGCTCTACTTCCTGTAAAATACGCTTGACAGGAACACCTATGAGACGTTAGCCGACATTGTTTCAGAAGAGAAATGGATGACTTGTCAACTGTTCCCTTCGGTGCAAAGCCGTTATAATTAACCTACTGTCTGATGATAATATTGATGAACTCCTAACAAGTAAGAGCATCTATTTTCTGCAAACTGAAGGCTCAGTGTCTCTTCTCGCACTCGATTGTTGGTCGGTTTGCATATTTGATCTCTTCTCACAACAATAGCCAGACACAGTTTTTCTGGCTTTGTGACTTTGATTGTCGTTGAGGTTTGCCTTTGTCCTTTTGTTTAACCCTGAAGGTATTTTGTTGCTACTACATTTCTGCAGAAGTGTCTAGTTCTGCCTCCATTCCTTTTGCCATGCTGGAACTGCACACTTTGCACAAGTCATTTAATTGAGGGAGACCATAGTGCATCTAGTGAAATCATTTTCCTTCGGTTATACGTTTCTTGTAACCAAGGGCTTGCGTAACTATTAGAAAGCACATATAGGCCTGTCAAGCAGTTTTTGATAATTGTGGGATAAAACAGACGATTTAACTTGGAATGACTTGTCTAGACACTTTCATTTTGTGACATAGTTTTTATCGGTTAAAAGGAGAGATGTTTGTCTATCAAATAACTTGAATGCCATGCTACCCCTTTATTCTTAACTTAAAGATGTAGCATTTACTCACAGGATGCATGTCTTCCTTCTAGATTAAATTTCTGTTTCTGTTTCCTTGAAAAAAAAAAAAAATAGATTTGAAGCCCTTACCTTCCAGTTCTGAAGCTATGGCTAGTATGGCTAGTTTGGAAATTCTGGACATCAGTGCAACTCCTACCTCACCAATCAAGGACTTTGATCAGAAAGAGGAGAAAAGATCAGAGAAATACCAACACCTCCGAGGGCGAAACAATAAAACGTCCTGTCGAAGCCCGCCGAGAGATGTGGATACTAGATTAATAAAAGATATGCTTCAACACAAGAGACACCTGGAGTTCCAGAGAAGGAGAGCTGGGAGCCCAGAGTTTTGCCCGGAGAGGACTGTGAATCCAATATATTGTTCCACAAAAAGAAACCCACTGGCAAAGACAGGTCATGTGAAACATCAGAGCGCAGTACCGATGGCTCAGATGCTGGATAAACAAAACCAAAGGACCGCCACGTCCATAGAGGACCCCACAGTGGTGTTGATCTCAAACAGATTAGGGGTCAATGACCCGAATCCTGGTAAATGGGTAAGCCTTTTTAATACAATTATTTATAGCTTCTTCTGCTTTTAAAAAAGCAAAGTACATTTGCTAATATGATTACATTATGCATTTTTGTTGTTCCTCATTTGTTTTCTTTCTGATGTTCTTAGGCTACCTTATGGTCAGAACCTTTACCGTTGAAAGACCAGAAGGAAGATATGCCAGGGCAACAGGAGACAGCAGGTTTCGCATCAGTATCCCTAGCAGAGAAGTCCATTCAGCAGAATATGAAAGGTACCCAAACAAAAAGAGAGAATGTATCCATGGTAACAGCCTCATCTTTTACATTCGATTCTAGCATGGGACTTATTTTTCATTTATGTTAATGTAGTTCCTTCTTTCTCTTGAAGGACAACAAGCAACTAGCATCAAAACAATCACAGCAACTGAAGATTTCCACACAACCATGTCCTCTAACTCTCGTATTCTCATTGAAGCTATGGTAGAGCAAAAGATATTACAAGAGGCCTGTGTGCAGACTGAGTGAGTTTGAGATTTACTGTTCGGTTCTGATAATATATGGAAAACAAATGTTATCAACGGCTTACGTATATTTTGTTTTCCACTGCAGCCCTGGCCTGGTCACTGTTAAGGCATCTGTAGGTTTACATTTCTTTTCATTTTTATTATCACAAATTATTTTGAGCTTTTGCATTTGAGTGGCTCTAAACAAGCCACATTGAGAAAGTAAAAAATCATTTATGCAGTGGATCATAAAAAAAAGTTACATCTATCTTATGATTATCTATTTTATTCATCCTCATGTCCCTCTTCTAACCCTAAAGGATGTTCAGCAACTCGCTGAGTACTTGCAGGTAATAAAACTCTTTCACGATAGCTTGCTACATCTTTGTCATTAATATCTCAAGGACAAGGAATATCCATTACCCAACAGGCGTGTCAATGACGGTTACAGACAATCCAAACATCTCTCCCTGCCTTGTTTAGGAGGCTCTGTGGAGAGAGGAGGCTTTGAAGAAGAAGATGGCCATCCTTCAGCAGAGCGCATCCAGCCTGCTAAGCTCCTCCGACAACATTTGGACCGTAAGATTTCACTTGTTGTGTCCTCTGCGCTGAGACCATACATTTCACCCTACTAATGCCACCGTTATTGTTAGCATTCCATAGAAAAGACAAAAGCTTATTTCTACTTTCCTGTGGTCGTACTTTCATTCAATTATATTAAATATATATTTAACCAAATATAGTTCTACTTCTACTACAACTACTTATGTAGGGTTTCCCTTTAGTTCAAAGTGTAAGTGTAAATAAAAATAGTGTTTGTGCAAGATAAGCAGCTGTCATTCAGCTGCTCTCGTCTCAAGAAGGCAATTCATGTGGTTTGCCGCTTCCTGCCTCTTCTCAACCCGGCAGAGGAAGAATGCAACCTGCCACTCTCTCTGACTCTGATAGAGAAGGGTTGTGTCACTCAATTTGATTTGTATGGATGTTGCATGCTGCTTCCAACTGCCGCATCTCAGTCTGTATCTCTTCCAGGGTAGCTTCTGTCTGTATGTGTATGTGGCTCGTGTTTGTGTAGTCAGGAAATAAAAACAAAAATGTTTCATAGAGGAAGCAAAGGTTATTCAAGCTTGAAAAGGGTTCACTAGAACAGTTTTCTGAAGCCACCTTGTTTCTAAACCACAATTTCCCATTAACCTTTAGCTCTATACTTCACCCTTGCCTGTGGTACCAGGTCCCGCTTGCAAAAGAGAGGCACAACCTGAGTGAGACTTCAATATAAATAAAAATGATATAGGTTAAAGAATTGTAGGTAAAATAAATAATTGAGATGAACCGTGATGTAACTTGACCAAGATCGACTTGCCCTTTCCTAGTGTGTGCACATACATTCTATTCTGTCACAGACTGAGGCATGTATGTTACATTTTCCGTGTTCAGTACCGCCTGACAGACATTCTGGCTTCCTCTCAAACCCACAGGCTCGCTGCAACGAGGACCTTCTGACAAACAGGATAACATCTCTAGAGGCGCAACTGCAGCTCTGCTTTCAGGTAGGAACCATTCAAAATTATATCGGCCCAGCACCCAAGGAAAGGTTTCAAAAGGATTGTGCCTTCTGTTTCACAGTTCAACAAGGATGTTTTCATGGTGTTAAAAGCACAGCGTTCTCATGTTCTTATGTTATGCTTTGTTTTTCTATGTGCACTGGGTCTCTTTGCCATGTCTACTTGTGTGTAGTCTCACTGTAATTGCACCCTGATCGGTTTCTGCTTATTACTGTTGGTGATACTGAACCGTATGTGTTGCTGCCGCTGTGCTCCCCCTCAGAGGCTCCCTAAAGACGGACTGAAGAAGCTGGTCCTGACAATGGAGAGGCAGAAACTGGTGTATGAGGAGAAGGCCTTGGCTGCCCTGCAGAAGGCCACATTGGAGAAGACAAATGCATTGGTTGAGTCGCACCACTTCCAGGTAAAAAAAATACCCACCTTTTACACAAAACACTGTAGCCTAAAGGCCCAATCTGAGTCATATAAATACAAATTATGTACTTAATAGAGTTACATTATAGTTAACATTTGCATGCTTACATAAGTATTGAACATGTATTGCTGTAGGCTATACATTGTGGTAAAAGGTCCAAAATATGTTTCAGTAAAGTGGAGAATGAACCTTTCGAAGAAGGTGTAGGTTTGTAGTAAAACTAGGACGATACACATTAATTTGCTTCCTTAAGATATCAACTTTGGTCAATGTTTAAACAATAAATCACAACGGAGTGTCCCCCCCTACTACCGCGATGATGGCAATTAACGTCCCCACACCCTGTCGTCGTAGATTAGGTCTATTTTTCCATTTACGGCACAGCACTTCGCGTTGTATTCTTACCTATTCATCTGTAGTTTACCAACATTTGGAACACTTAAAGCTAAGATTTCTTCACAAATAATGTGCACTAACGATACGGATTACGCATTTCTTGATCTACATTTTCCTTGCTGATACTCATTATTAACCGCTAGGAGGCGCTGGAGACAGCCAAGACAGAGTCCTCGAGGTGGCAGGGTCTTTATGAGGAACAGAAGCAGATCTCAGGGCAGCTAAAGGAGTGTCACGAACGCACAAGTGGACAGGTGGACCAGCTGCACAGCCAGCTAAAGGTACTGCCACAAAGTAGGATGTAATAACGCCAAAGCATGGTCGCATTTAGCGTCATCAGGGCAGCCTCTCATGCTGTTCTATGTGTGTTAAATCTTGTCTTGATGCTTGATCAAAGGCTATACTAGGATGCAAGGAAAGAGGTGTGGCAAGGTTGACGTGTGTGTCTCTGCCATGCAGCTGTCCAGTGGCCAGCAGGAGGTGCTGAGGGGGCAGACGAGCACTCTACAGCGGTGCCATGAAGAGATGCAACGCAACATCTCCCTTCTGGAGCAGGCCAACCAGGCCCTGCGGAATGACCTCTGCATGAAAGGTCAGACTCAGAAAAACAAAGTTGAGCCGCCATGTACGTTTTCACATGCAAGAAGTATAAGATTAGGTCCTTAAGGTAAACAAATAAGGGTTATAAGGGTGTTTAGCCTGGGCAAACAGTTTGGTTGTAAAGTCTTTTCTTTCAGCAACTGAAATTACAAAACATCTGAGAGTTTTAATTAATTAGTTTTATTAATTAATCAATAAATAATATAGAATTTAAATACTGTTTGGAAGGAATATTCTCAGACTAGGGAGACAGGCGAATCACAGCATTGTATAGTAATTAACCCAAACCCTTCCTTCTGCTCCTCAGCCCGTACCCCCGAGTGCTGGGACTTCACAGTGCAGGTGTGCCTGCCATCAGAGGAACCTGAAGAAGACCAGAAGAAGCGGGAAGACAAGGAGGAGGACAGGAAGGAGGACGGGGAGGAGGAGGACGGGGAGGAGGAGGACGGGGAGGACACGGAGGAGGAGGACAGGGAGGACAAAGAAGAGAAGGAACAGTCGCTGCTGGTGCAGGAGCTTAGGGACACGCAGGACAGACTCAGAACCAAAGGAAAACAGGTGACCAATACGTTAGTAAGCACTGGTGGAATATACTGGGAGGTATTGACAAAGTATCTAGATCTAATATCAATAAACAGCATGAAGCCCAACCTTTCAGTGGTTCTGTTGGTTCAACAACCTTAATACCTTTACTTTATCAACCTTTACAACAACTGTAATATATTGGCATCTTTAACAAGATATGTTTATATGCAGTGTTGGAGCTCCCTCTACTGGACGTGTTGTGTAGATTAACTGGTGTGTTGTAGACATGCAAAGTTTATTATGCGTTGTATTATTTCTCTCAATAAATGTGGCACTGTGTGTGTGCATTTACTCGCTTTGGCTTGCGTGTGTGTGAGAGTCTGAGCCATCAGAGTTAATATATAGCAATCCCATCCCCTCAGCAGAATCTGTATCAGAGCTGTGGGTTTTTTAACAAGATGGCAAGAGAAGTGGACAGTGGGCCATTTTTAAGGTGGGCTGTAGGCCGCCAAGCCAATCAGAAGTTAGAAACTTTACCTTTTCTATTGGCTGAATAATATTCTTTAGTAATTTTTGATTTGCAATTTGGTTGGCAAGAGGCATGTTTGGGTTAACCCTGCCCATTGCTACCGCTGGCCCCGAGGCCCGGCCTCTCTGTGGAAAGTGAGAATGGAATATCTCTGAACTGCTGCTACCATGGTCAATGGTACTCACTCACAGTCGACAATCAGTGTGTCTCCCTTAAGTTATGTTTTGGTGCAAAGTTTTATCGTTATAATAATAAAATAAAATAAAACTACTGCAGCATGTATTCATTTGCATTTGTTATTTTTTATTCAAGATATTGTTTTAAAAATGTCTGTGCATGGGTGTTGTTGTTTGTATGAATCTGTGGTTTGTGTGTGTGTGTAGTGTGTGGATCTGGAGGCAGAGCTGGAGGCCATGCAGCAGGAGTACAGGTCCAGCCAGGCCCGGCTGACGCAGTGCAGGGACCAGCTGAGGCTGCTCAGCCAGCGGCACAGCAGCACGCTGGCACGGGTGAGAGAGAGAGAGAGAGAGAGAGAGAGAGAGAGAGAGAGAGAGAGAAGAGTTGGAGAGAGGGGGGGGAGAGAGAGAGGGGGGGGAGAGAGAGAGAGGGGAGGGAGAGAGAGAGGGGGGGGCTTCTTCTTTTTGCATCTTTCAATTTTAAATAATACATCTAACATTTTGTACATAAAATGCAATGTGCTTCAAATATCATTCAAATAAAACACATAATAAAATGAAGTGAAGCAGAGAGTATCAAAACATAGAAAAGAGATACAAAAAAATTGAATGATGAATAAATGAACAAAGTTTGCCACACTCAAGATGCACGGGACACCCAATAATCAATGTTTTTTTTTTGTTTTTTTTCTATAGGGGTCCCGAAGATCCTGGACGAGGATGTTTGTCCTCCTCATTGTAATCCTGGCTTTCACAGGGGTTGCCATGTTGTCACTGTGGCACCCCCCTTTCAGGGATCAAGTTGCCATCATCCTCTCAGACATAGAGACCAGAATTGAGGACTATCTTATGGAAATGGCTTCCCACCGCCACTGTTACAGACCTGTATGAAATATATGGTAATGTTATTATTCCAAGCTATTTAAATGGAATATTTAAATGGAATAGATGAATAAATAGTTCCTAATTATTTATCTTAGTAATTTTAAAGATAACATTGGACTATCTTTAGTGAAACTTGATGAAGTGGGAGGAATAGCCTATATGATATTCATGGTACTTGCCTAATATGTAGGGTTAGGGCATGACTGCGACAAGTTCAAATATAAAAACAGATAATCCAATGTAATCTTATGTGTTCATCAGTTACCTCATTTTGTAATTAAACTTTCTGGAAACATCCGACCAACACTGTTGACATTTTTGTTTTATATATATATCACTTCATCTTTTTTTTGTGAATAAAGTGAACAGAAACCTTTATATTTGCTAATAGAAGAACACATTTTCCTATCAATAGTGCCGATGTTTTCCATGAAATAACTTAGAAACCAAAAAGGGAAATAGGCCCTTATTAGCAGGGCAGGTGGACATCCTGGTCTAAAGACACACTCAAAAGACCTTTGATGTGACAAAAGATCACTAAGCAAATCGGCGCCATGGGTCAGATCAGGTCCAGCAGTGAGCGTCACAGTGAACGTCACAGTTGCTCGACCATGACCTTGGTGCAGTGTCAGTGTGAGAACCTTTAGCAATAATGCTAGCCTTTGTTTCACAAACTTAGATTATCCATTAAATAAATTGTATTGACATTTGGTGGACAGCTGATATAATTGAGCTGCATACCATTATAGCTGTTGAACCAGGCAGATACATTTGTCTGTTGTCAATGACCTATGAGCTTTGCCAATAGAACACATAGCCAATTTGAGCGAAAACACGAAAATCATATCAAAACATTTCTAAATATATATTTTAGTACAGCAAAAGGAATAAGAAACAACACTCCTCACAGGCAAGCTAAGCAAAATGTCCCTCTGAGTGACAAGGAAATCACAAATGCTATTTTACAAAAAGAGATAATACTCATAAATTCTGTGTATATTTAATGTTATATTCATAAATTATGTTTCACAAATTTTGTTGAACAATAACTAAAAAGAATTGTACCCATTTTAAAAGTTCACTACTTACCAGTGGAGCATGAAGAAACTCAAATTTTAAGGACAAAGAATAAAGGATTGCATATAACTTTTGTGTTGAACAAATTTTTACTTGCGATTTGTGAAACATGCTATATAATATTATGAAATGTAATACTTACAGATCCTTTTTAATTTCATAACGTTTTGCAAAAGAAAAAAAAAGGACCACCCTACATCTTTTCAATTAACCGACTCCACGGTCGGTAACCCACAAGTTTGGTTAGGGCCAAAGGTAGATGACTGCAATAACATATTGGATAATAGTTAATGACACACAAATATACACTAAAGGCACAACTCTTACGTTGATCTGCCTCATTTATTAGCATTTCCTTTTATTTAACTATCCTTTGAATTAAACAATGAAGTTAAAAATAAAAGGCACGGTTTTCATGTTCTACCATCTTTAGCTGGATCTAGAGTCCAAACACACTCAAACTGAACCTTCCGACACAGGCCTGAAGCCATTGCCATTGTATTCCTGCTATTGCCATTGTATTCAGTGTTTGTTTTTTTAACAGTTCCAGATAAATCCCCATTATAGATGAATACTGACACAGCATATCCACTCTGCGACGTTTGACCTCTGTCTTTCCCACAGTACTTACCTGTATGTTCCCCAAATACATGAAAGCGCGTTCAAGGGATGGATCCAACCCGCTTTCACGTCAATCTCCCTGGGACCCTGGCATCAAAGGTAGGGGAATGCCGGTCTAATTTGAGACTTATTAATAAAGTAACTACGTGTAGATGGCAGCATTATATTACCCAATATGAAAACAGTGTTATGGGTGATAAGCGGATTATGATTGTTTCTTGTTTTCCGTATTTTCCCACTATAGACAATGAAGTGCCAAATCCTCCTGCTTTGTTGCCTGGGGGTGTGCATGTTGAACGTTGCAGCTTCCCTAAAAATGTGTGCCTTCAACGTTCAGAGCTTTGGGGAAGCCAAGGCCAGCAACAAAAAGGTCATGGGACTTTTAATAAAGGTAGGGTTTATATACATAATTCAGATTTCCCAAGAGAAATCTACATTAAAGGAATATATTCATTTAAAAGGTTTTATGGTGAATGGGAATGTTGTTTAATCTTTTTCTTCCTTTGAAGATCCTTGCCAGGTGTGACCTGTGTCTGATTCAGGAGGTCAGAGACTCTAAAGGAGGAGCCATACCCCAGCTGGTCAAGGATCTCAACAGGTCCAACATTACATCTGTTCTACATTAAAGTGTAGAGGTTGCTCCAGTGTCAAAGGACCTGGTAGAGATACTGTTATTGGCTCATCTTTGTCATTGATATTCTAGCCCTTGTCCATCCTCCCTCCGCCAATATGAGTTACTTTAAACGGATTGTCTGTTTTCAGGTTCGATAAATCCAATTCCTATGCCTACATTGAGAGCAAGAGGCTGGGGAGGAAGACATACAAGGAGCAATACGTTTACATTTACAGGTAGCCTCCTGCATCGCATCAGATACGACTGAAGCCCTTCTTCAACTGAAAGACCTCATGCCGTCTTGCTGTTGTTTGTAACGCTCTTCAGAGACAACGTGCTGCAGGTGAAGGACCATCATCAGTACCACAAAACGGAGGCAGAGGGCACAAACGACACAGACGTTTTCTCCAGAGAACCTTTCATTGTTCGCTTTCACTCCCCTGCAACGCGTAAGAGGACCTTTCAAAATTCTTCAGAATGCTTGGGGAAATCGAACTAGTAGGAAGTAGGAAAAACATGTTGTATTGTTTTGGTGGGGTGTGTGAGATGTGAGGCACTGATCATGACTCCCTTCTTAGTGGTGAAGGATTTCATCCTGATTGGTCAGCACACCAGCCCCAAAACAGCCATGAAGGAGATAGATGAACTGTATACTGTCTTCAAGGACATCTACAAGAAGTGGAAGATGGATGTGAGTTCAGGCAAACCTTTTTTAAATCATTTAAATCATTTTTATAAAAAGAAAAAATGTCTTTCAAATTTGTTTTCCCTAAATGGCCGTTCCAGTCTGATTACGACTGGGAGTTAATCGGCTGTCATTTCCCCTCTATTTCCTGTTTATTTTGCCCCAGAATGTTGTGATCCTAGGAGACCTTAACGCCGGATGCAGCTATATCACCATCAAGGGCTGGAGAGCGGTGCGCCTGCGGAGCAACCCCAAGTTCAGCTGGCTGATCGGAGACGAGCAGGACACCACCGTTAGGGAGAGGACACACTGTGCTTACGACAGGTGAGCGCTGCTAAGCTTCAACGAACATGTTCAATATTATTATTAAAATAGAATAAGTGGCGGTTGAAGAAAAGTAGAATTTGTGTCTTTTGAGACACCATAACTTTTTGGAGTATCTCAGACTAGGACGAAAATAAGTATGTCCATTTTAATTCCCGACAGGATTGTTGTCCATGGACGCGAGATCCTCCATGGCATTGTCCCGGGCTCAGCTCAACCTTTCAACTTTAAAAAGGAGTTCCACCTGAGCGAGGAGGAGGTAGTTCAACTTCTTTCATTTAACACACACACACACACACACACACACACACACACACACACACACACACACACACACACACACACACACACACACACACACACACAGGTTAAAGAAGCAAAGTTGTTAACAGGGAGGGAAAGGTATGTGCGTGAGTGGTTTAGGGAGGTCCGTTTAATGTTTTCTTTGGGGGAAATTCAGTGTTTGTGTGCGTGTGTGTTTTGGGGAGGTACAATGTGTGTGTGTGTGTGTGTGTGTGTGTGTGTGTGTGTGTGTGTGTGTGTGTGTGTGTGTGTGTGTGTGTGTGTGTGTGTGTGTGTGTGTGTGTGTGTGTGTTTGTTTTTTGGTGGGATGAGAGTCTAGAGCCCTTCTTTTGAATGTAAACAATGACACCATTTTCTTTTGATTGGTTTGAAGGCTCTGGAGGTCAGTGATCACTTCCCGGTTGAGGTGGACCTGAAACCCAACCACCGCTACAGGCTGCGTAATGAATTATAGACCAGACAGGACAATCATCCTCAGCAGCCAGCTCTCCCTTTCCACTCGACCCCTTCTGTTTTACTGGATGAACACATTTAGTATACATATTTGATCAATTTATTTGAAATATTTGTTCTTAAATATAGTGGCCATGCCAACAACAGCAACATAATGATGGAATGGTAACAGTCGGTTGTACTCAGAGGCAAATAAACATCACTTGTTACAGTGTGGCGGAAGTGAGTGCGGGAGTTTATGTTGTGCATCTGAAACCTCACCACATGAAAGCTGACGATACTCTGTGACACGGCTCAAGGTAAAGACAAAGGAACTTTTACGACTCCACTTTTATATAAGTGCATTTCCAATTATGATACTACAGTCCTATGTTTGTCTTTTTCTACTTGTTGATGATTGTTGGTTGGTTGGTTATTTTCTCAGCCATTCTTTCTCATCTAAAGTGCAAGTTTATACTTGGGTTTGTTTCGACAGGAAGTGACTTGAATTAGCAACAGAAGTGGCATTACCTCCACTTTGCTGGGTTCACTCTGCGCATTAGAAATATCCTATCCTTTTAAAAAAAAACATGATTTAATTCCACATGCCTCCATTTCAGTCTTGAATGTACTTTACTACTTTTGACTTTAAAATATCACTCTTCAAATATTGAAGAAAATAATGGACGATGACCAGTAAGAACGACTGTAATAAAATGCATAATATGCTTTTTATTAACAACTCAATATATTTTTGGGACATTTAAATTACGTTGTAACAGAAACAGCTCTTCCCTCCATTGTAGAATTGGACTTTGAGTTCCTGCAATCGAAGAACAATTCAGGACAGATACCTCAGAGGAGAATCCTCCAGTCCAAACTGCGGTAGACGAGGCTCTGCATCAGCAAACACTTAGCAGAACAAACGGGTGCTTACTCACAGGAAACAAAAGGTATAAACATGTCTGAATATGATGACAAAGGAGACTGGAAGGATAAAGAAGTCCCTGAGAGCAGACGGCCCGCTGTCCCTGAGGTCCTGCAAGAGGATGCTGAAAGCGCAGGTAAAAAACTCTGCAAGACAGCCGAGGAACAGGAGGCAGAGGAACCAGAGGAGCGGCTGGCATCGATGTGCCGTAGCCACAAGCTCTGGGACGGCTATAAAGAGGACAGGGCCTTTACAGGAGAACCTCTGGCCCCAGACGGAAGCAAAGTAAGGAATGAGGCGGAACTAGGTTGGAGCGAAAGTGATGAGGACATGGGCTATTTTCAGAAAGGACCTCAAGATGAAAGTTGGATGAACACACAAGGTGATTTTCTTCCGGAGGAAGAGCGAGAGAGCGCCAACGAGAGGGGTGCAGAGTCGGATGAGTTGATGTACAAAGACAAAGAGAAGGAGGAGAAGAAAGCTAACTTCCTCACCATGCTGTCTCCTCGAGAGGATGGAGGCCCGTGCGGAGATGAGGACGTTCTTAATTTTCCTATACGAGACCTAGTGCAAAGTCTGGGGGAGCTCGTGTCTGGAGAGGACACGGTGGAGGGCTCTACTGAAAAAGGGAAGGAATTCACTGGGGATGACCACCAACGGGCTGGGGCGACCTTTGCCGTGTTCCCCCCAGACATCTCTTCTTGGGGGAAAGACGAGGCCGCAGATGAAGAAAGCAAAGGCAATCTGGATGCAGTGCTTTCTGCCTCGAGTGAGACATCTCATCTTGATAGAGAGACAGAGCCCACACTGTTAGGTACAGGAAATATTGACAATAAAGAAGACCGGGATTTGGGTTCTGGATGGACCGAAACAGTTGTAGAAGCAAAGTGCAGGGCTTTCACAGCTGGGGCAACGGACGACAAATGCAAATCAAAAACCCTTCCATATGCACAAAGAACTGTGCTGTCATGTTGGATTGATGTTGGAGAGGAGATAGGTAAGTGTCCAGAGAATGCAGATCATACCCAAGATGAGGCAGAGCTAATTGGAGCAACCAACACATGCTCTCCATCAGATAAAGATCTTCATCATTTCTACGACCATACATGTGCCACAGAGTCCATTTTTGACGCAAGACCACCAATAATACACATCATCAGCAACAGTGATGATATCCAAGCTAACAAGACTGATGGGGAATGCAAAAGAGATGATTTAAGTCAGCATGAGTCAGCTCCTGCACTCAGTCCACCGCCATTACAGAAACACCATGTCGAGATGAGGACAGTCTCTGAAGACTCATCTCTGACAAAGATCGACACCACATGGGAGTCACCGACTGGTGGTGAGGACAACATGTGGGCAAAAATGCCTGGGTTCTCTCAAGAGTCCATGCTAAACACAGAAGACAGAGGCAAGCAGAACTCACAGTCTTCACTTGAAACTGCAGAGCCTGCCAAGGTGGCCTCAAAAGACCCCTTCAACACAGACGTTCAGGGTGACATACGCCCCAGCACCTTGTTGTCCAATCAGGGATCTGTGGATGACGGTTTCTTCTTCACCCATGAGGACGAGGCTTCGGGAATTGCTGAGCTCGGATATGATGGAGACGAGTATGAAGACAGCAGGAATTGGGAAGACGAACAGGAGAGAATCCAGGCTTTCTACAAGTTTTACAATGAAAGCGATGGGGAAATGGATCAAGAAGGTGAGCATGTAGACAGTCTTTAAATAAGGACCTAAACACCAAGATAATAAGTTAACCTTGGATTTTAATTTGGTCGTGTTTTGATCGCTGTGTAGGCAGGAAGACAAAAGTACACTTTTGCATGGATCTGTTGCCTCAAGTCTTTCACTATGATAGTGAGGCGTAAGTGTCATTCATTTCTCTTATGCAAAAATGGCTCATGATGGTCAAACCGACTGCCACATGTCAATCTGAAATAATGTCTACCAACTTTTCGGTAATGGCAGGGATTTATTGGACAGTTCTACTGAGGCAGAGGAAGAGATGATCCCTGAATACAACGTAAGAGGACTATTATTACCTGAAAGGTTGTCAAGCACAATTTGAACATCTGCGTCCTCAGAATGCATATTATGCACATGCAAACAGTACAGCAATTCTATGTTTTTAGGGGAAGAGAGAAAATGATACACCCACATTGAACTCCAATCTACAACTCAACCGCGATGTGGTACCAGAGACTGTAAGTGCTTTAAAAGTTCTTAAATTGAGTTGATTTGTGGTAAAGTACAAAGAACTACATAAAGAATCAATCAAATAGATGTAACATTTGATTGGCTTCGCCTATGAAGATATATCTTTCATTAACCTCGTAGGGTCTTGGGTTGCTGAAATCCATCCTCAAGATGTTCCTGGTGATGGGGACTGGCCTGCTGGTGTTCTGGTGGACTATGGATGAGACTGACTTCCTTGGACTCCCTCTTTTCAAGGGATAATATGCCTACCTTCTTTATTCATGTGAAGCATTGCTTGATGGCTTGTCCAAAGTAAATTCCATTAATAAATTTGTATTTCACAAAGAAATGTAAATCTGTGAATGACAGTTTAGAGGGATTCAAGACGGAGGCCATGTGGCCTGGTTTATAATTTGCAAACAATACAATTAGTGGAACCTTACGTATATTAGCTTTTCAACTTACAGTTGAGGACTCGACGCTTGTAGCTGTTGAAATTAAATAATTTCTCACACACACACACACACACACACACACGCACACACGCGCACACGCGCACACACGCACACACACAGGAGGATCCATAGTTTTGTTCCTTGATCAAGATAATTTTCTTATTATTATTTTTTTAAAGATCGAGGGATACAATGCAAGATATAAGACAAATGAATAGTTCCGGAGCTATTTTGTCAACAAAAAAAAAGATCCAGGACAAACTATGGCCATGGGCGGCGCCCCTGCATCGCTGCTCAAGCTTCAAAACGAAAACCATCACCGCCAAAAGGAAACGGAACTGCCGCGTGTGAGTCATCTGTGGCGCCTGGGTGCGCGCGTTTGGTGTACTTTTAACAGCCGTTGCCAAGATGGGTGGAGTTACTTATTTGGATTAGGGAACCAAAGCGGGAACTGCCCTTGTCCATCGAGTGAAACAAACATACTCTATATTTCATAGTTAGGCACCAAAATAGTTGGTTTCGTCTTAGTAGATTGTGGCTGTATAATATCGTAGTTTGTGTACATTTCACGCGCTGTTTGACCAAAGTTAGCCTGTTTAAGGAACTCAAAACAACACCATGTCCACGCTGAGCAACAAATCCGACCAAGAAATAAGCGCACTTCTTGATGAATATGGAATAAAGCACGGACCGATTGTGGGTCAGTACAATCCCTAATGTTGATATGGAGTTTACGTTATGGAGTGGTTTATTAGTATTGGAATTGATTTGTTTTGTTTCGCCTAACAATAGATTCAACCAGATCGCTGTACGAAAAGAAGATACAACAGGCCATGGGTAATAAGGGAAAGGCAAAACCATCCTCCGACAAAACCTTCTACAGAGAAGAGGGTAAGAAAGTTACTCCTAGACCCATGTCCATATGGCAATATCTCCATGTACATACAAGGTAGATAGCAAGCGTTATGTTTCACCAGCTTCCTGAGTTCGGAGTTTATCCGAGATTAATCCATAAAAAAACAGTTTGTGTAAACATTAACCAACATTCCCCGGCTCCTATTTGATGCTCGTTATGAGAAAAGTATGTTAATAATGCGACCTATATTCACCATGATACCTAACCCCCCATGGTTTTTAGGTATCATGGTGAATAGAGGTCTCATTATTAGCGTAAAAAAGTTTAGTGTTGGGAAAACATTGTCACAGTCTTTCAATTTCAACATGGGTTTCACCCTGGGTGGACAAACTAACAGGGGCGCACAGAGGAGGACTCCCGTGGGGAATATTGTCATATTCAAACATCCTCATTCTACCTCATTGTCTACACCTGGCTGGCTTGATCACTTCCTAAATGTTAGGTCTTTGGAAGTTATTCCACAGTAATAACTCTTCAGAGCAAGGCATTACAAGAAAAAACGATCGGATCTTATCTATTTTTGTTGTTCTAATTTCAGAGGAAGAAGTTACCTATTTGAGCTATAGGTCACCTGTAAGTATCCTAAAACATGATCGACTTTATCATATGTATCTAAAATACATCATGTATCAATTGTTCCTTTACGCCCTGTTTTATTTTCTTCAGTCTATGAGTGAAGGCTATGGAGACAGGTAAGATTCAAAATTACATCAAATTATTCTATAACCTCACATTTACTTACTATAACGGCAACTGAAACATGCTTATCTGAACTCTTAAAGATAACATGTCATTTCCAATCAGGGAACAATACTCTCATTCAGGCCAGGAGTACGCTCAAAGGAACCTTCAGGATGCGTAAGTTATCAGTGTACTGCATTTCTTCATATTTCACAGAACACAACAAAAACTATTTTTTTATTCCCCTTTTAGAAATCCCTACTTACGATCAAGGTCTGAGGTCTTCAGGAGTCCAGATGTTGACAAGTAAGTACTAACTAATTTTCCATTTGAATTTACTTTTAGGTTTGTCTCTTCAAAGGACAAGTCCTACATATTTTTTTTGGGATTGTGGCATTCACCAATGAAGCAACCAAAAGTATCAGAATGGGTTTGGCATTAAGTCATAATTGATTGGTGCTGAAGACTGCTGCTGTGGTCTTAAAGGATCTTTAAAAATGGGCACAATCTTGTTGCAATAGTCATCATTGTTAATCACTTCAATGTACCTAGAGTCCTCATGTATGTAAACAAATCTTCCCATTCTCATTTCACAAAGGCACCGAACAAAGATGCATTAGCAAATGTTGTGGAATGTCAGTCCATTGTAGCAATGAGTTCTGACTGCTTTAATGAACACAGTAGAAGCCATGTACATGTTTGTCTGCCAACCCGTGCACATGCGCACTGTTTTACACTGAAAAGTTCTTCAGAAATCCTTTTTATAATGCTTTGAGGTAAAATATAATAATTGTTTTTTAGGCACTACGACACACCTTTGACTTACAGCACTGCGTCCTACTCAAACGCCACCCCAGTGAAATGTAGTGTGCCCGTTCCGGAGGAGAAGTCTCATCGCCTCATTCCACTTTGGGTACAGTTTCTGGTCTTTCTGATTGTTGCAGTGTTTCTGTACTTTGTGATTTGCAACATGGAGTCCACACACAGTGAGCCTTTTAAACAACTTAAGTAAATTCCCTCTGGATTTTAATGGGGAATGCAGTGTTTCATTCACCTTTTTAATACTTTTTCAAAAGTATGGAATAAATCCAATCCCTCTAAACGAGGAATATGTACTTTGCCAGTCTAAAAACAATTTTTCCAAAGCAACACTATAGTATAAAGCACAGATTTGCTTTATTATTTATGTACAGTTTCTTCAGTCCATATTGATTAACCCTGGGGCCGTGGCAAGAACAAAATATTTAGATCAGTCGTGTTGTTTCCATCTATGTACATAAATGACCGAACTGTCAAGAACAGAAATTGTATTGTATGACTGCTGAAATGTTAGCATTTAGTTGGGGATTTGTTGAATAAATAAATAAAGCGTTTTAGAAGGCATTAGAAACATTTAGTAGAAGCTTCTGGTGGCAGAATCTGTTACATTTGACACTTATATAAGAGAGCCTGTCACTTCCTTCCGAAATTAGCATTTGTACTGCGTTGCCAATTCCATGTTGTATTTCCTGACCATTGTTGTTATTCACTGCATATAATACTTTACATTATTTAAAATAAATTTGATCAACCCTATAAAATGCAGTTGTCATTTTAAGTTAAAAAAACAATTCCATCACCTTAATACCAAATCAAATGTGGAAAAAACCTACTACGAAGGGCAAACAATAGCGTACTTCATTTAATATTCAGCTTGCTCAGTTGCCACCTTAGTTGCCAAAATGAAATATACAATACAGCATTATCGGCGGATTTAACAGTCAAACCTGTATCTCTGAAATATAAAACCTGTTTAACACCAGTGGCTCCCAATACACGGAGCGGTACAGTTGACGATACTGTTTATTTACACACTTATTGCTAAAGGACTAGAATAATAGGGGTCGTCTCACTACTTAAACTAGAAAACGTCTAATCCTTTAAGGATCATTTATCTGTAGGAGATAAGACATGGGCGTAGTGGAGCTTGTTAGTGTTACTTAGTAAAAATAAATAAAACGTTGACACCCTGTGTACATACAAACTACACATGGACACCTGAGGAACACATTCTTTGCAGGTTCATTCAAGTCGCTATTACCATTCTGCACATTTAAACATGGGATTACAGCAATAGCCTGAGTGAATCTGAAGTCTAGTACGAGTTCACTGTGGACTTCATTTCTAAATTCCTTGCATCCTTGGTAGGTCTTCTATATCCATGATTTAATACAAGAGGTCTGAACATACTACAGTGAAACTGCCACCACACCCGCTGTCCTTTCCAATTCATCCCCATTGGCACAAAGGTTATGTGTTGTTTGTTTAACATAGTTGTGGTTAGTGTTCAGCATGACGGTACATCTGGTCTTACTTCACGTCCTCAAACTGCTTTTAGTATTTTAAAGAGGGGGTGTGGGGGTTGAGCGGGGTATACCTATCGCTGTGCAGCTCTTTGGAGTTTGCTCTGGCCTCATCAATAACCGCACACTTCCCAGCAGCCATTCCACAAGGGGGCTCAACTTTGAAGCTACAACATCAAAGCCTTTGCCATCATCAAAATGCCAGTCGACCACTGGAGTACAATGCAAATGTTCTGTTTAACTAAGGATCCATCAGAGCCATTCGCCAGCTCCAAGGTCTTGCCAGACTGAAAAAAATGGGGGAAATTATTGACCAATAGTATGCCATAATATCCTCATTCCACCTGGTTTTCCTAAACTGTTTGAAAATTGATACAAATAAATGATACAAATGCGTGGAACAGGAACGGCAAACACAAAATGCATATTGCTAGCATCATAGCTTAACACATAGCCACAAAAAATAGTTGCAGTCACTATTTTAAAATAACTTTGGCTGACCATATAATGCTGGCACTGAACTAATTTTAATTAACGATTCAACATAATTCAAAGCGCAAAATGTATTAAAAATAATAAATCTATTCTCATGTTTAGCTGACGAAAACTTACAAAATGCAGCATGCCTCAAATTACAACTACATTTTGGTGGTATAAAAACCGAAAAATGAATCAATGTATTGATATATCCTATACCTTAGGATGTATTCACCCTTTGCAATGCTCGTCATATCTTGTTGATTGATAAGGCAACATAAGTGTTGTCCACACCTGCAGGAGAAACAGATAAAGAACACATTCCTGAACTCACAGTTCAATCGATAGATTAACCTCAACTCTACATTAGATTGACAGGATGAAGAGTAGATTAGCTTCCAAAACAACTCACAGGTCCTCGTCTCCCTCTCCAGCTCAGACGGCTTCTCCTCCCTTTGGCATAGGACCTTGGCCACGATGATGATAATGATGAGCGCCACGACAAACGTCAGGCCCGACACCAACCAACTGATTACCATAGGACTCAGCACTGGGTCAGGATCTGGGAAGGACAAGCCAACACATAACCAAGCTATTAACAAATACATGATTGGTGACAACACTGATTAGTGTTAAAAACAAGCCTGTGCCTTAAAATTGACTGGTTTTAAATCAAGCTCCCCTGTATATAAGTGTGTCCCTCTAGCCAAAGAACCACAGTTTATGCATGTTTTAAAGTGTGCCGTCGTCTTTCAACCAACAGCGCAAAAGGGGTGACCCTTGACATGACCGCTTTGAGGCATTCTTTTTTTTCTTACAGACAAGGTTAACCACAAGAACTAACATATAGTCAACAATTTTGTGTAATAAAAACATCTGGTGTTTTTATGTAAAGCTGGTCAATCCGTTTTTTTCTCTGAATCAAACCCAGAAACACCATCCATAGCTCCCCTCTCAATCCATCACACAACCTAGAACCCCTCCCCGGACCTGTGGCCCTCACTTACCTCTGACGGCTATGGGCAGGGGCTGGCTCTCCCTGGATATGAAGGTGCGGCCCCCCAGCTGGACGCGGTACAGGCAGTAGTAGTAGCCCTCGTTGGAGCTCTGGGCGCTGGAGAAGGTGAAGGTGACGGCGGGCGTGAGCGCGGGCAGCGACTGGCGCACGGTGCCGTTGGACCGGCTGAGGCGCAGCTGGAAGGAGGCCCCTGGGTACTGCTGCTTGGTGACGCAGGTGATGTTGAAGCCCTGGCCCTTGATCACCGAGCCCACGGGGGCCTCCGTCGACGTGTTGTACCAGTGCTGGGGAGTCAGCAGCTCCACTAAGCAACGTCCAGAAAGGAAGACAGACAGACTTCAGTTTTCTGGGAACACTAAGGGCCGTACACAACACTTTGGAAAAGCTAGAGTTCAGCATTGTGTTTTGGCGGTTTTACAGGAGCCATTCTGGATCGATAAATCCACGTTGGAGGTAATTTGTAGGTTGGCTCCGACTGCGCTATAAATCTTCATAGATGGATATCTGCAGTACTGCACATTGACGGCTCTTTTCTCAGGGGAATTGGACCACATAAATCTTACAGCGTGGTTGAGTCAAATCTAGTATCCTTGTTATCTTACTGTAAAGAGGTTGATATATACCGATGACATCTCTTTCTGCACATCCAAAAGCGCCCTGATCCTTTCAGACTTAAACAAGCTTTCGAGGGGGAGGGCTGGGGACACACACCAGCCAGCACGACTTACCCACGGTGATGTTGATGGAGTTGCTGGGGGGAGAGGCGAGGAGCTGGGAGGGGGAGCTGCCCCTGATCCGGTACACACAGCTGTAGCTGCCCTGGTGGAAGGTCTCCAGGTCAGTCAGGGTGAGCTCCACGCGGGTCTGGCTCTGGTCCACTCGCTGGGTCACCAGTGGCGTGGACACGCCCTGCTTGTACAGGTGGAAGTCGCTGAGGTGGTGTCCCAGGAGCACCGTGCAGCTGAAGCGCACGGCCTCGCCGGCAACAAACACAGCGTGTGGGGACAGCAGGGACAGCGACGGCATCAGCAGGGTCCCTGGAGGGGATGTGAGGAGAAGTTTGAGCAAAGACTCACACGCTCAGAGGGTGAATATCTGAGCTATAGAGATACATATGCAATACCTTTCTCACTTAGTCCATCAAACGATAAGGCTACTCATCAAATAGTTTTAAACCTATCTATATATTTGAATCAAATCATAATCTGTTATCATATTCAAACTTGTGACTTGGAACGTTTTGTATGAGGGTTGTAATGTATGCCTGCATCTCGCAACCACAACCCTGCTCGTGCTTTTCCGGCGTCTTTCATCTTTGATTTAATTTCACACAGGATGTCTGGTAAGAAGCTAGTCTGGCTGGGGGAGAGCCACTGAGACTGGGGACTGAAGAGATAACTTCAGGCCATGGGGTAGGTTTTATTCTGCATTACTGACTTAATCTTCTGGATTAAATTGGCCATTCTTGTCCTATATTCTAATTAAAAACAATTTAAACAATCCATTTCTAAGTAGTCTCACATTAATTAAAGTAATCAATTTTTTTTTGGGGGAATCTGTAACACTCATTGCAGATGTATCAGTGTCCACCTTTACTATTAAGACTTGACTTGGACTTGCACCCAAATACTTAAATCCAGCTCTGCACCTCTGTGAGAAGGTTATATTTGTTGATCAGCATGTTTCGTTCCAATGAGCAGAAATCAAAATCAAGAACAGGAAGTCCTAGCTGGATATCAATGACATCCAGCAGATGCTTTTGAAGAGAAGTACTTTTCACCTGAGCATTTGACACCGGCGTCGTTCAGGTGGGTGCAGTGGGGGTCACTGTGGAGGACAGTGGCACAGCGCATCAGGCTGGCCTCGTGGCCCGAGCACTGGACATGACGAAGCCAGATCTCCCCGCTGCCTTGCCCGTATGCTGCCCCGTGAAGGGCAGATTCGGCCAAGCCACAGCCCAAATCCAGGCACACCACATCAGCCTCCCTTAGGTCCCAGCCATGGTCGCAAACCGTCCCCCACTGGTTGTGGCGAAGTACCTCGACTCTCCCAGAGCACTCGTTGTCTCCATCCAATAGCCTTATATGAGGTCCATCTGTTATGGTTAAAATGTGCAGTTAACACTCAAGCAGTAGGTAAAAACATGAGAAATTATGGTGTCTTTTTTTCCCCCCAAAGATTGTGTCCAACTCTTACCAAAAGCCCCAACTCCATTCAGCTGAACATGCAAACTGCCTGTGAGAGTGGATTCAATGGTTGAAACATGAAAATTAGTAGTGACACAAATTAAACATAAAGAGTCATACACAAGCACAAGGTCAAAAACCGAATGGCCCAAAGGGTCGCACATCCTACAGGCGGTGACAGAAGTTAACTTAAGTAACGAATGCGCAAAATGCGTAACGACTGAGGACGTTAGCTACCTTATCACCCAGCCATGTGCAGCATGGTTATTTAGGAAATCGCGTTGGCTACTTACCTAGTAAAAAGATGAGCTGGAAAATCCGGAGCATCTTCTAACCTTCCATGAGACGTCGGTGTGGGTAGGATGCCGACACCGACGCGGACGCAGGCAGGCGTTGGTTCGCTCTCTCCGCACACGACATTAGCTTGTCTGCTATACTGAATTATCAGACAAGGCTGGCAACAAGCACAGGACGGATCAAAGCGGACGAGCTGGTTCATAGCATTCTGAAAGGCGTGACGGTGAAACGATATTAAAGCTGACTTCACGGACGTGTACTTGTTGTTTTGAGAAAAGTACGAGCTAAAGTCGAACAGGAATGTTGTGTTGTTATTTGCTACAAACCGTGTGTGTGTGTGTGTGTGTGTGTGTGTGTGTGTGTGTTTGGGGGGGGGGGGGGGGGGGGGGATGTCGTGCTTACGTCACCACAGTCATAGACAAACGTTTTGCCCTGACGTGTTAAAACCGTTCCCCTTGTCACAGACAGGGGTCACTCATACCGCAGATATCCCGTGGTCCAACTGCGTCCAGTGGACCATGTCCCTGGTCCTGCCCTTCCGATACTGCCTCGTGTCAGAGAATGTTGGTTTCAGGACACTGAACCCTCTGCTGTCCACACAGTGATCATATGAATGGTGTCCACCACATGCGCAAGGACAAGAATCATGTGGATCAGAATCATGTTCTTTAATTTCTCCCCTTACTATGACTAGTAACACTTTACAGCCTCTCCTCCATGAAAGTTATAGCCTACCATTAAAAATGACGACTGGGTGCTGTCTACTGCCTAAGGGTTGATTGTGTTATTTAGTATAATTATTACATCACTTTATTCAATTTGTTTGGCTGTAGCTGCAGGGACTTGTTGGAACATGAGGGAGAATTTAACGGGTATCTGTCCAATAGACACCCATTATATTCCATGGTTATGAAAGCCCAGACGCATTGGCTTTTACATTTAGAGCTTCAATTTAGATACTTTATTACGGTTCACCATTAATGAAGACACAAAACCATTTGGAACCTTTCTCTCCCAGAATGGCTGCCACCTGGTTAATAAATACCTGACTACAAGGGTCAAGTCCAGTCTTATCATTCCAGCCCATGTAGCTCAACCAGCTAGAAATATAATCCATATCATGGAAACTTTACACTTTGAACAAAGAAGAAGGAAAGCATTTTTCCAAGAACTAAATAACCAGACCATCAACTCAAGTAAAATGATATACAAGCTGGATCTGTTGACAGTTAGGGATTGGCACAGGTTTGGAACAAAGGTTAATTCTTTCCTCATTGACATGGACTTGGATATTTGCATCTACGTCAGAGTAGTGGTCGTTCGTTAATTGCTGATATGGGTGGGTGCAGCAAATCAAGAGAACAGATTCCTTTGGAGATAAAATGTCACTTTTTAAATTGAAATACCGAAAATGTGAGAACATATACGTGGTGCTGGGTTGTAGCTTTCATTCTCACATAATTGGTGAGAATAAATGAAAATGGATTTTAAAATAATGCCACGCTTCATTGCATTCATCAGAAGTGCAGTAAAGCAATGATTCTTGTACTAGTTGATGGCTTGCAACCGTTTACACTCTTGGTATGACCAGTCAAGATTCATAAAATATAAAACATGTAGACGGGACAGCAAACGTATTTATTGAAGAGGCACAATTCTGTTTCCCAATATCCATTTCTTTCCTTGAATCATTTAACCACATAAAGATAATGTTACATTATCTTAGTGTGTAACCCACACTTCCAGGAATGGAATCAGTTGGTCTTTTTCCTAATTTCCAATGTTGAAGTTGAGGTCAAAGCCTCAGTCTTGAAAGTTAGTCACCCCAACAACCAAAGTACGAGTTCTTGATTCACTTTATTTAACCAGTGATTCAAATAGTCAAGGTCCTTTTTTGGGTTAAATTAACAAAAAAAAAACGGCATATACAGATATACCTGTATTGAGTAATATAAATATATTACTCTTGATATAATTCAACTTCAGAACCACAACTGTTCTGAAATTTAGGAAGGAAAAACAAAAATAACTTCTGTTGGGGCTGTATGGTTCATGTGCACCAGTATTATAAACTTTATATCTTCCCTTCATTATCCAGAACAGTCACCCTGCACATGTTGAGTGTTGGTACATTCACTTTCACTGATAAGCATGAGAAAACGGGTACAATAGTAAGAATACAAATAATACACATAATAATTTAGTTAACTTAACAATACTCCTCCTTCGGCCGGTGACCTATTTTTTACAAAGGAAAGAACAAAAAAAACAGCTCAGGTATGGAGTATGCACGAGTACTGCAAACGAGGAACATCTAGACATGCTTTCAATAAAATAAAAATATATCTCGATCTTTGGATAGCAACGCAAGAAGTGTCAATTTTTCACCCCCAAAAAAAGACAGTCTTTATTGCAGCGCATGAAAATAGAAAAAGTAATTTGCTGCCTTCTCAATAGTCCTTCAGCCGATGTGCATGAGTGCCTCATGTCGCCCCATCATTTTGGCTCCGTTAAAATGTTTGGATGTTACTTTGACTCTGCCAGCACGTGGATGAGGAGTTCATAGGTGAACAGGACGATGGCCGTGTTTGGGATCTGTCTAATGAGCTGTGGAACGAGTCCTCGGTAAAAAGCCGGATAGCCTTCCTCCACAGCTATTAATCTTCCCGTCTGGAAGAAATACTTGTACTTGCTTCCTTCCTCGCGCAGTCTTGTCCGGATAACCTCTGTGAAGGACACAACAGAAGTGTAAGAAAATACATCTACCCACATTCAGTTTTATAAATGCATACAAACAAGTCATTAAGCAGATGCTTTTATCCAACGTACATTTATTCAGATTCATGTTTAAAGGTCCCATGGCATGCTTCTTTATGGATGCTTTTATACCGGTGTTAGTGGGCCCCTAATAAAGTACTTGAAGACTATCAAGAAATTCAGCCTAACCCAAATCAATCAGAAGTAGAATAAACCGCGACATGGAGGAGAAAGCGATTGTTGACCGCCATTGTCTCCCGCCGAGCCCCGCCAAGCGGCAGTGGTGCCTCGGCAGCGGCCAGCGAGGCTCTGGTGGGAGACAATCGCAGGCAACAATCCTTTTCTGCTCCATGCCACGGTTCATGTACTTCAGGGAGTCAAAGCCAAAGTTCCTTTCCCCCAATTCCTTCTCAACCATGGCTGAGATAGCCCCTACTACGAGTCTTATTGGGGAAATACCAGAGACGTCAGAGAACCCGACGTGTTGTGCGCCATAACACCAACAGCAGAACGGTTATCCAAATAACAAAATCCAAATAAAGAAGTGTACAAATTCTGTGGGCGGGCAAAGCAGAGAAAGGGGAGGTAACATGTCCCCTTATGAATACATACGGGGAATATTCAAAAATCGGCACATCTGAGCTTTCTTTTTTCAAAGGCAGAGCAGGATACCTGGTGCTCGTTTTACACCTAACGCCATTTCTAGCTACTGGGGGACCATTGGTGGTAGGGGAATTCCTATTAATGTTAGAAAACCTCATAAAGTAAAATGTTCATGCCATGGGACCTTTAAGTAACTGGTAGGGGTTAGGTATTAGGTATAAAGGTAAAGGCATTGGGGATCGAAACCCAGTACCTTTTGGCTGGGAGTCTGGCACCAATGCCACCACATGATTCTACCCCCATGCATACTTAAAGCTAGGGTGGGCAATATTTAGAAACCAACCAGCCATGTATTCAAAAATCAGCACATCTGAGCTTTCTTTTTTCAAAGGCAGAGCAGGATACCTAGTGCTCGTTTTAGGGTAGGAAGACAGACAGTTGGGCCATCCATTAATTTGGGCCAAATTAAATGATGGGCGGGCTTATTACAGGCCTGCAACAGCCCCAGACTCCATCTTTTTTCCCCCCTTTTTACTTATAGCATTTGCTTTCTGGATGTATAGATAATGGAAAAAAAATTGTCAAAAAAGCCTTCTAGAATAAACGGACTACCCTAACTTTACAAAACATCGAAGTCTTTGTTAACCACAATATTCATTCTGAGGAAATACATGTTTTTAGATGAGCTGGATGTGGAACCGTTCATTAAATGCTTACCGTGTGGATAAGCTATGCAGGACGCACAGCCCTTTGAAAACGCCGCTGCCAGCATCAGGCCCAGGAAGTCCGACGCTACCTTCTCAGAGCTACCGTTGGGCGAGTTATAGCGGCCCTCGGCGAGGCGCTTCTTCAGCGTCTCGTAGATGAGGAAGCAGATCATGGTCTCTGAGATGCCAGCGTAGGAGGCGGTGAGTCCGCGGTAGAAGCCCCTCATGCCTTCTGTTCTGTAAACGTAGCGGGCAACCTGCAGCGCGTTCATCTTCTTCTCCCCTCGGGCCCTGGAAGGTAAAGAGCGTAATGAGCATAAGCCACTTTATATTTACCCTTAATGCTATTTAATACTTTGTCTATTTCAGAAGACACTTTTTCCAGCCCGACTTGTAGCAAATTATGGGTTTGGCATTTTGCTCAAGGATGGTCTGTAGCTAGACTGCGGACATTAGGGATCTAACCTAGTGCGTTTCAGCTGGGAGTCCAAAACCCTAGCCACTACGCAATCGGGACCCCTAAACCTACATGTTTGTCTGCCTGTCTATAGGGCGGTTGGGTTCAAGAAATGACCCCTGCGGTAATCTGAGGTGGCTCAGCGCATCAATATGCGACAATACCGCAATAAAGAAATCTAGCCCAAGCCCTTATATTGCTGAATCATCCCGGATTACATGTCAATATATTTTCAAGGTTGCTGCCATGAGTCGACGTAAGCGCATAAATCAACGCAGACAATGAGTAAATGACAAACATTTTTACCTGCTGATAATTATAGGCCTGAATGCATCTTAATCATTTGTAAAACGGTTAAAATCCAACATTAAACCCACTAGATAGTGCTTCAAAAAGGAAAGCAACACACTATTCCGGGTGAAGGACCACCAAAAGGGAAAAGGCACTGCATATTCTTCTATCAATTTTGCTGCACTGGTGCCAACTATTCATTAGGGCAGGCATTTTGTTTTTCGAATGAGGCTCAGTTGATACTACTGCCCTGTACTCTTTAGTGTAAATATGGGATCTTCTCTGAGCGCAGTGCAGTGCGTCAGCACAGGGTATTTATGGACAGCGGTCACATGCTCAGCTCCCACGCGGCTGAAGCCAAGGACAGTGTCAGGAGGACAGAGATTACATTACAAGAGGGCAGCGAACACGTTAAAAAGACCCCTAAAATAACCACTATCGTTTAAAAGCCAAACTCGCACCGGGAAGGGTGTAGCTAGGGTTTGTAGATAGGGTTTAGCTGAAACCTGACTTACTTTTTCTCCAGCTGCATCCTTGTCTTTACCATCCAGATGGGGTTCATCATAGAGTTGGTCACAAAGGCTGTGGACCAAAGTTAAAAGATACACTTCATATTAATAAAGTGTTTAACATAGTGCCTGTAAGACTGTTTAAAGTATCATGACTATATATAGTCATTTTCCAGAGAAAGCGCCTACATTGACATGCTGAACTAAGTCCGAAGTCTTTTTTTCCTCAGTTTTTCAGTGACAATTATTAAGTGTTGTGGTTTCTTTGAGAAGTGAATTGCATTCAGTTTACCTGCAAAACCAGCTGCGCTCATGTGTACAGGTCCACTATTGGGTGCAAACACGCCATTCAACGTCTCTTTGGACTTTGAGTATGCAGCAAAGTAGATGGCTCTGGAATATACCGGAAAATAAAGTTTAACATTAGCTGACGCCTAACCTTCATACAAACAGAGATACACTGAGCAATAGGAACGGTCAGTGTCTGGCATCCATGATACTTTAAAAAACAACTCTAATGACAGTGTGGGTTTGCAGCACTTTGATGTAAAAATCTGCACTGCTGCTTGTCTCTGTGTCTCTCTGTGTGTGTGTGTGTCTCTGTGTGTCTCTCTGTGTGTGTGTGTGTGTGTGTGTGTGTGTGTGTGTGTGTGTGTGTGTGTGTGTGTGTGTGTGTGTGTGTGTGTGTGTGTGTGTGTGTGTGTGTGTGTGTGTGTGTGTGTGTGTGTGTGTGTGTGTGTGTGTGACAGAGTGTACTAGGAACCGACTGTTCGACAAGCTTAGCATGCTCGCTATCCCCACGGCGCTTCTGGAACAGCCCAACAAAGTAGTCAGAATAGGCTGAATAAGCATCAGAGATATGCATGGGGTATGTGACAGTTGGGCAGGATCGGGAACTTACTCAAAGCTATTCATTAATTAATGTACTGCATTACTGTTTAAAATTCAACCTGGTAATTTTAGCTATATCAAATTTGGTGGTATTGCCACACTGCTTTACAGCTGTTAATCATTATAGCCATGTCCAAGGATGGTATTAAATGTTTGTCTACTGAGATCTAGCAGTGTATGGTTAGCACTGTTGAACATTATATCCATGGTCCGAGTAGAGACACAGCCGATGAGGAAATGTAGCTATTGGCAGTTGTTAATGCTTGTAAACAATCCAAAGGTCAGCATTTCTCAAAGATAGACATCAAACCTTTACTTAAATAAAGCAAACAAAAAAAATACTGGGTGTCCAGAAAGAGAAGCGTCTGTACAATTTTGACAGGATGCTTTAAAGAATGTTGGCGATAGCTAATCGATGCGTTTCTTTTATGACCAATGCATTTTTTAGATGCAGATAAGTGAAAGCGACGCCAATGATCAATGAGCTTATGTGGTCTAGATCCAGATATCCCTAATGAAATGTAAATGCAGCCGCAGACATCACTGTACCTTGAGGGGGCTACACCCACTAGGTTGGGCCCCAGGCCCCGAAACAGCGACCGTGGACCCTCCTTTTCCAGAATTGACCTGGAATGATTAAGTAACAGACATTAAAAAAAATTGGCAGGAAATTCCCAGTTAATCATTGGTAAGAACGGTTGTTCCATCATAAATGCATGAAAACATCTGGTGACAGAGAAACTCTTTCCTCTAGCCACAGGTCAGGTGAAATCTCGTCTTCTGTGGCCACCTGACAGGCCCCGTGGCTGAAATTACTTAATTTTTCTGCGTACAGTAAGTGACCTTTACTCTCCAGGAACACAAACAGTCCTGCCAGAGCGCGGTGAAAGGGCAGGTTAAAGTTAGATTGTGATAAAACGGAATCACATCAACCATTCCAACCAATGGATAACAGCCTTCTGTTTAATGTTTTTCAATGTGTTTGTCTCAAATCCACCCCTTTGCTGGACGGTTGCTGACCCTCTTGTTTGGGAATTCCAAAACTAGACTTGCTCCTTGTTGTTGGTTTCACAATAGGCTTTTCGACAACAATACATTTCACCTTTCCAAACGGCTTAACGATCACTTGACTGCCTTCCTTGGTTTCAATGATGTGTGTGGTACTTAAAACACATTTAATGACAGCAGGACCAACACCTTCATGGTTTAACTGCAACCATCCTGGTATAACCATAGATAGAAAATGTGTGGATCATCTTGGAAAATCGTGTAATATACTATCAATAAACAATTTAATGAAAATGAAATGTTACACTCTAAACTGAAAAATAGGGCTGTTAACTGGAACAATAAATCTATTATGGAATATTGAATTAACAAAAAAATAACAATTTGCATATTATGTAATAAATGTACATAATTTACCAAATTTGGATCAAAGCAATAACACCCTTGGGCAATTCCTGCTGTACAAACTACATCACCAGGGGGAAGCAAGAAGGCCGGTACAATGGCAAAACAAGGTAGCGTCAAGAGGGAGGGAATATTTTATATGGTATAGTTAACGAGCGGAACTTGCTACAAAGATGGGTTTCAACATGAGTGGAGGAGGATGATGAGGATTGTCCCACACTGGCAGCCAGAGTAGGTGGTGCTCCGACTTTAAGTGAATCGAGGGCTCGAGGATTGTTTGTTCACCAGTGATTTGACTAAATTTAACAAAACGAAATGAGTCAAAGTGGGGTATCGGTGTTCCTCAAAATGCAAACATGAAGAAAGGGAATAAGCTGATTTTATTAAATTAAGTTTGATTCGTTGTTTGTTAACAAACTAGACTAGTCTACTACAGAGCCATGAAGTAGGCCCTTTAAGTTATTGACTATTTTTATTGTATGACACGCCCTGTATTAGCTTGATCACATTATTTTACTTGATGGCGGATTAATCCTTGCAGATGGTTCTAATGTAAACAATAACACCATTTATTTATTATGTTTTGTTATTTCAATTTTCATTATTGAGTCAACAATAGGTCTGCTTTAACTTGGCACTTCCTCTCATCCCGTTATCCAAAACCGGTCAACAGAACTGGCAAAGCAAGGAATTATTTCAAAGTTGGTTTTTGGAATAACAACGCAATAAACTAACAATGCATATGCAATGCAATGATCGCTTATCACAGCCATTAGAAACTAACTGAATATCTGATTGTATAACTCTAGAGAGGAACAAAACTCAAAGCAGGCAAGCCTTAAGTAAGTCAAGTCTCACAGCTGGCAAGTTCAAGTCTGAAGTCTCCGACACAATTCACACATATTATATATTTGAATGTTAATTATTGGAAATTGTGACTACCAAATGTACATTTGACAGCCCTTAGCCCCACTTCAAAATACACATGCAAAAGTTTGCCTTCAGACATTTAAAATATGCACTAAAGCTGTACAGTATTATTCACACAATCCTAAATCCAACTAAACCGGTTCCCACTCGAGTCTCGCCCGTGTAACAAAAACAACAAACAGAGACAGCGTCCTCCTCCCCCGGGGCAGTTCTTGTGGCGTGCCGGGCCATGGAGACTTTCCGGACCTGGGCTTATGCAAATGCTTGAATTCAAATTGGCGCCACACCTCTCTTTTATTTCCATCTTGGTGTTTGAAGGTAAACAGAAGACAAGTTCAGACAGCCACCAGAATACATAACATGTCCCATCACATCTGGAGAGGAACAAGAAGCTGTACTTCCAGGGCAACACACAAATTCGCACCTTTCTGTGACCAAGAAGCCACATAAATCAGACCCAGTTAAGGGCTAATAATTAGGCTCTTCCTAACACGACGACTCTGACATAACAACAGCAGCTGTGGGGAGGAGCGGAAAATGCCTGACTCCTCAGTGTAGTAGACTGTGTGGTATCTATGAGGCCTTTTTAACACAACAACAACAACAACAACAACAACAGCAGCAGAAGATGCAGCAGCGGCAGGAACGTACCGCAGAACCTGCAGGAGTCCCGGTGTGACCGTCCCCGGACGGATCACCCCGGTGCCGCTGAGCGAGCCCATCTGCACCTGGAAGACGGGGCGCAGGGCCAGACCTGAGGACTGCAGACGCGTCTTCAGCACCTCCAGGGGACAGGTCACGATGGCTCCTACGGTACCACTACATCTAAAAGGAGAGAGGACAAATCATACTGATTAAAGACACATAAGGAGAGGCTACTTCAAACCGGGTTCATCCTTTCAAAAGGAGAGGCCACCTCAGTTGCATTACATAATCAATCACAAAACATAAAAGGGTGTTGTTGTTGTTGTTTTTAATTACACAATGACAAAACATGACTGGGTGTTTGTTCATTGGTCATGGAAGATTACACCAGGACAACAATGACATACTGAATTAGCTCAAGCACCATCCCTTGAAGTTGAGATTAATACCTCAAACCTTAGACCACTCTGAAACATTGTCAACAACATGCTTAAAAGTTCAGACTACGGTATTGCAGTGTCCTGTATCTGAATAAAGCAAACATACAATCAATTAGAGAAACCTGATTCAGGTTTATGTGCCAGAGATTTAGCCAAAAACACCCCTATCCTTACCCCCAAGGCTCCATAACAACAATAGGGGCTAGCACCTAGTAACAAAAAAAAAAACATTGCTAATGGAGACGTCCTGCACTGCCTGAACTTTCTCTTTCGAAAGCACAGGAAACGGACTGAGGCTGAACTTAAAATGGTGAAGAGTTGTTCAAGATTCTGGCTGTACATTTACATTCAATAAGTCTAGGCCAGGCTTTAGAAATAGAAAGGAAACTAGTCAACGTGCATTCATTATTTGTTAACAAAGTCATTCAAATATGTCACACAGCCTCAGGTGCCTGTTTGAAAAATAGTTTCAAATTGTTTATAAGTTAATAAAAAATGTAGCTAGTGATTCACAGCGACCATAATAATAACAGATAAAGACCTCGATTTCCTTCGAAATCATTATTAATTTCCAACCATTATCTTTATCTCTAAGAAGGGAGAAGATTTGAACCGACAACATAATTTTAGGAGATAATTTAATACACATTTCAATATATCTATTTATGTTTAAAGCTCGCGAGGATTGACGCAACACATCTAGTTGAGTTACGTAAGACCAAGGGCATCTTGCTAAGGTCGGCTTCATGACTGCGGCACCGCTACAGTACTGTTTGCAGAGCCCCTCGAAGGGCAACACGAATGTGTCGTTTGTAAGCACTGCCTTGACACCAATGTACAGCACAAGTGCACCATTTAGCTTCACATAACTAGTATGAATACCAGTATATACCATTAACGTTCAGTATTCGACGTAACCGCTGCTGGTGACGTGGTTGGTGAAACCGAGCACTTCCCGGTGCACTTTAGAGATACAGAAAATACATGTTATAATGCACATGGTAATATAAGCCATGTGGTTCTATTGATTAAACGCGGACCTGGTAAGCTAGAACAACTTTGCAACTGGCAAGTAGCATAATAGGACAGGAATTACTTGAATAGTCTGGAATTAGACAGGACCATCCCAGGACGTAGACAGCGACCATTGCTTGAAACATGCATTTATTGCATGAGGAAGCTAGCAGGCGATAGCTAAGCTCCTTCGTTATTAGTCATTCATATAGTATTATAATATCGGAAGCTTACCTGACACAAAAACACACATTATACAGAACGCGGACGAATAAATATACAACCATTATCACCAAAAAAGTAACGTTAGATACCCAAATACCTCACAAAGTGGCAAAGTAACGTTAGCCGCTACAACAACCTACCGCAATTCAAAAGAAAACACGTTTAAACCTTCAACTTACCCCCCAGCGAAGAGATGTAATAAAGTGTCTTTCTGTGCCATTTTTCTTTTTTTTCAGATTGACACCATATTCCTTTTTCTTTCAGAAAATTGATAAAAACAGAAGCGAAGATAACTCGGGTCGGTGACTCTTGCGAGCTCGTCCTTCCGGCCGGCTTTCTGGGGCTGACAGCGGCGGCTGAACCGGCTTGGCCTAAAGACTGGCAGTGACGTCAGGGGGCCGGAGGGGGTGTTGGCCGTGACGTAGACCGGTGTTGGGCAATTGTCATTCACACCGGTCACCAATACACCTTGCATAAACCCGTTCATCAAACATGCACGATCATAAAACATAAAAAACAACAAAAGGCCAAACGTGCTTTGGAATGGTTCTAGAGATTCGGTCTAGTTCTGTTTATAATAAGGTAGTACGTTGTATGTCTCTTAGACCTAAACCTTTGTACATCTCCAATATTTCAAATACATATTTCTCTTAAATTAAGACGTTTGGGATAGGCTGTATATAATTGTTTAGAATATTTAATGCTAAACTATATTATCACTATATTTGTTTATTAAATCATTTGATTAATCCATGAATTGTATTATTCATTATTTAAATTAATAGTATTTTTTATCAAGCTGGCTATATTTCCATGTATATACAAAACATCTCATTGGGTAGATAAAGGGACTGATATTGCACCAAACGATATATGTTTACCAGACACTAGTACTGTTGTTTTTGGAATCCAATCATATGACAACGGAGATCTGGCAGCCATTTGAAGCACGAGATGTTGGGAAGTGGCATGCATGCCATGCGTACGTAACTGAAACTCAAAGGGAACTATAAACCCATGCAACGAATCAAAGTATTTGGCGGCCCCCCTAGACTGTTTGGCGGGGCACGCCCTTGGGAAGCACGTTGTTGGGGCCGGGGGGACTCTATATAGGGCACCTCTTTCTATTTCTCTAAGATTTCTTCCCGCCAACAAAGTCGCTTCTTAGTGTTTTCGCACTTGAAAAGCCATCTCAAGGCACAAGGAATGCAGGAAACCTCGTGTTTATCACTTTGAATGGGCCCCCATGTGGCACCATATCATGTTTCCTGTGTTGGTACTTCATAAACTACAGAGAGTTAATACTGAAATTATCTTTAAAAGGTTGTTTTATTTGCTATAATCTTATAGCCGTAGCATGTTCCTGCAATATGCTACCGGAGGCTGCAGTTTTAGGACCAAATACTTTAAGTGACGCTGCCTTCGAGATATGGGTTTATATTTCCTTAAACTTAATTTGCAACGCCAACATAGGACAACTTTGACTTGCCTTCAACGGCTTCTTAAAGGCGAAACAAACTAAACAACAAGGGTCCTGAAACTGCAGCCTCGGGTATTGCAGGGCCCCGTTTCCCGAAAGCATCTTTAGCCTAAGGGGATCGCAGAGTGGGTCGTACGAGCATCGTACAGTTTTCACACCGTTTCCCGAAAGCATCTTTGGTAACGAACCTCTTAAAAACGCTCACGAGTGCTCCAGGGTACTCGTAGGACGCCAAGAGCCTCGTTAGCCTACTATAGCCTCAGTGGCGTAGCCAGCGGACATTCCTAAGCTGTGTTCGAAATCGTTCCCCATCATGGATGTAGTGCACTAAATAGGGTGCACGCCATTTTGTAGGGTGTTCGAATTCTCAGTGGTCCACTATATAGGGCACTATATAGTGGACTTAAAATAGGGTACATACGATGTTCCCTACATGCTACTCCCGTATACCACAATGCAATGCGGTCGTGTTTTTCCGGAGGAGAAGAAGCTGAATGACCGCGAAAACTAATACATTTAATGATGGAGTCTCCGGCTTTCGTTTAGAAATGTCAACAATTTATTTGGGATTTAACATAGAATATTTAACATTCAAAATTAATAAAAAAAAATACTTGAACAAGGAAATGTAACATTCAACATCAATACAACCTCCAGCTTTCCTCGTGAGTGCCTGGTTTGTTTACATGATGTGGGCGCATCTTTCTGCGTCACACAAATACCCGGCGCATTTACTGACGCTTAGAAATGTTCAGCGTAGTGTCCGAATTCTCGTTCCCTATTCCCTATATCGTGCACTATATCATGTACACTATATAGGGAATAGGGAACGAGTGTATAGGGAACGATTTCGAACACAGTCCTAGTATTGAATGCGTTTTATTATAACACATTGGTAATGGTGTATCACGTGCGTCTGAAGGCTTGAAGGCCTCCACACACCGGCGCCGCAGCGGCGCGTAAAAAAGTCTGCCCCCATTATTCCGGGTGTACTAGCCCACACCGGCGCCGACTAGCTGCGCGGCAGCGTTCCGCGCCGCACCGCCCAACTACTCTTCGAGCTAGCTGTGTTCGAAATCGTTCCCTATACACTCGTTCCCTATTCCCTATATAGTGTACATGATATAGTGCACTATATAGGGAATAGGGAACGAGAATTCGGACACTACGCTGAACATTTCTAAACGTCATTTGCGTCAGTAAATGCGCCGGGTATTTGTGTGACGCAGACAGATGCGCCCACATCATGTAAACAAACGAAACAAACCGGGCACTCACGACGAAAGCTGGAGGTTGTATTGATGTTGAATGTTACATTTCCTTGTTTAATTAATGTTAAATATTCAATGTTAAATCCCAAATAAATTGTTGACATTTCTAAACGAAAGCCGGAGACTCCATCATTAAATGTATTCGTTTTCGCGGTTATTCGGCTTCTTCTTCTCCCCTGGAAAAAATACAACCGCATTGCATTGTGGTATACGGGAGTAACATGTAAGGAACATCGTATGTACCCAATTTTAAGTCCACTATATAGTGCCCTATATAGTGGACCACTGAGAATTCGAACACCCTACAAAATGGCGTGCACCCTATTTAGTGCACTACATCCATGATAGGGAACGATTTCGAACACAGCTATTCCCGAGCGTCGCCGCCCCTGAAAAAGCGCTTTGTAAAAGCTGGTTTGTACATCCCGGGTCCCGTAGGCACCTCCATATCTACCCCTCACCACTGGATGTCGCCCTCTTTCGTTTGTGAGAAACAATTACGAGAATGGACGATGAGAGACTGGTCGTCGAGGTGGAAAAATATGTCGAATTGCATGACCAAAGTACCCGTCATTACAAAGACAACTCCAAAAAGGTCATTGCCTGGCGAGCCATAGCTCTGGAGATTGGATCTTCAGGTGAGAAATCAACAATGGTGGACTAAGTACCCAAACCATTGACCATAATGGGAAATAGACGAAATCAAGTCACATATAATCACACCATGTAGGTAGAAACCAGATTACTTGTAATATATATATTTTTATTTAAGGCAAGGCAACTTCATTCATATAGCACTTTTAATACATGAAGCAGACTCAAAGTGCTTCACATCGAAACATTCTCATACAATAAAATAGAGAAGTAAAAGAAAACACAGGCAAAGCTCAAAAATGCATTGTCATGTATTAACTGTCTCTCTGGTATCAGATCATGTATTAACTGTCTCTCTGGATTTAAGGAAAAATAACATTAAGTGTCTCGAGCACTCAAATAAAATACACTGGCTACTGAATCCAGCACAGCAATAACATCACTGTATTTATCCCGAGGGATAAAAAAAAAGTATATATATGCAAAAGAGTATACCAGAGAGGGATAATAACTAGATTATAGGTCATCATATAGGCTGCACCATATGGTTCTGCCATTGCACACTTAGTGGCGAATTGAAATATTGGCGTGCCTCTCAGGATCTGCACGGAGCTCCTGGACCAGATTGTGGCATACCCCCTGTTCTTGTCTCTGTTCATTAATGGGGTGCACCCAAACCCTTCGTCTTCTCCTTGCCCGCCTACAGCGCAGGAGAAGAAGGGCAGCCCCCCTCTGTCTGGCAACAGTTATTTATTCTGTTGAAATAAAAAAAACTCAATAAAATGTAAAAGAGCTTGCTCAATTAAAATGGATAACTACTGGCTGCATACATGTAAATGTGTGGCTATGTTAAGGCTATATAGATGGATAGATAGATACTGTATAGGTCCCAATAGGGATCAATAAAGCCATCCAGGAGCTCAATACAATAAATACACACAATAACAATTGGGCTTAAAAGGTGACTGCACTATATACTAAAAAGGCTTAATAGAAGTTCCTGCAGTTATTGAGATTGTTGATGCAGTAGATGAATAATGGCAAAATATAAAATAAATAAGAAATGACAGTAAATAAAACGATAAAGTGCCCTACAAACTAAGTTGATCTGATGCTTGAAAACATACTTTCACTTCGCAGATTATACATTTTTCAAATTATTCAGCCAAAAAGATGGAAAATAAATAAACTAGGCTACAATAGGCTACTCACCCATTGCGTTTCGTCTCTTTGCTGCGGTTGATTGACAGGTGACTTCCTGATTTTAGACTGCAGCGCGGCCGTCGCGCCGCCTCCTGTTGGTGCTAGGGGCGTGCTTTTGACGCGCGTAAAATACGCGACGCTGCGCTGCGGCGCCGGTGTGTGGAGGCCTTTAGCCTACTATAGCCTCAGTGGCGTAGCCAGCGGACATTCCTAGTATTGAATGCGTTTTATTATAACACATTGGTAATGGTGTATCACGTGCGTCTGAAGGCTTGAAGGCCTCCACACACCGGCGCCGCAGCGTCGCGTCAAAAAGTCTGCCCCCATTATTCCGGGTGTACTAGCCCACACCGGCGCCGACTAGACGCGCGGCAGCGTTCCGCGCCGCGCCGCCCAACTACTCTTCGAGACAATGTTCTATTCCTGAGCGTCGCCGCCCCTGAAAAAGCGCTTTGTAAAAGCTGGTTTGTACATCCCGGGTCCCGTAGGCACCTCCATATCTACCCCTCACCACTGGATGTCGCCCTCTTTCGTTTGTGATAAACAATTACGAGAATGGACGATGAGAGACTGGTCGTCGAGGTGGACAAATATGTCGAATTGTATGACCAAAGTTCCCGTCATTACAAAGACGACTCCAAAAAGGTCAATGCCTGGCGAGCCATAGCTCTGGAGATTGGATCTTCAGGTGAGAAATCAACAATGGTGGACTAAGTACCCAAACCATTAACCATAATGGGAAATAGACGAAATCAAGTCACATATAATCACACCATGTAGGTAGAAACCAGATTACTTGTAATATATATATTTTTATTTAAGGCAAGGCAACTTCATTCATATAGCACTTTTAATACATGAAGCAGACTCAAAGTGCTTCACATAGAAACATTCTCATACAATAAAATAAGTAAAAGGAAACACAGGCAAAGCTCAAAAATGCATTGTCATGTATTAACTGTCTCTCTGGTATCAGATCATGTATTAACTGTCTCTCTGGATTTAAGGAAAAATAACATTAAGTGTCTCGAGCACTCAAATAAAATACACTGGCTACTGAATCCAGCACAGCAATAACATCACTGTATTTATCCCGAGGGATAAAAAAAGTATATATATATATATGCAAAAGAGTATACCAGAGAGGGATAATAACTAGATTATAGGTCATCATATAGGCTGAACCATATGGTTCTGCCATTGCACACTTAGTGGCGAATTGAAATATCGGCGTGCCTCTCAGGATCTGCACGGAGCTCCTGGACCAGATTGTGGCATACCCCCTGTTCTTGTCTCTGTTCATTGATGGGGTGCACCCAAACCCTTCGTCTTCTCCTTGCCCGCCTACAGCGCAGGAGAAGAAGGGCAGCCCCCCACTGTCTGGCAACAGTTATTTATTCTGTTGAAATAAAAAAAACTCAATAAAATGGATAACTACTGGCTGCATACATGTAAATGTGTGGCTATGTTAAGGCTATATAGATGGATAGATAAATAGATACTGTATTGGTCCCAATGGGGATCAATAAAGCCATCCAGGAGCTTACATATACAATAAATACAATAAATACACACAATAACAATTGGCCTTAAAAGGTGACTGCACTATATACTAAAAAGGCTTAATAGAAGGTCCTGCAGTTATTGAGATTGTTGATGCAGTAGATGAATGATGGCAAAATATAAAATAAATAAGATATGACAGTAAATAAAATGATAAAGTGCCCTACAAACTAAGTTGATCTGATGCTTGAAAACATACTTTCACTTCGCAGATTATACATTTTTCAAATTATTCAGCCAAAAAGATGGAAAATAAATAAACTAGGCTACAATAGGCTACTCACCCATTGCGTTTCGTCTCTTTGCTGCGGTTGATTGACAGGTGACTTCCTGACTTTATACTGCAGCGCGGCCGTCGCGCCGCCTCCTGTTGGTGCTAGGGGCGTGCTTTTGACGCGCGTAAAATACGCGACGCTGCGCTGCGGCGCCGGTGTGTGGAGGCCTTTACGCGCCCGGTAGGAATAGACGCAGGGCAGAGGACGCGGCCGTTCCGCGGCGCGTACGCGTCCGGTGGGATCCCGGTGTGAGCCTAGGCGGCTGCATGCTTCAGCGTTGGTGTTACGTTATTGCGCAAAATTTACTCAAAGCAATTCATGCTCCCTTTAGGTTGCGCGTGTTGCCAAGCAATTTACCACCAGAACAGTAGGTGGAGTAATATGTGGAGTGAAGTTTTTCGTTGAAGACGACCTCGAGAATGACGTCTTTGTCTGTGGGAGTCGTTGGTTTGTTTATGTGCCAGATCGTGTTCTCCCCATACAGTGAATGATGGCAACAGACAGAGGAACAGGGGTGATGAAGTTGTTGATCATTGGGGTTGTATAAATGTGCATATCTCTCTACATTTTAAAACGACATAATGTGTTGGCAGCAAAGTTAACTTCACTTCACGTTAATGATTTTGTATATGAGCCTGCCGGCCGGGTTCCATTCTATCAAACCACCCACCCTCCTTCCTCCTACGGCAGCGTTTCTCAAATTGAACCATGAAAAGGAGATTTTCATGGTATTGGTCGAAGACTACCTAAGTGAAGCCTATATGGTGTATTTGTGTGTGGGCGTCGTCGTCGGCTGTTTATAAACCGCCTCCCAGTCATGTTCTACACATTCAGTGAACTATGGCAGAGAAATGTGATACTCCAGACAGGAAGTAGTAAGCAGACCAATCACAGCCTTGCAGGCTGCGCGGCTCGCGTAAAAGCTTACGTAAAAAATAACACAAGTCTAGAAAAATCGCCCGACGCACGCAAGACGTGAGAAGTCGCGCAAGGGGTGCGCAAGGGCGCGCAAGGGCCTCTTGCGCTTGCGCTTGCGCTTGCGCTTACGCTTACGTAACTGAGCATAAATCGGCCTAATGTGGGCCATTATGTTCTTAGTTTGAGACAGTCCAGGAAATGTTTGAGCAGGCAGGGCACTTAAAATATGTGAGAGAAAGTGGGGGGGATTTGTGCAGACTGACATAGGCTACTCATAAAACGTAGCATAAAATAATGTAAAAAAAAAAATATATATATATATATATATATTAAAAAATATATATTTATTATAAAAATATTAAAAAAAAATGCAAAGGAGCAGGCAAAAGGCTGGGATATGGTGGGGATTGGTCACGTTGACGGGAATGTTTAGTGACATGTGGGAGGGTGGAGGGGCTTAAAAAAAAGTCTCAATCACTCTTCGACGTGCATGAAAACCAGCCGCGTAGTTATGAGGGAGGCCGTCCTCACACCGATCTTCCTCGTCGTCGTCGTCCTCAATGTCCTCCGGTTCAACCCAAGCTACCCCAGCCTTAGCTGCAATTTTGTGCAACATAGCTGTCACACATATCACAGCGCATGACTTGGCCGGCGAAAACTGGAGCCCTCCGCTGGACTTGTGAAGGCATCTAAAGCGCAACTTCCACCTCCCGATCGTGCGCTCAGGATTAGGACTGATATATATGTCGGCCTAGGCTTAATCAATTGTGTTTTAATATCTTTTGCATTCATATTATTGCAATCTATTCTTTTCGTAGGCTACTCTGCGGTTGGCCTTGATGGGGAGATATTTGAACCCTTTTTAACCTCATTTTCCTCCGACATTCCTGCGTCTCCCCCTGCGTCATAGCCCGTTTCAGCACCATGTCAGTGGACAGGTACAATCCTACGTTCCTCTTGAGTGCAGCGAATGCGCGTTCACGTTAAGAGGAGTTTCGGGAAACGCTCCAAAGAAATTATCGATGGTTCGAAAGGTCCACCTTTCGCACCATCTTACGAGCGAAGATCCATCGATATCGGGAAACGGGGCCCAGGAACATACAATGGTCAGATGGCATGACTAGAAGCCACCTAGTGGCCATATGGACACTTTGTTGTTAGTAAATAATGTCCGTACGAGGTATATTGTAGGCCAGTGGTTCTCAACCTTTTTTGAGCAAACTGTCCAAGCACGTCGAGAAGAACATTGTCAAGTGCAATCTGATATATATATTTGCTATTTTATTTGATTGAATAGAATATACACGTTATGAATTGTATAATTATACTAGTAATAACTTTAAATATGAATGGTTTCTTCTCCTCATGGGCAACACCATATAAGGTTTTATGAATTACTAGATTAAAAAACTACAAACATGACCTCTATGCCATTTCCGCCCAAGACAGACAGAAACAGTGCAGTGAACGCACGTTCACTGCACTCATGACGTTCGTAGGATTGTAACTGTCGACTGACAGTGCTGAAATGGGCTCCGTACTGAGGGAGACGCAGGAATGTTGCAGGAAAATGGCTCAAAAGCGTTAAAATATCTCCCCATCAAGGCCAACAGCAGAGTAGCCTACGAAAAGAATAGACTGCAATAATTTGAATGCTAAAGATCTTAAAACACAATTGATTAGGCCTAGGCCGACATATGTATCGTTCCTAATCCAGAATGCACCTTACGTACATTTTTTCACCCCCTCCATATTACAAAAATAGCTGGTGTGACAACTAGGCGCTGATTTCTGAAACATACTCAAGCACTTTTGAGAAATACACCCACTGAGGCAACATTTGATTAGTTAATTCACGTTTGTTGGTTTTCCCAATTCCAACGAACACAAGATAACTAGGTCACTCCATCCGCTGACTGGAAGACAATTAATTCATATTGCACATTCGGAATACTTTCTTGTAAAATATAGCTTTATTAAGTGTTCTAAGAAATTGGCCACAAATAATCTTAATATGGTGACAAAGCTAAACTAATAACATACTTGAAAATCTTTTTAACTACGAAAATATGTACCCGACAGCCCGTCCAGACCATGTACCAGACGCAACAAACTTAAAACTACATTGTCGTACAGACAAGAGCTTGAATCTCTGTGTATTTCTTTAGTGGCACAGTCGGTGCGTGAGCTTTAGAAGATTAAAAGGCTTGTCTTTGTTAGAGTAGCATGGGAAATTAATTCCGTCAAAGGAAAAGCAATAAGGAAATTAATACGGAAAACTAATCATAAAGGAATTATCTAAACATACTTTTAAACTATTGTCTAATAAGTTGATCGATTTAAAAAAACTATCATTGCTGTTAAAAGCAGTTTAATGATGGATTCGTAAATCCCAACAATAAATGTATTCTTTGAGGTTCCATTTAATGCTCCATTAAAAAGGATCTTTGATAATTTTTTAATGTGTTCTTATTTAAAACAGTTTTTAAAAGGGTAAATTAAATATTCATGATTTCTTTGTGGTACAATTTGTCCTCCATAAATACGAGTCCACATCCAGCACTAAGCTAAAATGTAAAGAAACAAAAAGACATCTGCACATTAGAAAAAAGATTACACATTGGAAATATCCATTGCATGTCACATGTTGGCAATTTGACCACAATTGCTTGTCATTGATGCAGCATATCATAGCGGTTTCCGCGCCTAAATATTATAATGCCTGAACCATATGCAGCTTTTGGAGGTTGTTAAAAGAAGGCGACATGCCATTCTCATGTTTGAACATGGCTCCCAAACCAATCCATCCACTTTAAAATCCCAACACCAAGAAAAATGAACGGAGGCATAAAGTGACAGAAAGACAGGAGACGAATTTGAGAAATTCTCTTGCAGGTGCATGCTACACACAAAAGTCACAGTGACATAGAATCATAAAAGATTTCTGGTCATGATACCCATGCCCCAGTCAGATACCCTAATGGTAAACAAACAGGCACTTCCATATTGCAGAGAAACCTGATGGTGAAGAGTGCAAAGAGAAAAGAGAATCTGGAGTTTGGGTGACCGCTGAATGAAGTTTACCATAGCAGTACTCGCAAATGCTACACAATGGTACATCAAAAGCCCTACTGTAGACTGTATACCAAGTCGGTTGATCAACATCACCTCTCCAGCAAATCCTATTAGTTTGTTTAAAAATGCAAGTTTTCTAAAAGCCAACTTATTGAGGGTACTTTTAATATCAATGAGGTGGTGTCCATGTAAGATAATGCTGCCATCTTGTGGCCAGACACTAAGAGCACATCGCTCCAACCTCCAAATCGAAAAAGCTACTATTTAATTTCATCAGCTCGTTTGCACACAAAATGTGTGACGCATCCATCTTTAAAAACCCATGGGGTAAATTCATAATTCCTAGATTCCCAAGAGGTCTGGCGGTTACAGCAGAGGTACCAATGAGTCATCCCACCTCACCGTCACAACTGAAAGAGGTGCATTATTGAAAGAGAGTGTTCACAGGCGACCGCGAACCCAGCATCTGCATAGTGTTCAGTGAGTCCTGATGTCCGACTTTGGGGAATACTCACTTTTGTGAATTTTAAGAAGACAGTGTAGGGTACAAAGCCCAAGAGCAATGCAGGTCTTGTCATCCGAGCACTTGTCAAAACATGAAAAGCAGTGCTATTGACTGAGGTTCGATTTTGTGTGAGCGGAGTGGGTTGGGGGGGAACCAAAAAACAGAAAGGATGATTAGATATAATCTGTAGTAGTGTGGTAAAGTAGGTTGAAACCAAATGGGATCCCAGAGAGATGCAAGGAAGGGGAGGAGTGTGCGATTATGTGTATGCCGTGATTGTCAGCCATTGGTCATTGGTAGAGAAGGTAGTTTTTGAGGGACGCTGGAAGCGGTAAGCCCTGGATCTCGCTCAGGCGATCCTTCCCCAGTGCCACCCTGATGGAGCACCTGCACAGGTCCATCAGAGGGAGAGGCTCCGCTGCAGACAGGAAGGAGGGTACAGGTTAGCGATTGTAACAACCCCCACCCTTGCAAATGGTATCATCATGGAATAGATGGGTGTCTAATAAGCAAGTTTTGGGTTGATGTACAAGTAAGAAGGACTCTAAATCGCACTGTAAATAATAATCTAGCCTTGAGTTTTGCTTAAAGTTCCCTCAACTGATTTTACACATTGAGGCTCTCATTTGGGTAGTGGGAAAAAAGTCCCCCACACATATTTTGAAAGTGATGTGTAAAGATTTCCCATTACCCAAATGGGACAGTTGTTTTCAGTGACTGAAAACAATGCTGGCACTTCTTGGCACCATCGTTTTTCAGTCACATGATGGCATGATCGGCAAACTCAGTTTTAAGGGCGTACATTAGCAGATAATGGTCGGTGGCTCATCAACCGGTTCTTCACTACGGTACTTTTACATTATTTTGTTAAATAATGCCAAACACTTTGAATACGCAGAGTACCTAGAAAGGGTGCTCAGATTATGCTTAAAGATTCCTATTCATTCAAAAGAGCACATGAGCCCTGGAGTTATAAGGGGTGTTGATTTAATGCATCTTTGCATGGGTTTAGTGAACGTCATTCACAACTTGCTTCAGCTCCTCTATGTGAACTGTAGAGACCTTAGCCATATGGAACAACAGCTGAAGCAGGTCAAAATAATTCTTATAGAACAAAGCACTCACTGACATCTGATTGAAATATGCCAGATAAAATGAGTAGTTTAGGTACAATGTGTAGGACTTGGTGGCATCTTGCTCCCCCTTTCCAGCGAATAGGGTCATCATCTAGACAGCATTGAGTAGTCAAGTGGAAGGTTCCTTCCTTATCGATTTATAATTTTTAATTAGTTACTTAATCTGTTAAACTATGTCATATCTTAAAAGTAGGATGGGATCCTAGGATAGGATTTAAAATTAAAACTTACTTGGAAAACTGTCTAATTATATCAGGGCTATCGGGACTCGTCAACCCACTTTATATAGTCGTTGATTACGTGGCCTGACCAACTCAAGTCTAGCTGGAAAGTAGGAGCGTGTTGCCCTGTAATGAACCGGCTCTTCTGTAATATGGTAGCCCTCATTCATTAATATATACTTGCAACTCCAGGACCAGGTTTTAGTTTGCCAGCCACTACTAAAAGCAGTAACCAGCCACAATTTTGTCCTGCACAGCGTAAATGTTCATCGACCTTGCCATGTTCTAATAAATGCAACTTTTTCACTTACGATCGAGCCCGTTGATGTACCGGATCCTGATTTCACAGTGGCCCCAAACGGCGCTCACAACGGGGTACAGCTTGCGGCCCTTGAGTCCACGGAAGGCCACCCCTAGGTACTGTCCGTCCACGACGTAGCCCAGAGTTCCCTCGTCCATGTCCAGAACAACCAGCAACGAGTCCGGTACGATGAAGGTGTCGTCGGGCTCCAGGAAGGCCGGGTAGGTCTTGCCCGGCCGGTTCTTCCCGTCGTGGTAGAGCTTGCTGCGGCACAGGTCCCAGCCCCACGACTCAGTGTTGCTGCCCACCAGGGCCGTGTAGCCCACAGAGTGGAGGGCGGCATCGCCCGTCGCCACCCCCACCACGGCGTGGGTGCCGCGCTGCCGCATGGCCCAGCTGATCTCCCAGACGTGCAGTCCGCGCGTGTAGCCCACGCGGGCCCGGATGGCGTCCGTGCTCTGCGCCACCGGGTGCCGGTGGAAAATCATCCGGTTGTCGTCCTTGACGAAGATGTTTAGTGAGCGGTCCTCGTCGTTCCACGAGTGCTGCGCCTGGACGTCGGAGCCCGACGGCGGCATGTCCAGCAGCAGGTCCAGCCGGGACGGTTTGGTGTGGTTCAGGGCCTGGAGCTCCAGCTTTAGGGGGCTGAACGCTGGGTCCCGCATGTCAATGCTCTTGATGCCCCCGGGGACCTTCTGCCCCATGCTCAGAGTGGGCTCTGACCGCACCCCTACTCCCCCCGTCTCCCCCCCCTGCTTAGGTCAAACGGGGGAGAGCAAATCAGCTGCAGACCCCGTCCACCACGGTGCAGCTCCAGACCCGGCTGGGCGTCTCTAGGGAACAGCGGGTCAAGGCCAGGGCAGATGGGGGCTGGAGGTCTCCTGCAGAGATTTGCAAATGAGAAAAAGTGACGAAAATATTGGTTTGATCCAACAGACAAGCCTTTTTGCCACTTGCCCAACATCAGATCTAAACAGTTTGAAAACCACCATGGGTACAAGGGGCTCATTTAATGTGGTGACTGGAGTCATGATGACACCGGCCATGAAAGACATGAAACTGAAAGTGAAATATACTGCTTCATGACACTACCAAAAATAATCACACCTCTTGATAGTGGTTTCTTGACACAAGAAACTAAAGACAAGATTACGGTATTATTCCCTGTCTGTCGGTTTATACCCGTCAAGGAGCCACAGCTGTGAGGCCTTTAGAGCCATTGTTAGGTCATTGTTTCTACACAATCCCTGCTGTTTATTTGGATGTCATGACATCGCTGGTGATTGCCACTGTTACCGTGTTCTGTGGAGTCGTGTAGTTGGGACATCATGACATTTAATACAGCTCTGAAGCAGTGGTGACAATAATTGATGTGTGCGTTTATCAAATGTAGAACCGTAACCCTGCGATGTCTCATCTTGCTTTTGTTCCAGTTCTTCTATCATTCGTCATCAGTCTTCTGGGAATATGAGTTTCTAACACAAGCTGACAAAATCGGACACGGTAGAAGGGTATAATTTATCTGCTTAAGACCAAGTTATATAGGATGGGCATTTGGTCATTGCTAAAATAAAAAAAATCAGTTCAAAAGGAGTGGAAAATTATTTGAAGAACATCTAAGAGACAACTTCATAAACCCAATTTCAGGAACTAACTAAAGAAGCCTTGTTCTTTGATGCCCAGCTGAGCACATGCCTCCATGCAAATTGTATTGGCAGCGAACTTTAAGAAAAAACAATATACCAGGCCTAAATGTACTTCACGGAAAGCAGACGCACTAGAACGGTTTGGCATATACATTTCACTTTTCATACAGTAATCCCGAATCTGGCAGATAAAGCAAGAAATGTCCATAAATAGGAAATAAAAGGGGGAAATCCCAGCTATTTCCATTATTTGGTTGTCTGGTCTCTGGTCTGAGTGATTGAGGAAAGCGGATATAAAACGTCTGGCTCTAAAATATAAAACAAGGCCCGGTCTTGTTTGCCACAGATTTTTTACTTTTAGTTTAAGAAAAAGACTGGTGCGTCCTGTTCGACAGCCCTCATCACACAATAATGCACTGGTGCTACATATCCACAACAAAGACGATTCCAACAGAACACTTGTTGTAGCCTTAGAGATCAAGGCACAAAAAAGGTCAACCATTATGCAACCATGCACAACTTAATCTGAACACATGTACTGACTCACCCTCAACTTTATAAAAGGGGAAGTTCACATTAAAAACAAACCAGGATCCCCGAATACATAATGCGTGTGATTGGTACCACCACAAGTAGTCGGTGCTGATCGGACAAGCCACAACCCTGGATGAGGTCACCTAGGCCATTGTGCGTCAAGGAGAACCAGGCTGCTGAGAGGGCCACTCTAATTGAATTGTAGACAAGAGTTCATTGAGAAGTGTTTTGGCACTTTATGTAATGCAAGTAAACAACCATTTAAATGGGTCATGTCTCTCCAGTGATAGCCAAACAGGAGGAGAGAAAAAGAGCAAACACGGGTGGCCAACAGCTGAATGTAAACAGTCTCTTCTTCAATGCCTGTCCGGGCGTCTGGGGGAGTGCAACATGTTAATTTAAGCATACCGTTTGCCAAGTGGTCCCCCTTAATTGCTCAATGTGGCAGATCGCCACCTTGCACCCAAACAATACAAGTAGTAACTAAAAACGAATAAGACTATCAAAAAACAGAAATACGATGTAAAGGCCATTTACAACCATAGAAAACACAACATGGCCAAGAGTTAAATTTAGTGTTCTCAATGTTTGTCATGATGTGTTTCAGCTTGCATCCAATATGTAGGATTATTCTGGATTCAGGTGCCCCTTGTGTTTAAAACTAATTTGAAAGCAATCGGTTCGATTGCTTGAATATGCAGAGCCAAGGAAACGCTTGTCTCTTAAAAGGCAAATTTGGCTGTCTTATGGCCTGGTGAGTCTATAGAGCTCATGTAATTAGTTATATAGGAGGAAATACTGACCAAGGTCATACCTAACGCAGAATAACGATTGTAAGAAGCAGTAAAGCTGTACGAAACATTATCGACATCAATATATTAGGAAAGGTATATCAAACGTATAAATCGACAAACAGGCTCTAAGAATAGGTATATAGTCTACAAAGTAACAACTAAAACCCATACCCTAGAACAAGAATAGGTATCCCCAGATAGTCTGAATACCTAATGAGGTATACCGACATAGCCTACTGCATTCATTTCTCTTTAACATAAGGCCCGTGTAGAACCTATATGTTGTCAGATACAACAGATAAGAGGCACATTTTGTATTCCTTGCTTAATCTAATGGTGGAGGACCTTCCCAGGTTCGTGAGCGACCATTGGTAGAGCGCAAAAAGCCTGCAGTAATTATGTTAATAGCATATAATGTTACAATAGGTTTGAAACATGTTGTGCGTTTGCTTGTTTGGTACACAGGAAGCGAGGAACGTAATTGTTATCGCACAATGCCGCAGCACTATAAACACTTTGTTCAACGGTTTGACAAGTCAACGATTGAAACAAAAACAACTTCTTACATTCAAACGGATTCGCTTTATTAGGAAACGAGAGAAGAACATCGCAAAGCTCGAGGTTCTCCTG
>NC_082382.1:13264349-13269349 GCF_031168955.1 Gadus macrocephalus
TGTATATATATGATATTTCTTATTTTATATTTGCAAATAATTTAGTAGTCTTTGAAGCTCCAATGTATGCATCCTTTCCTGGGAATCAGTGGATCTGCCTTCTCAGATTTTAGTCTTGACCATGCAACAACACATACTATTCAAAACCAAATCATTCTTATTTTACTATCCTTTTTCAACCTTATACACCGAAACGAAGAAGCCTAGAAACTCTTGCTTCTTGTTTCTATGAGGTGTGAGGCATGATGTGTGTCCCCTTCCGCTGTCATTTATGGTCCCTGCAGAGAACAGGGAATAGGTCCTAGTATCTTGAGAAAGTCTGACGTTTATTCCCCTTGTTAGATCAAGGCATCACTTGGTTTATGAACCACCAGGTGATCAGTGGAGCCGATTCCGACGCATCAATGCGAGAGGTGTTGTCACCCGAGCTGACAGTTGACCGCGTGTGTTCAGCCTCTCCATGTGCTCTGATACTCCCCATATTATGCCAATTCATCAAAATCCCCTCTGCTCCAATCTCTGTAATGCTCAGTGAGAAAAGTGATGACTGCTCACAATGTATGGTGTGCCTGTGTATGGCATCAAACTGTGCCTTTTGAAGGAGAGTGAATATCATTCATCCATGGTCATGTCTGAGAATTTATTTATTAAAGTCTTGCATCATCTATGAGAGGTATCGCGTGTATTCAGGTCTTCAGGATTTCAGAAGATTTCATTTTTTATGATTTTTCATTTTTTAGAAGATTCATTGTTTATGTTCATCTTATGTTATATTTACGCATTGTTTATCTTTTTTGTGCCGTTTTCTGGTTACAGCGGCTTTTTGTTAATACTGTAGAACCTCATTTGACTTATTTTGGCACTGGCCTCTCTTTTTTTTCTTCTCTCTTTTGGCCTTGGGAGAAATCTGCCCAGCTTTACAAAATGAGGTCAGCAAAGAAGCATTGGTGCAGTGAGAGACTGCATGCACCTAGCTCACGCTCATTCCATCATTCACATCATTCCTCCACAACCAACGGATTCCAGTGAAAGGAGCAGGAGATCTTACTCTTGTTCATTTTCCGCCACTTAAATGCCTACAACCTACTTCAGAAATATTATTAGCAATGTTAGCAGTTTCCCTGAGGCAATACTAAATCCCGCCGTTACACTCCCTCTCGCTCTCTTTTCATCCATTATGTCTTCCTGACACTCAATACATTGGGCATTTGTATTTGCACACGCTTTAGGAAATAAATAATGAAGGTTTTCTTAATCTGAATGAAACTGTATAAAATGAACTGTACTATGCAGAATCGATGGTGAAAATGAGGACTACGATGAATTAGACTGGGCTTATATTTGTAACAAGCAGCAAGGGACCATGTAAATCAACGTGTCCATCGTATCCCCCACACGATCAATGGAGCAATGCAAGGATCTGGAAATCAAAAAGAAAATCAATGCGACTCAACAGCCATTGGTTTCCCTCAACTGTGTAATCTGGATTAATCAGCATTGTACATTAACAGCAGATACACTTTTCAGAATCAGTGTCAGCTTCTCCCTTAAGTTCCTATCAACACAACCATTGTTTTAAGTCTACAATTCTAACAAAAACAAAAAAACAGTATTCTCCAGACAGAAAGAGCAGTACGTGCATTGAATGATTTTACAACAAAGGTAGGTTTTCAAACAATTACTCCAAAAAAAATCCAAGACATCGGCAATGCCTCTTTGCTATCACCTATGAACATGCAGTAGATATTTACACGTGCGCCTGGCTGTCCCAAACTCGGGGGATATTAAGACAAAGCTGATGTGGAGAGCGTAGCGAGGGTAATTCAATAGGACATGTTAAAGGGCCCTTCCTCATGCATTATTCACCCCTATGGAGGCCAGTCCGGAGCCAGGCAGAGCCACCGGAGGCACATGCAGCCTGTCAGCCGCCGCTCTGAGGCAGCATGCAGATGACCCTGGAGGGCGGATGCAGCGCAGCCCCAGACCGCACGCTGCCCTCATGAGAGGACGCCCAGGGAACCAGGAGCCACGTGTGGTGCAACAAGAAGCCCGCCCGCGATCAAACAAAATAAAAAGAATGCAATGCAATTCCTGCAATGCGCATTCCGACTCCACGACCTGACACAGATATTGCTGACCTATTGCGGTGGTCCTTGGAGTGAAACGCAGGGTCATTAATGCAGCGCTCGCTGCTGATTCAGCACACTGAGCCAACATGAGCACCCAAGATTCGTTGAGGCAATTGTCTCAGTCAAGTGTCCTCAGACGCACGGAGGTCAAGGTGCGCTCGCCGGTATAAGCCGGCGCATTGCCCTGAATGGTGTATGGCGAGAGGGGGATGCATGCAGCTTCCAGTAAACTCTCCTCATGGGCAGGTTGACCAAGTTCATCTGCAGGGGCCCGGAGAACAGACTCAAGAAAAAACGAGCCTCGCTTCTGCATCGGGAGCAGGGAGAGGGGAGGGGGTGTGTGGGAAGGTGGGAGGACGCAAGGATCGCTGCACTGCTGCAGAAAGCAGCCAGGACACTGTTGGCTCAAGCTGATATAGGATTTCCATATAGGAGCCACCATTATCATTCCACACCAGAAACCCCATGCGGTCCAGTACAAAGCTGAGATTTGATGCTTTCAAGGAGTGTGAATCACAAAACAAAGACATTGCAGGAAAGGAGCGTAACCTTATTGACTGACTAAATGATGGATGGTCTTCGCACCTAGAGTTGTGCAACGGGCAAAAAGAGAGAAAAGGGAATGTGGTTGGTCCAGTTATTTCTATATTTTAGCGCACTGCAGAGTAGCAGAAGTGAAGTGGTGCATTTTGGGTAATGAGGGATAGGTGACATGGATTGCGGATTAAGGTCATTAGGGTTTTTCTTTTCTTTCGCTGAGATTCTGAAGGTATTCTTGGGCTTCCTTTGAGTGTGTTTTAACTGGTGAAATAAATCAAATGACTTTCAAATGTCCATTCGACTTTCGCATTGAGTGAAATTGCATTGTCCCTCCGGGTTTGGCTTAGTGTTTGTAAACCAGGCTATAATGTAAAAATAGACCAGTTAACTGATTATTAAATGACGATCTCTAGTTATGTCATTGATCTGGAAGGAAGGACACCCCATGTGAACCCTGTATTTAACTTTAAAAAAAGCTGATATCATATGCGATCACGTGATCATTTTTCCCCTGAACTCTCATCTGCACACATCTGTATCACACTGAGACGCTGACATACAAACATTCATACATAGATTCATACATAAACGTATACACTAATAAGGGAATACATACATTCATACATTTACTCACATTCATACATAAATACATTCATATATATAAACATACTATATACATAAATACATTCATTCATACATTCATAAATACAGATATAAGAGGCCCGAGTTGCTCTTAGAAGACTGTGACATGTTTGAGAGCCTGTGTAACATGATCTCCAATACCAGATAAGAGACAGGGAAGAGAAAACTGAGATCAGCATCCCACTGTCTCGGCCTATCTCAGCACTGGTTCTGCTGCTCTGTAGAAATGCATAAAAAAAAGAGAAGAAGGAAGGGGGGCGGGGGGGGGGGGGGGGAGGGGAGACATAGGGTTGAGTGGGTGTCTCTCTTTCAGAGGACTGCTCATCCTGGTTGGTTTGGTGGGAGGGGGGTGGGGGTCGGGGGGGGGGGGGCGATAGAGTAGTAGTGCAGAGGTGAGGAGGGGGGAGGGGGAGGGGGAAGGAGGAAGGGGAATTGGGAAGAGAAGAGGACGGAATAAGGATGTGAATATGCATATGCACACACACACAAATACCTACCTACGTAGACACTAACACACACACCCACACACACACCGGCATATATATACAGAGACACCGATGGTGGAGGTTGCGTTCCCCTTTAAAAGTCCTGTCCCACTCGTATACGCAGAGCTCATGCAGGATGTGTTGCGGCAGAGGGGGAACACTGCTGAGCGGTGCAGTTTGTGCTGCCAGCAAGCAAGCGTGGATGGAGAGGAAGGCGAGTGTACAGCGAGGAGGAGGGAGGGACAGAGAGAGAGAGAGAGAGAGAGAGAGAGAGGGAGAGAGAGAGGGAGGGAGGGAGAGCGAGAGGGAGGGGGAGAGGAGGGGATGGGAGAAGGTATGAGAGAGAGAGAGGGAGCAAACAATGTCATTCTGTTCAGGAGGCATTGCTGCAGTCAACTTTACCACGCCATGAAGGCACATCAGCGGCGACCACGCAGGGCTCCGACACAAGTGCAGAGAACTTTTTCCTCCTCCTGCCTCGCCGTCTCTCCTTCTCCTTGTGTGAGAGCCATACTCTGAGGAATCACCTGCCGGTATGTATCCATTTCCTTCCTCTTACGATCCATTCTAATGCACCTGTCCTGTTTTATTATTTTTAGTTCTCCATTTCATCTCTTACGTGAGCACTGCTGCGTTCTGCCTTTGTAACGCACAATCCGGTTAGCAGCGAGGAGTCGGCACGCAGGTCTGGATGAGAGTCCGCAGTGTAGGAGCTCCAGGCCGGACCTTCCTTTGCACCAGTCTCTTCCCCAGCCTACAGCCCCTGCCCCGTAGCCGGGGTAGCCGGTTGGATAGCCGACAGCCAGGCTCTGCCCTCTGCTCACTCATCCATGTTGAACACATGGTGAAGGCTGGAAGTAATAGCAGCATCCCCTGATGTGTCCGATAGCGCCACCAAACAGTTGACAGGAGCGGGGGGGCCTTGACAAACGACGCAAGGAACTAAGAAACCGAGAGGTCCCAGAGCAAAGAGTTGTGTGGGGGAGAGTGGTCTTTTTTTGCTGACGCTGTGGGAATTAAAATACTGTTTAGTGTGTACAGGCGGTGTATGCTGTCGGTGTTAGCACTTTGTGTGTTTCAATGTACCGTGAGCGCTGAGAGCACGCATTTGACTGCAGAGGTTCCCTGCCGTAGCCGGGTTAGTGAGTCAGTTAGTGAGTTGGGTTTAGTTGTGTCGCGGGTCTAATGAGATGCGTGCAAGAGG
>NC_082382.1:13274349-13396849 GCF_031168955.1 Gadus macrocephalus
GAATAAGTTCTTTGAGGGGTAAGGCCCATATCTGGGTATGTTTCCTCAGAATAAGGAAAAGGTATCACTCAATTTAAATGACTAAGTTTAAGTTAACATTTATTGAGTTAAGGTTGTCCGATGAACAGAGTGGAACAAGTGTACACATTGTTTTATTGATATAACATAGTGTGTGCTAGCCTTGTTGTGATTAGTAACTGCTATTGATGAACAGGAGCCCATCATTGTCTTCTAAACAATGGTCTTGTGTGAACTTTGTACGAATGTTGGCTTGGTAACATTTGTAAATCTGTAGATAGTTACTGGGGCGACTGTGTTATGGTAACCAGGTGCTAGGTGCAGTGTTCACAAATCCAGTGCGATAACGCATTCAAGAAATCAAATGTTAATTTAATTACACCCTTAAACAACAAAAAATATACATTATCTAAAAACATCACTTGATGACGGTGTGTAGTTGAATGAATTACAAATCCCCTATAGCAAATGATTCTAACATTGCTCTGTTTTGGAACAATTATTTCTAAGATTGGTGGGTTTAGGTGACATTAACATAAGCCATTTATACTTTTGTAGCAAGAAAGAAATTAGCTAATCGCCATGTTTTAGAGCATTTTAACTGATCATCTTGTGTGTTTCTGTGTCGGTTTCTGAGAATAGCGCAAATCATCCTCACATATAGGAAGTGGTGTGCGATAGGGAGATGGAGTTATTATATGCTTCTTGATGAATGTGCGTCACTGTATTATATAATCGACTATGCTTATGACAACTTTTGATGCATCTAGTTAAGATTGTATTGCAAACAGTAATCTAGGAAAGGAAAGTTTGTTTATTGTTGACAAAGCCTGTCACCATGGTATTGTTGCAAATGCAGCAATTAAGGGATTTATTGCAACAGAATATTAATCTGGGATCTAAATTTACTGAACGTTTAAATTAATCCTTTTCCAAGTAAGTTCTTTATAATTGTTGAAAATGATAGTCATTCACACCGGTTGTTAATCTTGTTCCTAAAGGTGCTCTACTGCAGGCCTGTAGCTACAGACAGAAATATCATAGTTAACTAAAACCACCACCTTACCGTGCTCAAATATACATTGTCCAGTATCATCCACTGAGTCCAACGATTATCTCACCTTCACTTTTTTTGAGGAGGAATGCCGGCCGGCCATTAAAGAGGAACAATAACATTAGAACCACGAGTCAGCATCGAGCGAGGTTGACCTCTGATGTAGACCATAGATTATATTGGCCTACTCTGACCTAAATCACCGCAGCCTAGGCGGGGGGGGGGGGGGGGGGGGGGGATTCTCTGTGGTATTCCGCAATCCTGTATTAGGGATTACATCAAGCCCTGCGCAGGACGACATTCCTGCCATCATGTGCTGGGTGTAGCAAAGCCCCCCCCCCCCCCCCCCCCCCTCCCAAACTAACCGCAGCCACGAGGCCACAAGGACGCAGGCCTCCAGCAGGCACTGTGCACATCGCTTCACATGCTGCCCACGTGCACCACAGCCTCTTCTCTTTGGCATGTGTTTGTCCAGTGTCCAGCGGAGCAACAGCGCGAGGGCTATGATGTACAATAACAGGACAGTGCATGTTTGCAGGACGCCCCCGTGTCTGTGTGGAGGATTATGAGGATGTCTCTTCTAGGGGATGGATTGCAGTAGAGCCAATCTAAAGGGAATGTCTCGACCGTTAGGAGGTCAGGGTCCCCCCCACGTGACACTCTGGGGCCTGTTTGGACGTCTCCTTAATAACCTCCACACTTCTCCCGCAGTCACCCGTCACTGCGGAGGGCTCTCTAGTATCTGTTGTCCTGTCAGCAGGGCACACTATGAACACTATGGAGCGGTCAGAAGGCCCAGAATAGCACTGCAGGCAGAGAGAGAGACACACACACACACACACACACACACACACACGAAGAGAGACACACAGAGAGAGGAGAGAGACAGAGAGAGAGAAAGACACACAGAGAGAGGAGAGAGACCGAGAGAGGGAAAGACACACAGAGAGAGGAGAGAGACTGAGAGAGGAGAGAGAGACAGACAGAGAGACACACATGCACAGACACAGAGAGAGGAGAGGAGAGAGAAACGGGAGAGAGAGTAAGTGCAACTTACATTCTGCAGCTTTTTTTCAGCCTCGTTCAAATCAACTCTTTGCTTGGGTCACCGAAGAACATTAGAAAGCATAGATGTATCCACACACAAACACACAGAAAAACAAGGGCTGATTCAATGTCAACTTTATTGAAAAATCATGAGTCATTGCAAGTCTATTCTTAGGTCGAGGGTATGTTTGGCCAAGTTGTGCAGGCTGAAAGCGATGCTATCCAAAGTCTAGATGCCTCGGCTAGGCATAGGCAATAGTCAATTGACTATGATATTTGGATATACCCTATCTGAGTCACACAGAATGTGCTTATGCTGCATATCATTTAGGCGTATGTAGGGTAGATCTTTTTCAAACTTCATTATGCTTTCCTGATTCCACCACTGTTTTTTAATCTTTCAGGCCCTGCTCCCGTTTAGTCCAACGCAACTGGAATCGAGAATATCCCACATGGCTGAAAGTGGACAATATTAGCATAAAGCTGTCAGCAAACAAGACCTTTAAGCATAAATGGATGGTGCTAGACTTGCCTACTGTGGGTGTTTCTCTGGCAGTGTCTTAGCTGGTTGTTGTGAGGAGTGAGAACGAAGCAATCAGCAAGTATACTGCCGCAGAAACTCTCGCGATATATGGGCCCTGGAACGGGAGGAAGAGCCAAAGACAATGGGCCCAAACAAGCGGAACAAGAACATGTCTTTCAATTCTCTTACGAAACAAATATACATATACTATGAATGATGGAGCTGCCACCATAACGTAACAGGGTCCGTTTTCAGCCTCTATTGGCCATGTGATCGGACGTCAGTAAAATTATATGTTTTAATGCAATACTGACATCTGGTGGTAAGTAAAACTACAACGCTTACTAGTATGCTGGAGAGCAGCAAAAGCCACTGCCACTTTAAAATTGTGGCATTAGTATTGTACACTTGTAAAAATCCTGAATGTAATAAAATTAAGTAAAAATGCAAGACTTTTTCTTTTTTATTGTTAAGTGCTTGAGCATTCAGAACAATGATAAAGCACAAAGGTAATGCTATCATTCATGCTGATAACAATGATGATAATAATTATTATAAACTAAACTATTCTTGCTGTTATTATTGTAAATTGTAGCATTGATAGTAGCAATTAGTAGTAGTATTGTGGCGGGCTATAGTTTTACATTCAATACAAAATATAACATATTATAGATTACCTTATATAGCCTATATATGTATAAACTTCTAAAATCTGAAATGCACACGACATAAACTGGAAATGTCAGTATAGTGACTGTAACTGTAAGTAAGCTACATTTACACGATGAAGAGTTCTTTTTGTAATTTTTGTCAACTTCCACTCAGAAACCATTGCTGTAGTTTATTCGTATGGTTTGTTGCGGCCAATAATAGAGGCAGCGATATGAAGTTGTTGTCATTACCTGGCTATGGAGGTGGCCCAAAATAATCCATCTGCGAACCATTGAGGCGTTATTTAAAATGCCATTTAAGTCAATATTAAATATAAAATAGATTAAAAGTTTTCTATAGGAAATACAGAAATATTGATATGAAATACAACCGGAAACAGGCAATACATATATAAATGAATGAACATATGAATATATAAATGAGTCAAAACAATGAATCAATAAATAATGTTTTATAATATCTCATATCGCTCAGAGCTACAGCACCCTGAAACAGCACAGAAACACTGAATATACAGCAGCACTGATTATATGATGATCCGCAAACTTTCTAGAGCAGTCTTTCCCAAAGACTGGGTCGCGACCCACATGTGGATCGCGGGAGATTTCAATTGGGTCGCCAAATTAATGTAAAATGAAAAATAAAAATAAAGTTTTAGTAAAATTTGTCCACATTGCATTTTTAGCGTTTTTTGATAGTACTGAATGTTTGAATTGTTCTTATAATTGTACTTATAACATTGAATCTAGTCGAAAGTCTAATGAACATTGTGTTTGTTTTACTGATGAGAGGAAATAAAAACAATGGGATAGCCAAAAACAAAGTGACATTAACTCGGCCTTAATGCATGTATTTGGTCTCATTTATAAAGTATTTAATATGTGTATTATGTTTTCAATGACAAGACAAAGTTCTGACTTATCTCTTCGAAAAGGCTGGTTTAAGTTCAGATATAATGGGTTGCGGAATTGGCAGTAAAAACTTTCAGGAATGTTCATTTATGCGCAAATCTGTTCTTCTCCTGATTTTATAGATAAGGCCTTTTGTGAATTTGGTCGCGATGGTTTGTAATTAAAAAAAAATGGGTTCCAAGAAAAAAAGTTTGAGAAATATTTTTTTTTTTGGAGGATGGAAGTACAGTAGTCTCGAACTCTGTCCTCATCGATTAACTGTCGCTCCTTTCTGCATTCGGTTCCTCATCGATGGTGATCCTACTACTACCATGTCCGTGGGTTCTACCCATGGACCTATTAAAGAAGATTCTACCAGAGGCATCTTTCCTCTACTGCTCTGGGATCTAACGCGGCAGCAGATTCGAATCAGAAACATGTAGGCACGCATGACACGTTCGGGAAACCCGGAAGTCGGCGGTTTGCAATCATAAAATCTTGTTATTTTCGTGCTCGTGCTGGCAACTCAGCCACTTTAAAGTCGGGGCTGTCTATGGTACTTTTGAACATAAAAGTCCACCTATAAATAAATAAAATCCCCCTGCAATAAAGAAATGCTGACATTTTAAAATAGAAGCCCCTTGAAATAAAAAAAAGTTGCTATTCTTTCATAAAATCTAATTTATTAAAATATTATATTTGTATTAGCTCAGGATGCCATAATAATTTATTATGAATAATAAATGGCACTCCATTGCCTTACATCAGAGTGATATATAACAGAGTGGCGACATTTCCATAGAGTGGCGAAGTCACGCCCCTTCCGGTAGAGCCCATGCATGGGACCTATATGAGATCGAAAAATATGAATGGGTTTCAATGGAGAGAAAGCAATTATTTTCTTCTTTATATGCCCTGGATGCACATGTTGTTTGTGGATTTAAATGACAATTTTTCATGCAAAGAAAACTAAAACATTTCGCGAAGAAGTTTGATAATGTTTGGTTTTGTGTGAGCTCTTCGCTGTTGTCGACGCAAATGACATACGTCACCACCCGCGCTTGGAACTCCGGTACCTCTCTGCTCATCTTCACCGGAGGGGAGGATAAAAGCATCGAAAGAGGTGAAAACCATGATAAGTCGGACTCGGGGCATGTGGAGAGTTTCAGTTATGCCGAGGGGGAGATTGTCGGTCTTGTCCACACCAGTCACAGGGAGCCTTTAACTGAACAGTTGAACAATAAACGGTCATACTCTTGACATGAAAAATTCTCATTTAAATCCACAAACAACATTTGTGTATCCAGGGCATATAAAGACTGGGATCAGAAAATAATTACTTTCTCTCCATTAAAACCCATTCATATATTTTTCGATCTCATAAGTCCCATGGGCTCTACTGGAAGGGGCGTACTCTATTTTCGATCTCATAGGTCCCATGGGCTCTACCGGAATGCGTAGAGCCTATGGGACCTCTAATTATAAAGTATTGCCATTCTTTTTTTCATAAATTCAGTTTTTGTCCACCCCTTCCCCAACTTGGCAGCAATTTGGCCATGTGTGGGGAAACTCATTGACCTACAGGCTATTCAAGGTCTTATCTGATTATTTTCATTCTCCTGCAGGTGGCGGTGGATGCTGCTGATGGTGGATGCTGCTGATGGCGGTGGCTGCTGCTGTACTTACTATATGTTTGCTTCGTTGTTCTTAGTCATACTTGTTGCCCATTTTATTTTTATTGTTTTACTTGTCTCTTTTCCTCGCCGTATTCCTCTCTTGTTAACACACACATATATATTTATATATATATATACACAATATTCATCCCTATTCCTCACTTTGTTCTAGTTTTTCCAGTTGGATACACACACACACACACACGCACACACACACACACACACACACACACACACACACACACACACACACACACACACACACACACACACACACACACACACACACACACACACACACACACACACACACATTCTTGTTGTCTCACTCATTGTTTAATAAAAAAAATACTATTTCATTCATCCAAGCATAATGATTTGTTATTCTTTAATATATGCCATACTTTGTGTATGGCTTAGACTTAAAAGTATCATGGTTGTGTGGTCAGCTCCTGCCTCATCAGAAGCAGTTTCCTGGAAACTAAATGCTAAATGGACTGCTGCTACTCTGCTTTCTCAATCGCTCTCCGACCACGGGTAAATTAATTGGAATTACAAGCAAAATCAAGGAAATCCAGTCGTAGTTGCGCAAAAAATAAAATCTTGAATCGTCTTTGATTTGTAGCAAGGTAAAAGTTGAGGTTAAGCCACTAAAGTCAGTAGCCTAGTGCTACCCATAATTACACAAACTTGAAGCTTTCCCTCAAACTTAAAAATGTATCTAAATAACTTTCAGTTGTCACCCTACCACCACAAATGTAAAACTGACATTTACAAATATGCAACAATAGTCAGAAATGTACTTGGGTATGTGTTTTTTTTAAAATATATTTACCATTCAATATTGTAATGGCTGCTGTCACTCTCAGAGAAGAACATGGCAGCGCGGCGTGTTTGGAACTATACAGGCTTACATGAACCACGTGACCACCCCGCCGGCGAGATCACAGATCTCTCTGGCTCTGCCGCTCTGCCTTACATCAACGTCCCCGCCATATTTGAGAGGCAAAAAGTGGCCCGTAAAGAAATATGCTAAAAGGTAAAAGGTTTTTGCTTTACCCCACGTAGATCATAAGCCACTGAATAGAAATGACTTATTGTAATCGGTTGAGAAATGTACATTTTGCAGGGATTGTTATCCAGAAAAACCGCAGCTCCTCCGTTTACTGTTTTTTGTTAACAGTCAAGTTTATGACTTCAATATGGCGGCGTTAGCCACTGCGGCGATCCAAAGGCCAATGCAGCGTTTATATATATGGTACACCAGCGAGGGGGTTGGGGATTCAGACCACACCTACAATCATGCGTCATATTAATATACTTTTCGAAATTATCCTTCCAAGATATTCATTAGGTGTGTGGTTGTCGTCCATCCCTTTAATGGTTTTATAAGGGTGCGTTTTAAAATATAGTTTTGATATGCTTGTCCTGAGCAGAGCTGAACAAAGAACTTAAACATTCCTGCAACACTAATATTTGAGGTTCATTTCAGCATTATTTGTTTATTAAATTATTAGTTTCAGGGAGGAAATTAATTAGGAGAAGCTAAAACTTGTTCAGTAGTTTGTAGAACATGTTTTACTACAATATTAAAATGGATGTATTTATTCAACCCTAAGTTTCTGGTGTGTGTGTGTGTGTGTGTGTGTGTGTGTGTGTGTGTGTGTGTGTGTGTGTGTGTGTGTGTGTGTGTGTGTGTGTGTGTGTGTGTGTGTGTGTGTGTGTGTGTGTGTGTGTGTGTGTGTGTGTTTTCATTTGTATCTGTGTGGGTGTGTCAGTGTGTGTCTAATATTCCCATAAAGGTCCCCACAGATCCTCTCCACTCATCAGCTTTATTACCGTTTATCTTTTTCCTGAAAGCTGTTCACTTCCTGTTTCCCTTTAACCCCTCCCTTTGTCCATCTCTGCTCAGCACCCTGCAAATTACAGTGCAACTTAACTCATACTAATGAGTATGGGTATTTGCACCCGCTGAACCCTCAAAGTCCCCTATAGACCCCCTCTACCCAAACCCCTACTTAACGGCCTCAGAGCCCTCCCCCCAAACCCTTTCATATCCTGTTCCTCCATTCTCTATAGAATTCAGTAGGAGCATGTCCTTAGGCCTCTCCTGCAATCAATACGATTCATTACCGCAGTGCATGGCTGGAGGGGAAAGAAAGGAGAACACTCCATGGTGTTGAAGCCCAGGGTTAATTATTCTTTAGTCGCATGTGATTAGTGTTTACCTGGCCCTCTCCAAGGCTGAGTGGTCATTTAAAATTTTGCGCTAGAACTGGATTCATAGATTGTTTTGCTTATGGCCTCCGTTGTTAATGAATTAGGTATTTTTTCCTGACTGTGACATTTATTAAATTACCCTTCTCTCATGCAGAACAAAGGATGTATTGGAAAAAACTGTAGTAGGCTTTGACCCTTGGGGCAGGACAATAATTCACTGTCATATATCGTCACCGAAATACAGCTACGTATAAAGACACCGAATTTAACATTATTAATATACTACAACTTTTCAATTTTTTCCAGCCCCTACTGCGGACAAATAGTGTGTGTGAGTAATGCTTACTTGGGAATCGTACCTATGATATGAAAGACATGACAATTTTCAACTATAATAATACATTTGACTGTTTAAACATCATAGGGCATTTATTAGATCATATTAACGAAATATTAACCAAATTGAGCTTTGATACACTAGTTATAACCATACTGTGCCATATCTCTACAAGTGAAATGAGGCTCATGAGTTGTATCTCAGGTGACCTTTTGCTTATCTCATTGGAAATGTAACATAAATCCTGGCTAGTTCATCTGTTATCAACCTTGGTTTTTTTTTACATTGCATTTGATTATAGTGCTGCAATGAGTGTCCTGTGAGGATCAATTCATTGTATTGGTCCTGAGAGTTGGCTGACATTGGCGTCCCTCCCTCACCCTGATATTTTGAAGGATGCTTGCTGATTGGACACCGGGCCAGTTGCCAACCTCGTTCATTAACTTAAGATGTGGAAGGTCACACTGCAATGAGCTAACCATGCACTTGCTAAGGAAATGCAAAGGCTTTGTTTACGACATGATAATCTATTGTCATGATTGTTCTTGGAACCAACACAGAAACACATTAATCCCACAACGCCCGGAAGCATCCCACTCATGACTCTTGCGATCAAAATAGAATATGCAGCACACGCACAATGGCTCCTTATGCTAGGAGGACAACAAGAGCAAGGAGACGTTGTGTTGGGTATGTGAGTAGTGTGTGTCTATAAGTTGAGGGGCATCATATGCTTCCATCTCTTCATGCCAGTTAGGCAATTGAAAAGGGAAACTGCATTCTGAAGGAAATCTTTGCTGCTATCTAATAACATGGTCTTTATATTCTATACTTTCTTTCGGTGATTGTCTGAATGGGAATAGCTTGACAACGGATCGATTACAACCGGCTTTGCACCCGGAGTGACTTTAAAGCTTCACCGCTGGACCTATGGCTCCATCTTCTGGAATAAAATGAAGTGTGCTGCCCTTTAGTGACGGCCTGCGCAGGGAGCCTGGGAGTTGGTGCATGGAGCTGTGGTCTATCCACGGCTGAATTATTATCAGATTAAAATCTATGTATTTATTTCAAGGTTGTGAAGGCTATTTCGTGGATTTTAGATTAAGGAAATTTAACTTTCCTATACAAATATGTAACCAAATCCTTTATTATCCACAATAACATCAATTTATTTAAACTAACAATGTGACAAGAGCATTACAGATGCAGTATTAATGACCAAAACCAACAGAGGGAGCTCATTCTAAGTTTCCCTGCTCTATAACACACTTTTCAATCAAAAAAACGCTTCATTGCTTCACCTCAAATTTTCCAGAGCAAACAATAAGCCCTGACCAGGTTTTTTTGGCCTCTAATTCCTGTGCTCTATGTCTATTTAAAAAATGAAAGTCTTACGTAGAGAGCCCAAGAAGTGAGAGCAATAAATACACGCTCATGACTTTATCGAGAGATAACATCTTATAATAAAAAACTTCTTCACCTTCGACTGTGTTTGAAACTCGGAATACAAGGGTCGACCACAGGCACAATGATCACTCTGGCTTAACATATCGTTATTTCATATCAGGGTTGAACTGCAGGAGCAACGTTTGAATATGTTTCTTTAACAAGTGAAAAGTGGATTAATCAGCAATAGACGACATGATAATTACAAAGCCAGTAAACCCTGATAGCAATGCCCTCTGAGCCCCAGTCCAAAGATCAGTACACCGCCAACTATCAGCTCCTCTAACGAATCCATACACAGACCCGGCAGGCAGCCATGACCGACCAGCAGGACTGGGGGAATCCATCCAAGAGAAAAGGGGTGAGTACTGAACCTTTTTCACAGCCCCTCTCCCCACTGATGTTTTGATGTCATATTAAAGTAGTGAGTACGATTTTGTCAGTTCATATAACGGGCTACTGTCAGGTAAAATAATATGACAAAACTGTGGCGACAAGCTTTGAGGTTCCGAGCTGGGATGATTGAATTGAATACATTTTCCTGATATCGACAGAGATTGACTGCGGTCCTCGTCTTGGCCACGCTCATTTCTGCATTCGGTTCCTCCTTCCAATACGGGTACAATGTGGCCGTGGTCAACTCCCCTTCACTGGTAAACTAAACCACCCCATCACTCCACCATTTAACACTCCATCCACAACACAGTGGTCTATAGGGGACCTCACTGTCCTGATTTGCTGTTACTCTGTGCAGTTCATGAAGGCCTTCTATAACTCCACCTATATGGAGCGCTATGGCGTACCGATGGAAGAGGAGGTGCTGACTCTGCTGTGGTCCCTCTCCGTCTCCATGTACCCTCTGGGGGGCTTGCTGGGCTCTCTCATGGTGGCCCCCCTGGTCAACAAACTGGGGAGGTAACGCACGAGAAGGGCGATTTTGGGTTTCACTAGCATGGACTTCTCTAGTGATTAAGCCATGAAAACCACGATGCATTGCTTTATCCAGATCCGTAGCCGACTGTGACCTCAACATTTTGTTGTTAAATCAGTGTCAGGGTACGGGTTACCTAAACATTAGCAATAATAAGATCATGTCATTTTAGAACTTCATAACCAAGATGAAAGGTTCCAACAGAACCACAACACACGACACACAGGAAAATAAACACCCACACGCGCAAACACACAAATGGGAATAATCATCGGAAAACGTCAGTAAAGTGCCAAAGTAATGTCAACATTTAATATCTTCATCATCAGTCTTTTTTACTATGTATTGTACATTGCTTGGTGAGTCAATGACGTGAGGCCGACGTCTGTGATCACCTGACAGGAAGGGAACCCTCCTCTTCAACAACATCTTCTCCATCGTTCCTGCCGTGATGATGGGGGTCAGCGAGACCATCCGGTCCTATGAGATCATCATCGTGGCCAGGGTTCTGGTTGGCATATGTGCCGGTCAGAGCAACACTAACAGTCCTTATTGAAGTGTTTCTGATTGACACAGTGTTTCCTTGTGTCTGATGGTCCTGCCCCATCGCCAGGTCTGTCCTCTAACGTGGTGCCCATGTACCTGGGTGAGATCTCCCCAAAGAACCTGCGGGGAGCCATCGGAATCGTGCCCCAGCTGTTCATCACCATTGGGATCCTCAGCGCCCAGGTGCTGGGCATCAGGAACATCCTAGGGAACAGCACAGGTCTGGGCCCATATATTTATCTACGTGTATATGATCTATAATGTATTAAACCGTATACATCCTCAGAGTGCTGAGTCACATTATGCAGTATCATTACATTGATATTGGGGATCCACAATTGGCGGGCTGTTTTTTTTTTTTAAAAAGATGTATACATCTTTTAAAGGCACCCAGTGCAACTTTCGAGGCTTAAAAATAAACATTCAATTTCTAGTCTTTTTTACACGTAGTAAGTTTCAATAACTCCATACCATTACATACCGACATTTAAGCAGCAAAGATGAGACGTCGTTGTGTGGTGAGAACTGATACAAAATCGATAACAACAACAATGCCGCCATTTTCTTTATTTTTTGTAACCTACAATAAATAAAGCAGGCTTCCAGTCAATGGAAAAATGGCTTCTCCCCACCGGCGATTGTTGTTGTTTACGATTTTCTATCAGTTCTCACCACACAACAACGTCTCATCTTTACTCCTTGAATGTCGATATGTAATGGTATGGAGTTATTGAAACTTACTACGTGTAAAAACGACTAGAAATTGAATGTTTATTTTTCATTGAATGTTTACATAAAGTTGCACTGGGTGCCTTTAACAGGGACTGACTGGTTGATTGATTGGTTGAATGCTGATGTAATGTCTGACTGAGTAAACTGACTGACTCTCTGTCTGTCTGTTTGTTCGTCTGTGTTCATGACTGTCTGCTTTACTGTCTGACTGCCAATCTGTCTGTCTGCCCATCTGTCTGTCTGTCTGTCTGCCTATCTGTCTGTCTGTCTGCCTGTCTGACTGTCTGCCTGTTTGTCGGTCGGTCTGTCTGTCTTGTCTGTCGATCTACCCGTCTGTCTGCCTATCCGTCTGTTTGTATGTCTACTTGTCTGACGGTCTGCCTGTTTGTCCGTCGGTCTACCCGTCTGTCTGTCTGTCTGTCTGTCTGTCTGTCTGTCTGTCTGTCGGTCGGTCTACCCGTCTGTCTGTCTGTCGGTCTGTCTGTCTGTCTGTCGGTCGGTCTACCCGTCTGTCTGTCTGTCGGTGTGTCTGTCTGTCTGTCTGCCCTCTCCCCCAGGCTGGCCTCTGATGCTGGGTCTGACGGGTATCCCTGCCGTGGTGGAGCTGCTGCTGCTGCCGCTGTTCCCAGAGAGCCCCCGGTACCTGCTCATCCAGAGAGGGGACGACACCACCGCAAGGAAAGGTAAAGGAACGGGACTCTCAATCAGGTCCTATCTTACAGTAAGATAAGATAAAATGTGCACCGTACATCTGATTAAATTATGGGATAACACAAATACCTGAATAGATCTATTACACTAACATCTATTTAAAGGAAAGGGTGGCACACTACTAGGTAGGGCAGTAAGACCTGGGGCATAGCTCAGACCTGTTTACAGTAAATTGAATACTTTTAAAACCCTACTGTTTCTACCACTGTCTTTATGTATTCCCCCCCCCCCCCCCCGTCTCCGGCCCCCCAGCACTGCAGCGTCTGCGGGGCTGGGAGGAGGTGGACGAGGAGCTGTCCGAGATGCGTCTGGAGAACCAATCGGAGCGGGCGGAGGGCCAGCTGTCTGTGGTCAGCCTGCTGTCCCAGGCCTCCCTCCGCTGGCAGCTCAGCTCCATCATCGTCATGAACATGGGCCAGCAGCTCTCGGGGGTCAACGCGGTGAGACTCCCCGAGCCCCGTCCTGGACTGGCGCTACATTGGTTAATCTTTTATGAAATACTCGCGTGTTTTGTGTCTAGCGAACCTCAGATAGATGCTTACCTGCAGGGCTTTAGATGTCGTTGTTGAGGAACAACACAGGAAGGCAAGAAACAGAGCTGTCCTGTCAGCAAACCCCGTGATTCATTCCACCATCATCATTTTTCCCGAAAACAGCCGTGTTAGGCAGAAACAAGGAAGGGAAGGTCTTACAGCTTCTACCTTAAAGCTTCCTCCGTGTTGTGTAATACTGAACTTATACAGACTAATTAATCATACTATTCTGCTTACTAAAGCAACAGGGCAGACTACATAATCGCATAGTTCAGCCTAGCCCCCACCATTCAGCAAATAATAGGCTAAACAATTATTTTGGGGGTTTTGGTGAGAAAAAACGTGTACCTGAAGTAAATTAAATTGGTTTATTTCAGTCACAGCTAGTCAGGGAGTTATACATGTGTTTATTGATATATTTGACGCTTAATCCTACACATGCCTATGTTTACAAGTGATATTAATTGCTCCTAGATCTACTACTATGCAGACAGCATCTATGCCTCAGCCGGTGTCCAGGAGAACCACATCCAGTTTGTTACCGTGGGGACAGGGGCAGTCAACGTCGTCATGACCATTGCGGCTGTGAGTACGCTGCTCACCAGAACGATGTGTGTTAGTGTTGAGGGAAAGCAGAATGCAGGCTTCACCTATTGTCCGTACAGTGTGGACTAAAAGTGGTCTGATTTAAACATGTTCAACTGATTTTCTGTGTCCTTACACAGTAAGTGGACTTGGCTAATTCCCAACGGACAGCTTTATTCTTCACTTTTTAATGAGTTTTAATATTGGTTGTTTCAAAGTCAACCTTTGCACTGGATGACTTGTTGAGGGTTGTTGTTTTTTTTGGGGGGGTTTTGTTATTAAAATGTATTTTTAATGTTTTAATTAATATGGACGTTATAATCCCAGGTGTTCATTGTAGAGGCCGCAGGTCGAAGGCTTCTTTTGCTGATCGGGTTTGGGATCTGCTGCGCAGCGTGTGTTTTACTCACCATAGCCCTCAAATTCCAGGTAACATTTGGTTTAAGTTACCCAATATAGTGGGAAAACATAACGCTGCTGCCATCTACAGGCTATCATAAACATCCCACTTCTCATTTATTTTGACATTGGTGCGTTCCCATTCTTATCTTGCTGTACACTCTTGGCAGTGCCCCGTTCTCAGAAGGGCTGCCTGTGTGTCTGTGTGTAGTCCCCAATAGTTAAAAATAGAAAGTAATACCTCATAGCACCCAATCCATTGTCCATGTGTGGCACATTGGCACAGGCGAAATATTCATTGTAGATTATAATAAGAGCAGATATTGAAAAGCTACAGTGTTTCTATAGAAATACTGCATAAGCAATTCTGCTACATACTGTTGCAAAATAAACAAATATAGTTCTCTGGTGGCTCATGCATGGGTCATTCATTAGCTGTGCATATACAAGGTGGAGCGTCTTCTTGTCTACATGCCCTGAATGGTATGGTTTCTTTAGTGTTCGTAATCCTTTGAAGGCCTCATAGTTAACAGGATGGCGGGCTGTTTTGTTGCCATGTGTCTTCACAGGAGAGCTTATCCTGGATGCCCTATCTCAGCATAGCCTGTATCATCATCTACGTCATTGGCCACGCCATAGGCCCCAGTGAGTGATCCTGTGACCCTGTGGTTGTTTACGCACACACTCATCAAACCATGGCGCCCCATTAGCCCTGAGTGTTGTTTGGATATGTGTTGACGTATAAGAATGCATATTTAAGCTAAAGGCCTGACAAATGATCCTCTTCCTCAATTAGTGAGCCATTGCTCCTCGTAGACTACGGTGACATGTACCAGACACGGTGCCGGGAGGTTAAACCCTGTCCGACCGCATCTTCCGTGCGTACCTAGGTCCCATTCCCTACGTGGTGACTACGGAGATCTTCAGGCAGTCGTCCAGGCCGGCTGCCTTCATGGTGGCGGGATCAGTCCACTGGTTGTGCAACTTCACTGTGGGGCTGGTGTTCCCCTTCCTAGAGGTAAGGCCTACAAGATGAACAAGGCCTCTGATGAGTAGACCCTTCCGATATTCTCAATAAAACACGACCATGATCATGATGGGGATCATGGTCATGATCATCATTGTCATCATCGTCATCATAATAATCCTGAACCATATTATTGCTATAAACATCATTAATAAGGCTGTTTTCAGGAAATGCTTTGAATGGATGTCTATGTTTATACTTTCTTTGGCTCACCAAAGTAAACACACATTTTCTTTTCATGTATACTTCCTCCTTGTTCAAGCTCCATTTACCATCTTAAAAGTCAAACAGGATGGAGAAGGCGAAGTTACCCATCCCTATGAGGTACAAAAATGTACAATCCAACAGTCCAAAACCCTTTCGGTTTGGCAAGCGCAAAATGTCACAAGAAGACATTCGTGTTGTATTGAACCTCAAGGAAGAACCCAGCACTAAGTCCCCCCAAAACCCCCAGGAACCAGAGACCGATCATGCTGTGTGGCCCGGCTCCAGGTGATGGTGATGGGTGTTCGGGCCTTCATCACAGCAGTAGCACACGGTGCATGCCGTGGCTGCAGACCATCAAGGGTTTAGTTCCCTCTTCCCTCTTCCAATAACAACCTTGTTCCTTGTTCTCCAGAGAGGCCTGGGCCCGTACAGCTTCATCATCTTCTCCGGCATCTGCCTGGCCACGTTCATCTACATATGGATGGTTGTGCAGGAGACCAAGAACAAGACCTTCCTAGAGATCAGCCAGATGTTCGCCAAGAAGAACAAAGTGGAGATCAAGCAGGCCTACGGGGACGAACCGCTGAAGGGCAGCGAAGTGGGACCAGAGGATGTACTATCTGACACTGCTTTTTAGAGGAAACCGAGAGCATTCAGGAGGGAGAGGTGGGAGGAAGTCTCCCCTGCTGTGCCAACGTCTGAGGCAACTGGAGCTGGTTAGAATTGACTTTTTTTCATTACATCAAACGAACACCAAGGCTTCTGTGTGTCTCCGTTCCAAAACATTAAAGACCGTTGTGTACATTTCTGTTTGGATGGAAGGTTCTGTTTAGTAGAGCCATTTTGATATGCCACAAGGGCTTATACAATTTAACTTGTGTTTGTGTGTATGCCTGAAGTCATCACAAGAGCCATTAATTTTTTCAGAAATGTTTATTGCTGATACAAAAAAGTGATATTAAATTCATGACTGACACTGTGGTTGATAGTCCTTAACTATTGTGATATACTAAACATTCTCTAAAACGCTCAAAACTAACCATACAGAACTCATATTCTTCATTTAAAAGAAAAATTTTCACATTCACCGTGGGCTAATATTTTTATATAGAAATATTGAAGGCCTTGCAAAGAAAAACTCGAGAGGATTCAGGAGTTGAGTGTCGAGCGGTGGTGGTGGTGGTGGGGGGGATTTCACTTCTCCTTGCACCGGGCGTCGTTGTCGATCTCCACCCCGCCGTACAGGCTGAGCGGCGTGGCGCCCCAGCTGAACACGTTGCCCGCCGCCGTGGCGTTCCTCTCGCACGACAGCTGCTCCCGCACCTCGGCCTTGCTCAGCACGTAGTCCCACACGTTGACGTCCGTCATGCGGCCCAAGAAGGCGTCCGTGTTGGAGATGCCGAGGAAGCCGTCCTGGTCCTTGCCCAGGACGAAGACCCCCCCCGTGCTGATGGAGTAGCCGCTCCTCAGGAACTGCTGCTCCTCCCCCAGCTGCCCGTTGATCCACAGCTCGGCGGCGCCTGAGTGCGACGACCACGTGACGCAGTAGTTGGCCCAGTCGGGCGACTGGAAGCCGTGCGGCAGGTTGACAAACTCGTTGCCGATCCAGAGGCCCACCTCGTAGCCCACGTTGATCACGAGCTCGTTGTCCACGCCGGCGCTGGAGTAGGACATGACGGTGTGGACGGTGCCGGGCTGGGGCCGCACGTGCATGCAGGCGGTGAAGGCGTGCAGGTCCATGGGGTGGAGGAGGCGGGCCAGGGCGTAGCTGCCGGCGTTACGCTCTGGGAAGTGTAGCACGAGGGAGGAGAACGCTTGGGGTTCTAAGAGGAGTGCACACACACACACACACACACACACACACACACACACACACACACACACACACACACACACAACCCTTTGGGTTAGGATTGTGGTGACGAAAAGACAAAGCCACGTTCTTCCTTAGAAAATGGCACGCATTACAAATTTGTTCATCTTGTTTAAGGCATTGAACAGGAGGAAATCACTGGACACTCACCATGGCTGGATCTCCTAGAGTCGTGTCTTTCATCTGAGGAATTATACAAACACAAAACGAGCCATTGTCAACCAATTGTAAACACTATTCACCAATTGTATTACCAGAGAAATGCATTCTGGGAAGAAAAGTACTGGGGAAAAAAACCAGTTCAGACTCGTTCAGAAATGTATGCTCGTTTTGATAGTTGATGCTGACAGCACACTGTCTACTCACTCGAATGAATGTGTTTTCCTAGAGACGTTATTATGTTCTCGATTCTCAAGAGCTTCGACTCGATTTCATCCTGCCGACAAAACGCTGAGAGGGAACAAGATAAACAAAAGTGAATAAACATTTTGAAACAGATTTACTTCTCAATTAATCAAAGACTTTGGGGTTCAGGATAAGGTCTATGGAAATTGGCCTTAGTTTGGTCACATCGTGTTTCAGTTGAATTTGAAGGCCACATACTGCCTTTCCCGAGGCGAGGCAGGAAGGAGGACTCGACCACACGATCGTTGAGGGGCTGGGCCATGCGGTAATCATTCCATATGGTCTTGTTGTTATGGTCCATCAGTGTGCTTTCCAGCTTCCGGATCTGAGAGATAAGGGATGAGAAGTTTACACTCTGGGTGGAGAACTAAAAAACGCAACTCGGATGCTGCTGATACCGCCGTTCGGGATCAGGATACATTGCAGAGAGTGGTCTATCAGTGTTCTGTGATCAAATATAGAGAGGAAATTATTTTAAGGGTTCTGAAATAACATATTTGGAGAAATAAACATAACTCAAATAAATAAATATGAAAACAAAAACCTCACGTGAAATGACCAATTTGTATTTCATTCATATATATATAATTTATTTATTTATTCTAATTGAAGTCCTGGAACTCTCTCTTAAGTCTTCTTCGTTAAGACAGGAATGTGTTTGGAGAACCCCCTCCCTGCCCTCTAAAGCCAGTGTCAGGGCATAGAGTGGTACCTGGTTGTGGGAGAGAGTGATGGGGGTGTCGAACACTGTCCACAGGATGCTCTCGTAGCAGGGAGGCGTGGTGAGGGAGCCCTGGTACCTGAAGAAGTGGTTGATGTTCTCCGGGAGCATGGAGCGCACGTCGATGTGCGAGATGTTCATAGCCTGACCTGGGAGGGGCGTGGGGCGTTGTTATGAAGTTACATCACAGTTTCCTGTTACAGTTTAATCCCACAAGTAAATAATGTGTCATAAGCAATGTTACAACACGTATGCAGCTTCACAGGTTGGTGATTCACTTTATTGGCTAAGAATAGGCGAGAAAGCGAGTTCCACACTAGTGTAGGGTAGGATCAGGGTTGGTCTGTCTCATACTGTTATCACATATTATTATGTTATTACCTGCAGCAAGGACACTGTAATGTGGTAGTGCATAAAAAAACTCCAGCGACCAACAACATAATGCACAATCCAACTGTCTGCTACGTCTGTTGCATTGGGTTCCGTCCATGGAAGGAAGTAACTCACCTGCATACTTGATGCGGGCCAGATTGGAGATGAAATCGCTGTAATAAGTGTTCTCGAAGTGCCCATCCTGATAAAAACACATGGGCAAACTATATCAAAACATAAACGACAAATGAGACCTAGCATCAGGGGATGTGTGTGCATCGGTTCTTCTACCAAGTTTGTGTGGATTGATTGGTTGCTTGCCTGCATGAACACTGACCAGTACATCGAGTACATTTTCTGTGATGTACTGGTTGCCCATTCAGGTTTTTAACTGAAATAGGACTCCTCCCATAGCATGCTAAAAAACCTGGGTAGTCACGTATTCACCCCGAGACCCTCTAAGTGTTTTGCCTATGAAGTTTACAGTCAAGGGGTCAGGGGTTTGAACGATTCAATTTATTCAGCTGGTCTGATATTTGATGAGGGCATATAGGTCAGTGTAATTCAATGAGATTTTCATTTTCAAACTAGTAAAAACAAGATGAAAAGTAATGTGTACCTTACTATGTACCTTATCGCGCCAAACATGTGCAAACAGCTATTCCCATGGTGCAATCAAACTTCACCCTCTCATATAAACCATGGTAAATTAAGACAATTGAGTCTAACGGTTTTTACATAATGTTCTTCTTCATTGTCAAGGGTAGTCAGTAAAATAGTGAGGGTGCAGTATTTTTGGACTGCAACGAAACAGCTTTGGTTCCCATATCATCGGCTTTGTATTGCTTTCCCGAAGCTTTCCCAAATTGCAAGATGTGAACGTCGATTGTTGTGTTTGCTCCCGTGTTATTGGTCTAGATTCAACAAGGCTCATGGGTTAAATCAAAACTTTTAACATGGAACTAATCATTTTGGGGCTATAAAATAGAATTGCGGACAACAATTCTTTAAATTGGTCCAGAATTGAGTTTGAAGGCTGATCAGTAATCCACTAACACAGGCTGTTTGTGGATTACGTGCTGGAACTGCTCAGGTCTTTAGGAATCTCTGTGAGTCTGGTCTGGACAGACGATACAATTAAAACATCATATGTTCTCATCTACAAGAAAAGTGCCATCAAGTGGCTATACAATTAGATGTAATGAAATGTTTGGTCTGTGCTACGTTCCTAGAATATTGCATTAACTGGGCCCCTGGTCGGGCATAAATAAACCGGTCACTCTTTTTTTTCTGCACAACATTACACTGCTACCCAGACAGATGTCTTTTACACAGTTGCCACAGCAATGGTCTCTCCCGGGTTCAAAATGCAAGCCTGTGACAAGCGCTCAATAGCAGCTCTTACTGGGCCAAGTAGGAAACACATTACTGTATCAGACCCTTTTAGGCCAATAGGTCAATGGGAAACTAATCCCCGACCCAGAAGTCTTACTAGGTAATCTTTTGGACTGATGTTGCACAGAGCCCTGGCCGGAAACCAATAGCTTGCTCATTTCCTGAAAGGGAGTGGATCAACCTTTCAAAACAGCCATATTCGATGTTGATGTAAAACCTGTATTGGGTGTTGGGCGTATACAAATGTATCATCAAGACAAGGTCAAGTCTTTAAGTCAAGTTGTTTGGCTTAGTGATTTTTTTCTAGCTAATCCCAGGCAGAGTGATGGGGATGATAAGATGAAGTGTTTTCAAGAAAAAAAAATTGTATTTACCTCGTAGAAGAATGCGAGCACTGCCAGGCCGTCTGGCTTGTCTCGGGCCTCCTTAAAGCTCTTGTACTTGTCAGAGTTGTAATGGACGACGTGGAGCTGGGACACACACGATGAGAAGACGCAAAACACATTATCACACTATGTCCCTCACCTGCTGTTCATTTAGACCGTTCCATAACCATGTAGCGGCCGTCCAATTGGTATTTGATATTCTCATATACTGCTTAAAGAGAGTTTGGTCCAGTTGGAAGAAGGTAAAGACAATGCTGGTGCCTGATTTCATCCTTGGATCTCCATTTAAAAATGTATTTTATTAGTATAAGATCAAAATGTTTTTGTTTACCAATAGCAAGTGCATAGAAAGTATCAGCAGTGTATACAATCATCCTAACCCTTAAACATGTTGAAATATAACATTACATTTAATGGTTTTCTCATGGTTTACCACAACTAAGATGGAAGATATGGAACATATCATAATATATAAATGTATATGAGCAATGTCTTGAGGAGCACCTCTGCCATGTATCGGATGCCGTCCAAGGTGTGCTCGGCCCCGCTTTCCTCCAGGTCCCAGCCCCCCCAGTGCAGATGCATCTGGACTGCCGTGTAGCGGCCGGGGAGACCCTCAGAGATCACCATGGTGGGGGGCAGGTCGATCTGAACTGAAGACCATCCCAATAAAGCCATAAATTGAACGTATTAATAGTGACTGCTTTATAAGAAATAAGAAATAATCATTTGATGTAGTCAAATAATATAAAAACATTTGCTGAGGAAAACATTTATTCACTCAAGAAAAGAAACATCTATTAAAAATCGTTTCGTGGCGCATTCTGGCGCTTCATGTACATGGATGATGGCTGTACCTGAGTGCCCGTTGTTGGTCATGAGAAAGTTCCCCTTCTGGGCATCATATCCTCTCAGCTCCATCTGCAACATTTGGGGATTGTGGCGCACATTCCGCCGCTGTATGTCGATGGGAGACTGCTTCTGGCCGCCGCAAGCTGGATACTTTAGTGGCCACCGAGCCTGGTCCAGTGCCCCCTCTTCTCAGACGCACGCACGCACGCACGCACGCACGCACGCACGCACGCACGCGAGCGCGTACACACACACACACACACACACACACACACACACACACACACACACACACACACACACACACACACACACACACACACACACACACACACACAAACACACATGTGTGTCATTTTATAAATAGTAATTCGGATTCTGTTACTAAATATTTGGAAGCACGGCGGATGGTCTCCCTAGTTCATATGTGAGCCAAGTCCTCAACTAGGGGGCAACTTTTCTTCACGACACTTCGTTAAAACTGGAGCATGGTTGTCACATAGTAGTCTGCAGTAGTGTAAAGTATCCTGGCTCGACTACTTGTGTGTTATAGGCCTAGCAATTAAAAAATACAACATGCAACCCAAACATAAAACCAAGGCAAAGTGTTCCATATTCTGCCACGTTTTGCCAACATAACCTCTCACCTAGCTTATTTGAAAGCAAGTACCCTAGGCCTATATTACATATGTATTCGTTTTTGTTTACCTTTATAAATATTTGTTAAACAATGATCATTTTTTATGTAAAACAAAATTACCTACCGGTATATGTCCAATGAATTCCATCATGTGGAATCGCTGCAGCAGCTAAATAAAACAGGACTGCATTGAAAATGACGCAGAAACTTTCCATTGTGAAGGCGACGCTGACCCTTTTCCGTTCGACTCGCACCTCGCAATGCCTTGGCTCTTCCGACTCCTCCACTTGCAAGTGGTTCAAGAGGAGGTGTTGAAACTCACTGAAACCGCCCTCAGGCCAAACTCTTCCCACAAGCCCAAAATCAAGAGCCCTAATCGAAAACTTATTAGGAGATTTTAGTAGGTTTTCTTATACAAACCACAACATCTGACAGGCCAATTATGTCATTATATTTTTTTTGTTTATGACATAAGTCATTTTATTTTTAAATTGAATATTGAAAATACATTTTAAATGTATTCTACCTCTTCTACCATGTTTTACTTCAATAATATCTATGTACTCTAGTTTAGCTTTGCTGAGATTTCTGATCAGGGGACAGGAAGCCCCAATGCAAGTCTGGGCATGTCATTTGTCATTCTGACATATATACCTGAGAGCAGTCCTAACTAGTTTACATGCTTGATGCTGAATGATACAAAGAAGTTAAAAGGAACCAGAGAGTGACACTGAGACCTCAAGAGAACAACATGCTTCACCTGTTCCATTTCTCCTGTTATAACACGCATTGGGCACAACCTTAAATACCTGCAATAAATGAACACATTCACACGCTCACACACACACACACACACACGCACGCACGCACGCACGCACGCACGCACGCACGCACGCACGCACGCACGCACGCACGCACGCACGCACGCACACACACACACACACACACACACACACACACACACACACACACACACACACACAACACACACACACACACACACACACACATCCCCCCTCACCCCCCCCCCATCACACACACACATACCCCCACACACACACAGCAAAAATAAACAAACACATAAGCACCCATACGTGTGTGTGTGTGTGTGTGTGTGTGTGTGTGTGTGTGTGTGTGTGTGTGTGTGTGTGTGTGTGTGTGTGTGTGTGTGTGTGTGCACTCCCAGACATGATGACTAAATTGGGCTCTGCTGAACTCCAACAGGCACTGGTTCAACACTGAAACACAAAAACCCTTCCGTGTAAAGAGAGGACTTGTTTGTCATCAGTTCCGAGGATGTGTAATTTGCTATCCCTATCAATCCCGTTGTTGTCTGGACAGATAGTGGTGGAAGAGAAATGCTCTTCCTTGAGGTTAGGTTGCCCATATGACCTGTACATGAATCCGGTATTTAACGCTAAGCTGCCAAATTACTAGCCTCTACAGCCACATGCATCAGTATCCATGGTTACCGATGTAGGGTTAAGGTGCAGGTGTTGGTCGTAGCCTATAGGATATGATCTCTGTAGGGCCTGCAACTCGCAGGTATCTCCAAGCAAAGAGCAAAGCATCAAGCTGGGTATCAGCTCAATATCCAGCACGTGATAAACAGGCAGTGCGGTGGTGACAGCTAGAGAGAGAGAGAGAGAGAGAGAGAGGGAGAGAGAGAGAGAGAGAGAGAGAGAGAGAGAGAGAGAGAGAGAGAGAGAGAGAGAGAGAGAGAGAGAGAGAGAGAGAGAGAGAGGGGGAGAGAGAGAGAGAGAGAGAGAGAGAGAGAGAGAGAGAGAGAGACTCTTAGTAAATCCATTATTTAATGTTGCCTATCAGTTCAACAGTCCGGTTTGTTTAGTGGTTTGTTGTTTGACTATCTCAGTGATCCCCGGCTAATGGAAGTAAAGTTTAAATAGTTTAAGTTGTAGAGTTGTTTACAGAGTGGGTGTGCTGTGGAGGTGTCTGGGGACACATCTCATGTAGAATAGTTGCAAGTCTCTTTAATCCTTGTGTCTCCTAACCCGCAGAAACTGTCATTACACAATGCGTGTTTGCTGTTTTCCTTTCTGTTAAATGATGGGGTTTGCAATTACCCACAGTCCAAACATAGCTTTTAAAGTATTGTGTAGTTTCACAATATATGTTTACCAGCAAATCACCAGTGAGGTCATTTAAAACCTGTTTATAATGTATCTATATATTTTATCTATAAATATATCTTTATCGATAGAGATCTATATATATAACTATATCCATATAGATATATTGATATCTATATAGATATAGATATTTCTGTCCGTCAGTCATCTGTCTATCTATCTAGCATACACAGTTCAGCATGCATCATTGAAATTAGGTCGTAGGCTTGCTATAGTCTTCATGTACGGAGTATTGTTTACCAATAGGCCTACATCTTTATTACATCACCATATTCTTTGTTTGAATTGCAGACATTTTTGTGGACAACTAAACACAAATAATGAATTAGTTTACAGTGTTACACAGTTTTACACAGTTGCATGTTGAATGATGAAGAATAACTTATTTTAGGACAGTTCTTTTAAGCAAAGTATTTGATTTAATTTAGAGCATGATCATGGGCAGATACAAGCAGCGATCAAACAAGCGTCTTCCCTGTGACAATGGGTTTACATGATTCTTATCAAGAAACGTTCAGATCGTGGACAGTAACAACCAAGGAAACAGGGGTGAGGGGGAGAGAGCATTGTGGAGGGTTTAGGATCGGCCATGAAGTCAGCCATGGCGTGAAAGTGAGAGACCAAGTTAATTTCCAATACACTATGGGGGAAAGTGGAATCTACACATCAATGAAGACAGTAGATCGGCATGGCCTCACTGCCCTAACTGTCAGACTTCGTGCTACGGTGGCAATGGAAATGCAACCTTAACACCTTTCAATTAGAGAGAGGAACGGAGACATCTCTAGGTGCAAGAAGAATGGCTAGGCTACAGAGGCATTTTAAATTGATTAGTAATTAGATAAATAATGTTTATATTATTTGTATACCATTTTATATCTGAATGATTCATATTTCCACAACACATATACAATGTTAAAGATTGAATTTGTTAGTTGTTTTATAAGATATCATACAACTATATAATATGAGCCATATTTAATGCATATCATTTCAGTTTATAGTTCACTTAGTTCTTGGATGATGGGTTGGCTTTCACTATATTGCCAACCTGCTAGTAATTGCGATGTCCACAGGGTGGCGTAGTAGGATATTTTCTTCGGTGCCAAACGTTGTTTCAAGGTCACTGCGACAAGCGCCATACAGCGGATGGGATCCAGTGCGCAGCTGCATGAGTCAACATATCCATTCATAACGAAACGTCTGAGGGAAGCAGACTATTTCCTAATGAATCAGTTGAAGACTTGAAGACTTTAGACTTGAGAGTTTTATTTAACAAATATTATGTGCGGGCAAGTATACACAAACGAAAATATATGTGTACTTAATTAGATTGGTAGGAATAGATTGTTTGTGTCAGAGTTTTAGGCCAATCAAACGCATGCCATTATAGCCTCTTGATTTATAGAACCGAATGAAACACATCAACCCCTTTGGATATTAGTAGGCCTTCGCTTTTTTTATGTGCGGTATCCTTTATTATGTCCATGGTATTCATGCATATAGAGGAAAATGTAGCAAAGCCAGATACGTGACCGTTTACGCTGCATCCGAGTGACGTCTGCAACCCTGCACGTAGGCTCTTATCTGCGTCACGTTCAAGTAAAATTAAATAAAACGTAAAAAGGGGCAAAAACAGCCCCCCTCAGACAAATATTAACTTGCATGCACCTTGGTCATTGCATGTGTGTTTAGCAGTCAAAGCTTCCACGTTTGGGATTTTTAGTTTTTTTTTTTTTACTGTGAACTGGGTAGCCGTGATGCTGCTGGTGAACGTGCAGCCCTGCTCGCACTCCGCTGCCTCGCGAGCCTCTGCCAGCCAATGACAGTCGAGGACGCACAGCCATTAAAAAAGTTCTTCCTGCTTGTCGGCGCTTATCAATCCGGGGAGTGTCTCCAGCGCCTTCTCTGCTCACCCACACCAGCGACTCACAGCACTTCCCTGTCACACAGTTAGGCCAGAAAGCCAAGGTAAGCACTTGTTTTTCCGATGTAATTGTGTTTTTATGATATCCAATGAAGTTGACAGCTACGAGATTAATTACAACCTTTCACCGACGTAACCTCGTAGTTTTGACGGTGCCCTCTATTTATACAACGCACTGTCTCGCACTCTCCACAATGACCTTAGTTAGCTTTGTCCTTGCAGTCATATTTGACTATGCTCTTTTGACTTAAAACACTTAGATATGCAATTGCACGACATGGTGATAGTGCCTCGCAGGAAAGGCTTATGTCTATTTTTAAACCCGCCCGTCAGCTGGCGCGATGTCGACCCATTTAGAAACGCAGTATGGCGTCAAGTTGCAGACCAACTACAAACTAGTTGCTTGTACTGATGTACGTACTTGTCAATTAAAAAATATTCACAATTTGCATAGTTTTGAGTCTTACTTGGTTGCTAGCGGCCTATACTCGACCCTCACGTTATGTGATGTGCAACCAGTTGATGAAGCAGTTCTGGGGAAGTGTCTTGCAAGTGGTTGGAATGTGTCCTCTTTTAATACAAGGATTCCATGATAATGGGCTCACAACGCCAATTATCCACTCTTGGTTCAGTGGCCTAATGTAGCATTTGCAAAGAGCTAACCAGAGTATGGATGTACAGTCATTGTGCAAAGGAATGACTTGTATCAGCTCTGCCCTCTAGGACTGGACGTGAAATAATATATTGCGTCCAAGGTTGGGGATTCATTATCGTTGGCTGCCATTTTGTGCAGGAGAAAATCAATACGAAGTGACATAAACCTTTCCTGTCGCCCTTAGTCTATTGTACTGTAAACAATCAGAAGTGACGTTTTGACAGCTGTGACTGTGTCATCTCTGATGGCTACTGTGGTAATAGTAGATCCCCAGAGCTTTATAGCCACTGGCAAATGTCCCCTCAGACATAAACGATTTTACCATTGGTTCAACAATGGATGATAGGCTGACCCTCAACTCTCTAGGGCAGGATACTGACCTCAAGTTCATTCATGAATGCTAAATTGTGTCAGATAGCAGGCCAGGACAGAGGGGGCCAAAAACCGAGAGGGATAAAACAATAAAACCACAGACTTGTGCCAAAGCCTCCCTAAGGTTATTATCATTAGAACCTCCGCAGACACCAAGGGCTGAATTTAGAAAGACTAGTCTGATAACAGCCCCAGCTCCCTGAGATAAGACCACTGCTGGCGCTGGCTCATGTGTTATCACTGCAGACATGGGCACACACACAAAAAAAGAAGTTACTCAACTCTATTGTAACCTCTTCAATCTCATTGTCCCTGCTTTTACTTATTAATCTGGGCAGATTGTATTATGTCAATACTTGAAGGATTTAGAAGAGAGCCCATTTCTTCCTGAGCCACTCCTCACAGGGACTGACTTGCGCTGACATCCCCATCCCTTGCACGAGACTGCACCAAATCTGGTATTCATCATAGGGCAATCTGGTCCATTACTTAATGTCTAAACTTGTAGTTGATAGCTAAAGAACGGGCATGTTTTTTTGTTTTACTTGACAGTTTTGAGTGTGCTGTACAAATGCTTTTTGTCAAGTCACTGGTCTGGTCGCAGATTCCATTTGTTTAATTGCTACGCAGGAAGGCGGATGCAGCAGCAGCATCCCTTGTCGCCTGCCCTGTGCCACAGCGATATAGGCTTCTGATGTCTGCTACCTCTTGGCTCCCCTCTAGATCCAGAATCATGTCCATCCTCAAGATCCACGCCCGGGAGATTTTCGACTCCCGTGGTAACCCCACAGTGGAGGTCGACCTGTACACCAAGAAAGGTACGTAGTGTAACACTGAGCTGGCTTCAATGGGGAAAATAGAAATACAGGATGGCCTACAACGTAATTGCTACTTTTTTAAGGGGACAGAAGGGACTCATTACTATTAGATTTATGTTATTAAATTTTTCTAACTACCTGACCGGAAAATGGAAAGAATGACAAATTAAAATAAAAATACCGGTAGTTGCTGCAAGAAGAATTTCAGCAGCAACAAGATCTTCTGTCTAATTTACTTAAAGCTCGTAGTTAGATGTAAGGCCATTTAGATTGAGTGGAACTGAAACACGGCCAATACTGGAATCAAATTATAACGACAGAACTTTATTTATTGCCAGCTGTATTTCAGTTTATTTTGGAAACTATAACTGTAGCACTAACTGAATTTTATTATTCTATTTGTATTATGAAGTGCGAATGAAGACTACTTTTAGTCTAGTTTTCAACTAGATGACTTCAGACTACACTTCCCATGGGGTGTGGAAAACCACTGGGCATCAAGCAGCCCATGCTAGGGCAGGATCATTTCAATCGATATGCCCAGAGCTTATATTTATTACCTAAATTGACTAATGGGGACAGACGTTTGTTTGGCCGGCTATAGCTTGGCTAATGTTTTCTTTCGTTCTTCTCTGCGAACTTAAACCACAGAAACGTCTCAACCAAACTGAATGTCCTGAGAATGTTAATGAAGCGATTTTAAGTGGCCAATGACATGGAAGGGATAAAGATAAAACAAACCTGTTTTAAATTTATGTCCATGCACAATAGAAGTACATTTTTCTAGATACTATGATGTGATGTGAATGTGATCATACCTCTTCGTTTTCTCTTAATTGTTTTTGTAGCAGAGGTTTTCTATAATTTATTGGCTGCCCCCAGAGTGTAGCAACCAGACCTTACGAATATCCTGTTACATAACCTTGCCTGGCTACATGATGCAACATCTTTTGTGCGCTAGAAATCCATAGGAGACATGTTACTACATACAATTTTAGATTTGAATAGTATTATATAACATTACAATGAATTGTTTCTAACAAGGATATGGATAGAAGTTTACAGTGTATACGGCTTTAGTGGATGCCCGGAGGGTGATTGGATGAGTTTAACCTTAGCCCAGAGAGCCGCTGTGTCCTCTGAGATACAGCGCCCCCCACTGGTCACTCGTTGCCAGTGTTGTAGTATTCTTCCACTGAGCTACTGCACGCATACTCCCCCAGCATGTCTACCTCTGTTACGTAACGTCAGCGGCTGTGGATGACTGGGCCCTTTCTTCCTGTTCAAACTGTCCTTCTCCCCTCTGTTCCCATGACCATTTCTGTGCCCTGGGCTTGGTTATTCATTTATGGAATGGCAGCAATACATATGTGTCTCTATATTTCTAATAGGCCGTATTCCACTATCTTTTTCAAATATTATATATGATATTCCACCGGGATGATTTCATCAAACTGAAGTAATATGGCTCACAGCCATTTCACTCCACCCATCGGCCAATCCACCCTTGATCCATGTACATTCAACCAGGCCTGGTGTCTCAGGAAGTGTAATCGGCGTCCCCCGCTGTCTGTGGTTCTCCAGGTCTGTTCAGGGCAGCCGTCCCCAGCGGTGCCTCCACTGGCATCTACGAGGCCCTCGAGCTCCGTGACAACGACAAGACGCGCTACCTGGGCAAAGGTAACGTCATTTATATAGTTTTGATGTATATCACTTATATTTTACCCCACTACTCGACCGGCCTTCCACGGTTCACTTTTATCACAGACGGGCCAAGATCTACAACAATATATTAACTTTTCATTATATTTTATTTTTGTCCGTCTCCATTTCATGGTCCTGTTTTAGGAGTGAAAAGGGCTGTAAAATATATAAATGAGTTTTTGGCCCCTGCTTTGTGTAACCAGGTAAATAAAGGGAGTGATTTAAGGGCAGGGGTTGAGGATGATGATGGCGATGTAGAGATTCGCTTTAACACAAAAGCAGCATGACTTGTTTTGGAGTTTGGAATTGACTAACTATCCCTGGCAAGCATGAACAGACGACCACGACAATGACACAATCCTACAATGTAATAAAATGTATACACAGAAGATTACATCATTATTTCAAAATATGTATTATATATGTATCAAATATATTTACTAAATAGTCTCCAGTTGAACCGTGTGCCTTTGCTCTGTGCTCGTCTGTTTCTCCTGCTTTGCACGGCCCTCTTGTTTCCCAGTCAGTGATGGTGTGCTTGTCCCTTGCAGGTGTCTCAAAAGCTGTTGAGCATATCAATAAAACAATTGCGCCTGCACTGGTTAGCCAGGTAGGACCATTTATTGTTTGACTGTGACTTTGTGCGTAGGAGTTGTATGAAACATAATATACCTAATTATTATATTTGTCCATTTCGTGATTCTAATCAAAAATATACACATTCCAGAGAGACAGCGAATAAAATAAATATGTTCACATGCAAAGTATGGCAAAAGCTGTGAAGGATTTAAGGTAAAGGGTCTTAAACGCTTGAGCCACAGAAATACAAACAAATATGCAATGGCTGCTCTGCGTGTTACAATGCAAGTATTTATATCGAGTTTGACTCGTGTGTTTAATGAGTATTCAATGTAGCATAGCGCAGCCTAGAAGCAGACTGTCACTTGAGATGCTGTGATTACTACTCATAACATGACTGGTGTGGGCTGTTTTGTTTAGTGAACTAACTTTTATGTTTAACAACGGTCATTAATAATATAAAGATATGTCAGTGTCACGTTTCATTCACCATGACCCTTGTCTTCCCCAGAACGTCAATGTCTTGGAGCAGGAGAAGGTGGATCAGCTGATGCTGGATATGGATGGCACTGAGAACAAATGTAAGCCTCAGTATTGTTATAAAACATAATGCCTTAATACTTTTTGTATTTTACTAATACCAAAAAATGGACAACATGTAAATATGCAACGCTTACAAAGGGTCAATTTATAAGGTTTTTAAACAGATGATACCCCCAGGTTGAACCAAACGGTCTGGATTTGTTTCCACAGCTAAGTTTGGTGCTAACGCCATCCTGGGCGTCTCCCTGGCTGTGTGCAAGGCTGGTGCAGCGGAGAAGGGCGTGCCCCTCTACCGCCATATTGCCGACCTTGCTGGCAACCCTGAAGTGATCCTGCCCGTCCCTGTAAGCTCAGTAATCCAGTCCCTGTCGGCCGTGCGCTGCAGATTACGTAACGCAATGCCTTTTGCTGCACTATACATTAGCATGTAACATTAGCACACACATTGATGGTGCCGGGAGGGAAGCCATGATAACATAAGAAAACAATTTATTATGCACTCTGGATGTTGCAGCAGCATATATCAAATCAAACAAGATAAGATAATAAGGATGATTGAAATAGAATATCAACAACAGTAACTCAAGCGCAGAGTTTAATGCCTCCTCCTTGGAGTCATTGTTCCCTTGCGAATGCAAGGGAACATTGACCTCAGGGTAGGCGGTAGCTCAGGAGGTAGAGCGGGTTATTCTGGTAACCGCAAGGTTGTTAGTTCCCTGGCTCTTCCTAGCTGAACGTTGAGTTGTCCCTGAGCAAAGCACCTAACCTTAACTGCTCCCGACGAGCTGGCTGCCTGTCGCCTTGCATGGCTGACAGCGCCGTCGGTGTGTGAATGTGTGCATAAATGAGTGAATGTTGGGCAATATTATAAAGTGCTATATAAATGCAGACCATTTACCATTTACCTCAGGATCTACATAAAACGTCCCTTTTTATTTTTATTTGACCTGCAGGCCTTCAACGTCATCAACGGCGGCTCCCACGCCGGCAACAAGCTGGCCATGCAGGAGTTCATGATCCTGCCCGTGGGCGCCAGCAGCTTCAAGGAGGCCATGCGCATCGGAGCCGAGGTCTACCACAACCTGAAGAACGTCATCAAGGAGAAGTACGGCCAGGACGCCACCAACGTGGGAGACGAGGGCGGCTTTGCACCCAACATCCTGGAGAACAAGGAAGGTCAGAGCCCGTGGAATAGCGTCGCCGCTGAGGCTTTGATCTTGTTTGTGTGATGTTAGAATCCAGAACCCTTCTGTGCCAAGTGCATCACTGGCTCATTATTTATTGAAGGACAGCTGAATGCTGTTATGGGCCAGACTTCCTAGGGTCCATTTGTAGCACAAAGAACGGCAAAAGAAAAGGATGTCTGCACAAAAATGTAAAATAAATTACTTGGGGAATAAGCCCACATAAATACAGGTCAGTAGTGCTTGTATTATGACTAGTATTGCTGCCTAGTATTACTAACGTATATCCATGTTAAAACAATTCAAAATCCACTTTTTGTACCCTTTGATAACTAACGGGAGGGTCTTGGCACAGACTGTTAGGTCAGTGTTCCCCCATTTGAACCCGGTAAAAAATAACTGTCCTTCCTGGAGCAGCACATGGTAACCAAATTAAGGCCCTTGCTCAATGGGGAATAACGGAATGAGTGTCTACTCGCTGACCAACTGGACTCAGTATCAAGGTGCTGATGTCAAGGTGCTTATATGGCAAATACCCCCAGTGGGGCCCAGCAATCTTTAGGAGGATTAAAGAGTTGTTTAAAGTATTTATTTATTCACGGTTCTGACTCTTGTCAATTTTCAATACCTACCTAGTTCCCTTTTTATAAACTTAAAGTCCAAGAAGATTTACCCGAAATGTTAACGAAACCAGTCTGAAAAAGAACATCTTGTTACATATTACTTATGTTTATCAGTGAAATATATTTGCACCACCAATAGTCTGAGAAAAAAATAGCACAAGCAATTTCCCTCCCCCAGAATGGATATGTCTGGTGCTTATCTCTACGTTTTCCCACACAGCTCTGGAGCTGCTGATGAAAGCCATCGGCAAGGCCGGCTACACCGACAAGATCGTGATCGGCATGGACGTGGCCGCCTCAGAGTTCTACAAGAGCGGGAAGTACGACCTGGACTTCAAGTCGCCCGACGACCCCAGCCGCTACATCACCCCCGACCAGCTGGCTGACCTCTACAAGAGCTTTGTCAAGGACTACCCAGGTATGGCCCTCTAAATGTTTCAACAGGGCACTTTTCTTTCCCCCTGCTGGTTATCTGGTGCTTCTTGCCACACGATGGAGGGCATTTAATAAATGGTGGAGATTAGGAGGAAACGGTCCGGTCGAACACTACCCCAGCTACATAGCGATTGGATCAGGAAATGGCAGGAGAAGAACATTGTATCTATAGCAGTACCACAGACTACTACATAATTTGTTGTACTGTGTGCACTGTGATCCAAAAAGATGAATGAAAGAAATAAAATGCATTGAAATTATTTTCAAGGAAATGCCTTATTGATTACATAAGAGAATCGAGTGTATAACTGAAACACAAAACTAAAATCTAAATCTAAAAATATGAAGATGGATAAAAGATTCAGTCTCTGAGCCTGTGCTGCTGCATCCACTCTCCCTCTTCAGTGGTCTCCATCGAGGACCCCTTCGACCAGGACGACTGGCAGGCGTGGTCCAACTTCACCGCCACCACCAGCATCCAGGTTGTGGGAGACGACCTCACGGTCACTAACCCCAAGCGCATCGCCAAGGGGGTGGCAGAGAAGGCCTGCAACTGCCTGCTCCTCAAGGTCAACCAGATCGGCTCCGTGACCGAGTCCCTGGCGGCGTGAGTATTTAGTGCTCTAAACTTGACCTCAGCATATGTCTTTTGACTGAGGGATATGTTTTTTAATCTTTTTTATTATTTTGGTTTAAGTTGCAAGATGGCCCAGAGCAATGGCTGGGGCGTGATGGTGAGCCATCGCTCCGGAGAGACCGAGGATACCTTCATCGCTGACCTGGTGGTTGGCCTCTGCACTGGACAGGTGAGTCATCCGACACTGAGAAAGGGACATATAAACAAGAGGAACCCTCCTTTGTAACTTGAGATGAAGGTGACTTTCTTTTGAATGCAGACCGCAGTGCTGCAGGATGACGGGTTATTTGTAGGAGGAGTCACTTTCTCTTGTTTGATTCCTCTCCCAGATCAAGACGGGAGCCCCCTGCCGGTCCGAGCGTCTGGCCAAGTACAACCAGCTGCTGAGGTGAGTCCTATACGAGGTGGCACACGGTCTCACAACTGTTTGTGTGTGTGGTGTGTGTGTGCGCGTGTTAAACACTTGTAAACCCTAAAATGCTTTAAGGGGTCTTGTATATTTATGATTGACACTAATCTGGGTGTACCTTGGCTGAATAACATTGCATGCTCTCTGTAAAAACTACTGATCCAGCCCGCTTCACCTTCTTCATCTTCTTCCTCCTCCAGGATTGAAGAGGAGCTTGGAGACAAGGCCAAGTTCGCTGGCCAGAACTTCAGGCACCCCATCTAGAGCGCTGTCTTTCAGCCTCTGTTTTCATCACGCATAAATAACCTACACACAAATACATGTATGCCACGCTAGATTGCCACTGCTACAAGATAGAAGTTGGAATATAGAATGGAAATCCGAGGTCCTAGAACGTCACCTGTGGCACCGAACATGTCTTCTTGTCTAGCAAGCCCCCCGCCCCCTCGTCCTTCAGTTACACCTCCATCTTTATGTTTGTCTCTGTAGCTGCGTGAAAGAATACCCGTTAATGCTTCTTGTGAGCTGTAGTGATCTTTACCCTGATTCCTCATCAATTCAGCAAAGCTAATGTAAGCAAAGAAGGGTGCTGCTGTGAGCAGTGAAACTACTACTGTCAGTGTAATGTGTCATGTTCGGTGAGCTCTAGTGATTCTGTAAGCGTTGGCAGAAATATGTAATAAAAAATATAATTTGAAGCATCTTCTCCCCACATCTTCTTTTTATTCTCTTAACCAATGCATACAAAGAATTCTGCAACACATTATTTAAGCTATTCATGATGATAACAAAGAAATGTGCATATTAGTGCATTCAAATCTATTGATAGGTTTTACTGTCCTCGGACATGAAAACAAGTGTACTAAAATGTAATACTATCTACACAAACAAAACTAGAGCAAGAGTAAGGCATCAAAATGGTTACCTTTTATTATTAAGAGTTGGAGAGCGAAGCTGTATTAAGGGACTCCTAAGAAACGGTATAAATGGCATGTAATTGGAGTAGCCCTGCGAGGAAGAAACATGAGCCTGGTGCAGATGGACGCCATTCCTAGCCCTCTGGGTAAATGATTCAGAGCTCTTTCTTTTATAAGCTATCTGCACATAGCCTCGCAATGGGAGTTTAGTCTGATAGTGGTGCTGTCAGAATCCTACAACAAATTGACAACAATTCCCACATTGGTTGATTTGAAAGAGCCTTTTTCATAATGTCCTATATAACAATGCATGGAAGAAGAAAAGGGGTTTATAACAGGGAGTTTGCGGGTTTATGTAATTTACATTAGATCTCCCAATCTATATTTGATTTTTAATTAAATTAAGATATTTAATAAGTTATTGGTTTATTTGACACATTTGCCATCTAGTGGTTGATACTGTGCAGTGCAATTTACTGATAGGGGTACATGCAAAATGTAGATGTTAAACGGCTTAACCACACATTGACTGTTTTAAGTATTTTTGAGACGTTTGTCAGAAGTTTACGAAGAGTATTAATTAAAAAAACATTAATTAAATATTATGTTACAATGGTCTAGATATTGTTATGTTTGTATTAATTGAAAACACAACTTTCACAAAAACATGTATTTGTCTATACAAACATATAAAAATGTAGGATTAAATTAAATTATGAAATAAATATAATTTGAAATAAATAGCATAGGCCATAAAATAATATTAGATTATCTAAACGATTGACTTTCCCTCAAATTACAGCAATTAATTTTTTATTTTTTTTTACTCCAAGCCCTATCTACTTACCTCGCCATAGTTATTGTGTTGGTGGACTCATGTGTAATCCTGCTCAGGCATTGCTTCAACCACTAGGTGGAAGTGAATCACGTCTTTAACACCTGACTGGAAAGAATAAAATACAGAGCCACATTGTTATTTATGTCATTGACTGTGTATGAGTTAGTCATGTATACATGTCTAAAATAAGCAGGTGCTTCTGCATGATGTTTCTGTGGGGCTGTAAGCCACTGTATGACTTTGCAAAGTGTGCTTATATATGTATTGTATTATATGTATGTATATATCTTAAACAAGGTAGATATATTAAATATAAGCAACAGTTGAATTAAATGTTATCTTATTTCACGCAATGGCTATCAATAAGGAACTCAATGAAGAAATGATTAATTAAAGTTGTATTGCATGTGATGTATTTAATCTAAAAGTACTTTTTTAATTGACAAATGTTGATTTTTTGTGATTATCATTATTATGGTTTTCATTATCATATTTAGCAGACTTACAATTGTGTAAACCCGTTTATTTTCTATTCTTTTATCTTCTATTCAAGAGTGGTTTCATACCTACCAACTGTAGCTACAGCCTGTAGTCTAGCTTTCAGTTTGGGCGATACCGTTCTTGCCAGTAGGTGACGGTATTTCACCAGTTAAACTCGGGGAACCCCAACTGTTCTCACCCTAAGATGAAGAAGGATGCTGTCATGCTGAGTACCTCTCACATACACTAGTCAGAGCATCCCGACAGCGATTACTCCCTCTTAATTCTTCCATTTTTCTTCCATCCATCATTTATGACAACATTGTCAAACGTGGTCCGATGCGATACATTCACATAAGAAAGACACTAGTGGCACTGCAGCTGCACAGTCACCACCATAGTGGTGATACTTGGCTTACTAACGTTAGCTAATTGCCCTTGCTGCTGCTATTGTTTGTTGTTGCAGGCGCTCATCAAACAAATCACAGATGTTGTAGAGGAAGCTTTCGAGGTAAGTGTTGCGCGCCGTGGGCCGCGGGTTTCTCTGTCTTTGATATAATAATGCACTACACGTTGCAGAACTGACCAATAACACCAAACAGTGTGTTAACGTTGGAATGCTAACGATAACCGTTGGCAATGTACCCGGCTAATTTGTCTACTAGCATTAGCTTGCTGCTAGCTTGATAGACTTGTTTGTTACTATGAAGCGGCTGCTAACGTTACTAACCAGCAGTGATTGAACTAGGCTAGCTAGCTAACAACAGACCGTCTAATACTTGGACCCAAACAGCTCTATTGCACCGGTTAACGGAGCCCATACTGAGCTAGTGCTTGTATGTATATTTGGTTATATATGTGTTTACAATTGCAGAGGTTTGCTAGCATTTGATAGCCAATTAAACTTAATGTCAAACTTGTAACGTTCAGTACAGCCTTTGCCTACCAGGAAGTAGTCTATGCCCGTTAAGCCATTGTCAGCAGCTACTATTAGCTGGCTAGCCAACTTGCTGTCTTTGTTTGGGTGACTAGTTCTCAGTTTCGCCAGCAGTGCTATTGTTTATTTTTGAGTCTCACCCTGGATTCCCTAAGGTGGAAATATATTATTATTCAGTTCAAATGTTCAATCATATCAGGAATTCTTTTTTTTATTACCAACATTACTAAGAAATGATGTCAGTCAGTATCAACACATCAAGTGTAGTGTTTATGTTTGCATTGCACTTGACATGTGACCAAACTGAATATTTTAATGTGTCTCTATTGCTTTATGTAGGATTACTTGCTTATGAAGTTAAATGTTATTTTATTAAGGCTACTTATGGCTCAAGTTTTCATCATGTTCAGGAACATGCATTGTTAATTTGTCATATGCAGGAGATTTGTAATTTACTTTTTTATTTATTGATTTTGCAAATAGGGCAAGGGTGTAACACATAAAAAGAACTACGTGCTAATTGTTACCAATTGCTGATCAGTGATTTTGACTTATCAGTAGCTTTCATTACTACAAAGGTCATTTTGAAAGGCTCTTTGCAGAATCATACTGCTTTTGCAAATGCTATTGCTTCATTTTGTATTTTCTTTTAGTAATCTTTCTTAGCAATTGCTTATCATTGACTGTGATTTAGTTGAGCTTTATCCAGATGCCTTTTATATTATAAAGGCTGCCATGCTTTAGCATAGTGCATCTGCAAACATACAACTACGTTACATTTAAGCTACCTGTCTGTTTGTTGTCAGAATGCAGAGTTGGCCAGGATATTTATTGGTTTGTTTGGGATGTAAGAATATGCAAAAAATAATACCTGGAATACCTGAAATACCTGGATCTAGCTGTGTAGCCTTGGTGCATTATTAAGAAAATGTTAGCGATGGCGAGTAATAAATAACCATGCTATTTGTCCTTAGTGTCTTTGAAGGGATCGTGGCGCTGTGAATTTTGTGTGGTAAGGTAAAAAAAACGGTTACAGGCAGGGCTCGCAGTATGAGGCTGCATGTTTCCTGTGCTCTAGCCCTCTCTTGTATCGTTGAGCTGCTAGGGGAGTTTTCTGTTTGTACCCTTGGCCTCAATGGCATATGGCTGTTCTTCCTCCAGATCATGGATCTTGGATTCAGCACACATGCTATTAAAGGATTGTGTCTTCATACACGCACCAGGCATAGTCTTAATACTACTCCTTTTACTGAAATAGGAGTATAGCGAGTTTCAAGATGACATTTCCATTTTTCTTGCATTGTTTATATCGCATATTTATTGAAGAGTTTTAGGGCCGCACCAAAAACGGGAAAATGCTTGTGTGTTATGTGTTTGATCTCGAATTACGAGATTCAATTTCAAGAATTAAGTCAGAAGAACACTTTGAGAATAAGGTCGAAAATATTAAAATGACAATACGCGATTGCCGTTACGAGTCCCAGTGTGACTCGATGAAACCAGACAGAAAAACATCCACTTTACTTGTTTTAAAAAGAAGATTTTTTGGTGAGTGGTTCTATTGTTTTTTGTCATTTTCTATCGCTGTTGCTGATAATATTGAGCATTGTACCGATATGGACCTTTTACCTTTTCAAGTGTCTAATAGCCATTGCATTGGAGGGTATTTGGTGGTTACATAGGGAATTAATGCTGTGAACAAAGGAGCAATGTTCAGGGGAGGACCTCTTGATGGGCCATTCAAGTGTTGTATATTCATTAAAAATAACAATCTGTCAGCACTTACTGACGCACGCTCATTCAGCCAAGTTCTCTTCATTGTTCTCCAAGATGTTTTTTCATTTCCCATGCCAAGAGCTGGGTAATTGGCTGTGGCAGAGCCTTGCATGTGTTGTTTTAAGATATTGGACTGACACACGCAGGGCACACTGGCAGAAATGATGGGGCTCACTGTGTTTCCTTTTTCTCCTCGCCTGCCATCTCCTCATCCCAAAGCAAGGCAGGGGCAAGACGCTGGATGTGTTTTTTTTTGTATTCACTGACAGCCTCCCTTCACCTCTCATAACAGAAGAGGCAAGAGTGCTACAACATTCCTCATCTTTGTTTGATACAGGCCCCAGCTCTGCATCCCCACAATCGTGGGGATGAGAGGAGATCACATTCGCCAAATGCTATTTGTGTTAACAATTGCGTGCTGTCTTGCCCTATACAGCTGCTGGTTTTTGATGTACCCGATGTGATGAAATCAGTTTTCCGCTAGTGCTCGGGCCCGGGTGAAGCCTTGTTTTGTTTGCGTCCTGCCTGGACTGGGTTTCTGTCTCCAGATCTAAGACACATTTTCACAATCTCTTTCTGGAACTTCCAGACCCTACAATATATTGGATTCTATGATTTATACATTAGGTTGGAAAAAACGTGGTTGCATGTGCATAATTATCTCCGCTGTTGCTTTGTATGTGTGCATGGTTGCCACTGGCTTCTATGAGCTATAGGATGTAGGTGATTGGTCAATGTACTCTGTGGAAACTGTAATTAGAGGCTGTGAATACATTTTGTAGAACGTTTAGAAATGATTAAAATAGCAATGAATCGGTTGCATCTTTGTTGTTGTTGCCATTGTGTTTTGCCACTGTGCGTACTTCTGTTTTTGGTCCGTTCATGAGGTTGGCTCACACATAATGTTGCTCACAAGCACAATGTTTAAGCACAAATCCAAGCTGTAACATGCAGTGTAGTAACATTGATACTTATTTGGGAAAACAGAAGAATCACACGTATCTATCTAAAACCAAGATGAGAAACAAACCCGTCTCCCTGCCTTCTCACTAGAAGAGGAAAGGGAAATTGGTGAAGGATCAACTGGCCAGCCCCTGAGGAGTGAGGAGGAGTGAGTGAGGGGGGGGGGTCACAGAGGACCCTCTGCCGCTGTGTGTGTCACTACTGATTAGGTAAGAGATTGCCTCATGTAATGACACGGCATGGTGCTAGTGGTGCAGTCTCTCGCTCTCTCTGTCGCCTTCCCACACACACACCATCTTTAGTCCTTTTCTAAAGGTACGCACAAACATTTAGTCCATACTAAAACAAGTGAGCCAATATAGGTTTTATCATCCTGCACATTTTATTATGGACCGGCACCTCCGTTCAAGCATGATTTGATACGCATCTCGATACATTTGCTCTGAGACCGATTCATTGCCAGCCACCCGATTGGAAAATCTATGCGTTCAATGCAGTCTATACACTAATATCCATTCTATTTTGAATACCCTTTCTTTACTCACCTTTGGTTACTTGCTCATACCGTATACTAATAAGCATTCTTTGAATAATAAATATAATTTTCAGTTACCACAATAGTAAGAGTTTTAATTTTGAATAAAACGTTTGATGGAAAACCAATTAAGTATACTTACTTGATACATTTAAATTCAGCCATCCAAAGATAATATTCAACATGTGCTTGTACATTCGGCCAATTGGTGAATCAATACATACCTACATTTTTCATTTTCATGTACAGCAGGAGAAGCAGGGGTGAAGAGTAGCACAAGGAAGTGTCCAAGTGTTGAACTCTGTGGAAATTGGCAGCACAATTCCCCTTTGCAGATGCTTACTCTTAAATAGGCTAAACGATGAGCCAGCCATTCACTCCTTTAGAAATATATCAACCTCTGGGAGAGACATACATTTTACCTTTCCTTGAATCGGCGGGAGCCATTAGAGGAGGCAGCCCAAGTGAACCTTCAATTGACTTATTGGCCTCACGGAACATGACGGTGCCAGCCATGTTTTTACTCATTAGCCGGGCTAATAATAGACTAGCTGCAGGCTAGGCTTTATATTCCAGCTCTGCTAGACAAAAAGATAATGATTTGTAAACCCTTCGCTCTGTTTCTCACACAGCAATTAAGTTCAATAATATCTGTATCAGTCAGAATGATCAGCAGCTATCTTAAGCAGTTAAGTGATGAGGGTGACTTAATTATTTTGTCAAAATGTTGCTTGGTTGCATTTCTTCCTCTTGGACCAAATATGCCTCAGACCGCACACTCTTCTTGTAGACTATGCGCATATTATAGCAAATGGTAGGAAGAAATGTGGCTGTTTCATTAGGCAGTGTAATGAAAGATTTGCATCTACTCTTTGTTTTTGTGTGGGAGTGTTTGTATGCCTATGTTGCGTATTTGCATTGGCGTGTGCGGAGCCACGTTTTTGAGCCGTTGTCTGTTGGTTTAGCAGTAACATGTTGCCGTGCTTTGAGAAGGGGGGCTCATGGTGCCTGAAGGAAATGACCCCCTGTGGCGTTGTCGCATTCTTGTCATCTCTCGCTCTGCTCTTCCAGTTGTCGTCTGTTCATTACTAGTCCGCGGCAGGGTGTTTGTTTGTCCTTGCTCGCCGGTGCAGGTTAAGCACATTCATTGAGACAGCCGAGCCTGGAGTTCAGGCACTGGGGCTAAAAGGCTGGATCCACTGGGTTTAAGGATGGACATGTTGTCTCGGCACCCCGGTTCCAGCAGCCAGCACGGAGAAAATGAGGTCTGCGGATTGGGTTTAGATCTGCCATTGTAGCACTTCCACTCTGATACACTGCCGCTACCATCAGGGGAAGGCTGTCAGAGAAGGAGAGACATGGAGAGCTGCAGGAATGGAGAGCAAGAGATAGAGCAGAGCACAGCAGTGCTATCTAATGGATCAATTTGTAATAAATCTGTTGCCTCAAGCTGTTGTTGTTCGCCTCTACTCAGTAAAAGGTGTCTGCATTTCTCAGGCAAGAAAAGGGCTTGTCAGGATGGGAAGATGGAGCTATCAGTGAATGAGATGCCCCATAAGCACAGCAGATCTTTAGCTTTCCTGGCTCGGCTTACCTAGGTCAAACACTTTGCCGGCGTTCCTTTTTTTAATACAAGCATTTCATTGGTCGAGAACATCATTTCAAACCGGTCAATAGGGCTGTGCAGTGAAATGAGGAAGTAACGCTCCCCTCACATTAAATTCCCCCATTATCCACATATCGACCATTAATCATGATGAAGGAGCTATTGATTACGCTATCAGCCTAGGCAAGGCCAATTTATTGGCCGGCAGCCATTTCACAATATGGGGGCTCTGTTCACGCGGCAACTGGCCTGCCCAGAAACACAAGGCTCATAATATGAGGGTTTAGGAATAGTCCTATTATTATGACAACAGTTTGATCTTTAAGGTAACAAAAGGATGGAACTCTGTAGGGACCACTTGGGAGCCCTCCTCCTTTTCCTCCTCCTCCTCCTCCTTCTTCTCCTCCGCCACAGCAGCCATATGGACCATACTAATTGTGTTTTACGGCGACCATTTTCACTGATCCTTTGGGGACTTGTGGATGTGCTGTAGTTATAATGTCACCAGCACTGGGCCTGGCTCATGAAAGACACATTAGCCACAGAGATGAGAAGACGGCAAGGCAATATACTGCAAGTCAACACAATTATTGATTTTATTCAAATGAAAAATACGTGTTTCTAAGCTCTAACCTCCGTTCTTATAAATTCCTTTTTTTTTAATGCAGTTTCAGCTATTGTGTACCTGAACAATTGAATATAAGGCACAGAACACGGAGCCAGCCTCATTTTAACAGAACATGTTGTGATTGTGAACGCAACCTTTTCTTTGTGAACCTTTTTTTATTATTATGAATCAACCTCACCCCAAAGTGGGAGTAGCTTATCGATTTTCTATGATAATTTATTTTCATGAATGTTCTTCTTTATTAATTGGCACCAGGAGTTTATCCAGCTCTAGTTAGAGCGACTGTCGTTTGCCTGATTTGTTATGCGCCACAACACCAATGCTGCGGGTGGAGGGCTGAATTTAAATGCCACCCCCACTATGTGTGCTGCTCTGCCCTTCAGGGCGGAGAACCGTTGTAAACAGTTTGAACTGTTCAGTGTAACTGAACCCAGGGTGCGTGCGTGTGCATGTATGTTTTAACGCCTCTATGATACTCCATCATGAAAAGGGCTATGCAGATGAGATCTGTGAAGGGGACGGGGGTGGAGGCCGTGGTGGTTGCTCCTGATAAAGGGTGTGGGGGATCCAGTATCATTGTGTTCCTGCTCACAGTTTTCTTGTAATTATTATAATTGCCTCCAAATTGCCTGTTTGCCTCAAAGCCGTAAACCTGCTGGATCTCACGTTAATAAAATGTTGGAGACTGCCAAGGCGTTGTGATGGGGGAAATGAAAGCCAATCATGCTTCCAGCATTCAACCCACCCTTCCCACAAACAAAGCGACAAAAAGAGAGAGACCAGCAAAATAATAAATCCTAATGAACTGGCATTGCACACACCCCTGACTACTAGGCTACTACCCTCCTTGGCTAGTCAGCCACAATGCTGGCCACTATGCCCCTTAATGAAGACTCCTATCAGCCTTCAATGCCTCTCTTTCCATCCTTCTCTCCTTTATTCCTTCCCTTTCTTTAGCTTTGCCTGTGACCCCCCCCCCACCCGCCCCGCAGTGTGAGGTGAGAATATTGCGGGGAAGGAAGAAGAGAAACGTTGTAGCCTGGAGGTGCACAGTGTGTTGGCCAGCTCAAAGATGGTCAACGTGATGATTTATTGGAGAGGGAGACAGACGGACCAAGAGGGAGGGGGGGGGGGGGGGAGAGAGGAGAGAGCGAGAGAGCGAGAGAGAGAGAGCTCTCACCATTGATTTCCTAGATCCCCTTACAGACGACAATGAAGTTGTTTTTCGTGTCATCTTAAAGTGCGTCGCTTTTAGAATCAGCAGCTTGGCAAATGACTGTCGTCATTAGCCTCTCGTAGCGCACAAGCATTGTTTGATGATGTGTCTCGCGGAGTTTAAAGTCAGGTTACGTCTTGCTGCGCCGACTCCCATGTGTTTGCCTGTGCCTGAACAGTAAACCCGAGGGTCTTTTGAAAAAGGAGTTAATTGTAGTGTGCTTTTTGATTACATGTGCTGCCGACTGCTTGTGTTCCAACTGAACCACTTAGCCTCCATAGGCCTTTAAGGTAGCTTGCAAACAAACACATTTAGCTAAAACTGAACATAAAATGTATTGTCTTTCTCCTTATACATTTGACATATGTTTACACTTTCAGATTTAAAAACAATAACCTGTTTCTTTTTAGAAATCAACGAATCTCAGTTCTCTTTTTCTGATTTTAATTATACATTCTAGTCCATCCTTCTTATAATGCACCAACAACATAACAGCGACCAGTTAATAACAGGTTATTGCTTTTTTTCATTGTCTTTATACTATCTACAACACCTACAATGACCCTATTCTTTGTTTCATTACATTCGTGTCTGAGAATGTCGTTGGTTTCACAGTAAGTGTGACTCATTCCTTTGTTGTGCAACAGTCCAGTTTCACCTCCGTGTGGTGGCCAATGGTAGAAGAATATGGTTTTGAGGGATTTGTTTTTCACCTGTACACTCCTCCTCCCTTGTGCTCTCTGCATATGGCCATAGAGGGCTTCTCCATCACGTCGTAGCCCCCTTTGTTACACCAAACAGCCTGCAAGACCCAAGGGATGGACCCAGATACGGGGGGGAGGAGGAGAGGATCCATTTCTCTTCCTCTCCTCTTCTTTCTCTGTATCTGTTCCTTTGTGAACACCGATGCCAGCCACTCTAAAGGTGGCAAATTTACTCTCTGTAGGAATCAATGTGGCTCAGCCCAGTTGGGGCATCACACCACCCCAGTAGGTGAAAACCCTCCTCCTACTTCTCCTCCTCCATTGCCTCCTGCTCTCCACTGTAGCAATTACTCATGGGCAAGCCCTGGGTTTTGAGCAAAAGATGAGTTCATTGCACTCTAACCATCCAAAAATACTCTCGTCGCCTCCTCAGCCAGGCACAAGGGTTCTCCATCGATGTTGGCCTGATTAAGGGTGTGTGATATTTTGAATAATTTGAGCTGGATAGATGCCGTCTGACGCTGTTCAGAGCTTGATTTGCTTGGGATGGTTGTTCAGAATCCTTTTGGAGGGGGAAAGGGAGGCACGTCGACTCTAAACCAACAGATCAATCTCCTATCCTGCTCAGAGTTTTGCTAATTCATTGTGGACACATTTGATGTCGGGGGTTTAAGCCAGACTGGGAATGATTCTCCTCTATGGCTCCTCACAATGCAGACACTTTGCTGCAGATACCATCCCCCCACCCAATGGAAGATGGCAATGGCTTCGTGTCTCTTTTGCTCACATAATACTCTTTGGTTCATGCAAACACACTGGCAGGCGCTGGGTGTTATGAAAGCCTAGTGTTCCCCCCTGACAGCAGGAGTTTAAATTTCACTCCTCCGTGAGGCAGCTTTGTCGCTGACAACACATTCACCCACACCTATGGCAGCCCTTCAAGACCCTGCTAGGAGAGCAATCACTTGTCTCCATCTCGCTCTCCCGCCTCTTCCCCACGTTTTCGTCGTCGATTCTTCTACTTATCTCTTTGCACAGTCTCCCTCTATATCAACATATAGTCTAGAAAGAAGTGGATGGATAGATGGATCCCTTAACCGCTCTTCATTTAATCAACAGCGGTGTGTCTGTGTATGATACAGTGCAGAAAGTGTTATGGCTGTATTCTTACTTGTTAACTCTGCTTGACTCTTTTATTTCTCTTGTCTTGTCTGTGCAGCTGCTACCACTGTGAGGCCGACAGCCCACCAAAAAGCTAAAAGGACACCTCGTCTTTGCTTCCCCCCTTCGTAACCTCTCGCTCTCGTTTTCTTGCTCTCCCCAGCAGCTCAGGCAGCTGCTTACATTACACAGGGTTTGTCAACCTTGTATTGGCTGTCGCTGAGCGATAAAGACGATGAAAGTGAGAAATGCGTGTGACCTTCTCTGGGAATTTAGCTGAGGAGATGAGGAGGCGGTGTGTGTGTGTGTGTGTGTGTGTGTGTGTGTGTGTGTGTGTGTGTGTGTGTGTGTGTGTGTGTGTGTGTGTGTGTGTGTGTGTGTGTGTGTGTGCGCAAATGCTAACCTCATGGGGGCGATGGGAGGAAGAGGAGGGCGGGAGCAGGAATCGACGGCTGTGTTTTAATTGTTTGTGACTCGTGAAATGAGAAACAATAATGTTTGAACAGTAGGCCCTGGGGACTTCGATCTGCTCAGAGCGCTTAAAGGAAGCACCGCCTCCACCTCCAAGCTCGCTGTCCTGTGGAAAACATACGCCGCAATATTTTACTGAGCCTAATGTGTGTGTGTGTGTGTGTGTGTTTGTGTGCGCGTGCGTGCGGCCAGACTCTGCAGCACCACCTGATATGACTTGGTAATTGGGAGGCTGATGATTCTAGGGAGATATTGACCAGTGCTATTTTTAAATAAAAAATAATTACATATCCCCCCCCTCTTATAAAAACGCTGTCAGCCTCATCTACGTAGGCTGACAAAGGGCGGGAGAAAAATGTAGAGAGGAAATGGGAAGATATAACTGCCATGTGTTGATGCCTGATGCTCCTGGCTGCTTTTCCAGGGGTGTGTGTGGGGGTGTCTGCTTAAGGTGGGGGTGGGGGGCAGTAAAATGGTGGAACGGCTCCCAACCTGTGATTTGTATTTTTACTCTGCTGCACTCAACCAAGATGGATCCTCACCCGGCCTGTCCTGCTATTTACATCTGTTAGTCAAGCTCATTGCTCAGCATAGAAAATCTGAAAATGCTTCAGGAAACTGCACTGGAGGCAGAGTAAGCCAACAGCAGTCATATATTCTAGAGAAGCAGTAGGGCTTAAAGTGTGTTGGCTTTTTTTTATTTGAATGCGCCCCTGCTGCTACACCGTTCTTGTTCTTAAAGTAATGTTTTGCACACACACACACACACACACACACACACACACACACACACACACACACACACACACACACACACACACACACACACACACACACACACACACACACACACACACACACACACACACACAGTGAAGATAAAAATGCGAGCCCATCCAGCCATCTCAATGCCGCTATCAAAACAGATGAGTTGTGCTTCTTACAAAAGGCAGGTTCTGTCTGAGCCAAGCTCCCTCACAGGGCCATCTTGTCTATTATCACTTTGCTGCTAGTGCCGCAATTAATATTAATGCGCGCTACAGCATGCTCCAACAGCCTCGCCTTTCTCCCTGTATCTCTCGCTCCTTGAATCTCCCCCTCTCTCTGCATCTCCCCCTCTCTCTCTCTATATCTCCCCCTCTCCCCCTCTCTCTGTATCTCGTGTGTGTATGTGACTCTGGAGGAAGTGAGCAATAAAGGCAGTGAGATGGGAATCTCGACAGGATATGACAAACCTCATGTCAGGGGTGTGAGCGTTAGAAGGATCGGTGGACAGAGACGAGGGACGGGGCTGAGTCCCAGACGGCGGGACTATTCTCCAGCTGGGCTTGTGGTTGATGGTGTTGGCGATGCTGCTGCAGCCTGTTTATTTAGCCGTGTGGTAATGATGCTTGACCTTTTCCTTGACGTCCGTGGCCTGACCTTTAGCACCCACCCTCCCTGCAGAGCAGTGGGAGTGTGCATGTTCACTGGCGGTGCGCACACGCATTCTTTTTTTTCTTTTGCATATGCGTCAAAGTCTGGTAGCTATTGAAGTGGTTTATTAGCAAATTAGTATGCATTAGGTGGTTAGTGCAAGGCGTTTAATTATGGGAGACGGCACAAAATGGTTGTTAGGATTATCCCAACACGTTACATTCCTTACCTTTTTATGTTTTTTTTTCAATCCCTTGTCTTTCTGTCAAGGAAAGAGGGAAAAATGGCAGACTTAACAGTGCACTCCTCTCTATCAAGTGTTGTATTTAATGACTGTAAACCTGCTGCACATTATATATATATCGAATTACTATCATGATGTTCTCTCTTATCGTAGCATATAACAGGATTATGTTTGAGTTCTTTAAGGCTAAAAAGGATCAGGTTTTCTGATCTTATTATTTCCTCCTAGCCAAAAATAATGAATATTTTTTATAATCTTCATAGCACTATTACCAATTCCTTTTAGGTGGAGGGAATAGCTCTGTTAATTTCTTTTTTATATTAAGTGCTGGGAACAATTATTGCAATAATATCTCCTCAGCACTATAAGCAATATTAAATCAATGGTCCCAGCCAATCATACTGCCACAGTCCTTCAGTCAGTCAGTCACTGCACTGGAGCAACAGTGGTTCACTGGAGTAGACCAATATAAAGCACACGTATCAAACCCTGAATAAACCCTCCTATAGCCCAGCCTCTCCCCACCACAAAGGGCCCCTATGCTACCCGGCTGCTTGTCAATCTCCCACTGGGTCCTTCATTAATTAAACATTATTGTATTTCATAAACACAGCCCTAACAGTATAGCATTGATCTAATTCCAATGTTGGCTGCAGAAGGAAGGAGGGGTTGTTTAGGGAAAGGGAAAAAGCACTGTGACCAGGAAAATGGTGTCCTCTTTCATTGTAACACCTATCCATTCTGCAAAAACAGCATGGATCTCTCTCTCACGAGTCCTGCTGTGCCTTGACGTTTTCTCCCCTCCATCTCTGTTCGGGCTCTCTAAGGTTTCAGACTCCAGGATGATTACGTTGTCAAGGTACTGAGGCGGGGGGTAGTGATTGTTGTGTGGGAGCCATTACACCTCTGTTTTTTTCCCCATGTTGGCCCTTTGTGTTTGACGCACAAGGTGCTTTTTGTGTGTTTGTGTGCATGCTTACGTGTGTGTGTGTGTGTGTGTGTGTGTGAGTGTGACTCCATGGGGGTTAATGTGGTGGAAAAGAGTGATTTAGGTCAATGGTGGTGGCTGCATCTGTCACTCTGTGGAGGCGGCTGCTTAAGGGAGCTGCTGTGGGATTGAATAAGGGAGAGGCTAAGGAGGAGAGATGTGGAGATTCACCGAGGGAGGGAGGGAGGAGGGAGGGAGGGAGGAGGGTGGGGGGGGGGTGGGGGGGGGGGGGGGTGGGGGGGTGGGAGGTAGAGCCTGTTCTTTCAAATGGAAAAGAGAAAAAAAACCTGACTCTCCTGTGATTTGTGCTCTCAGCGACAAGCGTTGTGTCACAAGCAGCCGTTTGATACAAACCTAATCACTCTCATCCCCCCTCTCTCTCCTTAATAAGGAGACTGGCTGTTTGGGACTGCATTAATATGTTCTCTGCTCCGTCTTTCTCTCTTCTACATGCTTACTATCGTTCTCACACAGTCCCCTTTCTCTATATTCTTCCCTGCCGTGTTTAATTTCCCCTCTCTCTGCTCTTCTTTCCCAGTTGATGTGTAAATATCGGCGTCGCTGATGAGGAAAAAGTGCCGGCATCTCTTAGAGGAGCCATTTTGTGTTTCATTTTTATTAATATGTCCATCTCTTCCTCGCATCCCTCGCTCCCCTCCCTTGAGTGAATGGTGCATAATTGTTTTTTCTCAAACAGGGAACATTCTCTCAAGTATTTCCTACTTATTTATACTCTGGGCTTATTCAAATTAGCGCCACATATCAGGTGGTGGTCCATAGCCTAATCAGCCCAGGGGCTAATCATTGTCATCCAATGGCGCATTCCTCTTGACCTTCCGGATTGAGGTAAACTCTGCAGCCTCTGTAACGCTGCTTGAATTACTGCAGCACTAATGGCAATAAACGTGAGCACCGGCTTGGATCAAAATGACTGATTGATGTGGACACGCACTGTGTGTGTGTGTGTGTGTGTGTGTGTGTGTGTGTGTGTGTGTGTGTGTGTGTGTGTGTGTGTGTGTGTGTGTGTGTGTGTGTGTGTGTGTGTGTGTGTGTGTGTGTGTGTGTGTGTGTGTGTGTGTGTGTGTGTGGGGGCTGGATCCCCCCTCCCCCTTGTGTTTCATCTTCGTCTTATCAGGGGTCTTGGCCTTGGTGGCCTCTTTAAAGAAATCATACACTTGTTTCTATGCAAGTAATCAGTAATTTAGTAAGAGAAAGCATTATTGGCCCGGCCATTCCTGTCCAGGCCGACAGTCTTGTTGATACAGAATGCACTTCGGCTTTGCGTGCTTGGGTCGTTGCCGTGATCTCCGTACAGCTGCCAAGAAGTTGCCACCTTCGAAGAGGGAACGGCCTAGTATTCACTGTCTACCTGGCTGATTTGGTCAGAATTGGCTGGTCATTCAGCGACCCTTTGGATATAATTGTCTTCCTTTTGAGCATAAACTTGGTAGCCTCAGCAATGGCTGCGTAGTACCAAAATGTCTTTGAAATTCCAAAGACATCCAAAGACAAAACCGCCATTGAGTGTTCTACAATGTGCTACTGGTTAAGCAAAAATTTGATCTCAAGCACAACTATCGTTCATGTTGCAAGGCTATCCCAGATCAATCACTAAAGCTTTAATCCTGCGGCCGTTGGTGCAAAGATACGGTTGTGATTTGATCGCCCGTGTGGCAAATTCTATCCTATCATTCTAGAGTTGTCAACTTGAACAAACCTGATCGAAATTGTATTGCAAAATAATTGATTTGAATACATCCTTTAAATATTTTCTGCGAAAAATACATGAAATATTAATAACAGATTTCCATATGTGCATGCACCGCCATAGTGCGCTTTGGCGAATCATGTTGTACCCGCTGCGCCCACACGGGGGCGTAAGATGGCTGGTACAATGGCAGATCAAGGTAATGTCCTCTTTAACGCATGGTTGTAGTTCTTCTCTTCAAACTATAAATTGAGATGAAATGCTCCGTGTACTTTGGATTTCACGTAAATCAAGATTCAAAGCGGCAGCAAGTCGGGGGCCTATCAGTGTTCCTTAAAATGTAAACAAATCTGCGCATTTTCATCTAGACTCTATTCTACTACACAGCATAAATGTAGGGATTGATATCCAAACTACGTTTATTGTCTGCAACTCCCTGTATCAGCTGGATCCTATGCTTGTTGCTTGATGGCAGGTTAATCCTTGCTAGCTGTGATAATGTATATAAAACATTTATACCTAATTCCTCTAAGCTGTTTCACACACACACACACACACACACACACACACACACACACACACACACACACACACACACACACACACACACACACACACACACACACACACACACACACACACACACACACACACACACACACACACACACAGAGAGCAAGCTATGCGGGCTCTTGGGTGACTGGTTCTCTTCTGTTCGTGACATCTGTGGGCTCCGAACAAAAACCTTTCTATTTCCATAGCAGCCCCTCGTCCACCCCCCACCCTCAGCCACCCCCATGTGCACTGCGAGAGCATGTGCACTTACAATGTCCCCCAGCTGCAGTGGCTGGTCTGTGAGAAACAGAATGAAGAGGAGTTAATAAGTCAGTCAGTGTTTCCCCACTTTCTAACAACGCAAACCTAGTTCTGGTGTTTGGCTGCTGCTTGTGCCGTTTCGCAGGTGGTTCAACTTAAATACTAAGGACCGGTTGGCTTTTCCACGTTCTAGAGCCACGGCATTACGTCACTGTATACATCTATACGTCTCTCCGCTTTCCCAGCAACGTGCCCACTTTCAGCACAATAAACAATGGTGGACCATTTTTGCGCCAAGCCTACAATGGCCTCCAAACACATATTTCTACTGCTTGTCATGATTCCTGTGGAGGCCAATTACCTTCTAGGAGAAAGGTGATTACCGAACACATTTTTATTCTTATTAACACTGACTGTAAGATGGTCATCTTGTAAGCTAACGTATTATATAGCTAGCTACCTAGTGTCGGCTACGCTGGCATCGATCACATTGCATTTAAACAAATACACCAAATGAATGATACAGATTTCTATATTTGCAGGTATTCTTGCGGATGAATGCAAGGTGGTCAACTTGTGTGTGAACACCCTTGATCTCACAACTCAGTTTAGTTTAGAACAGTGGAAAGGTTGGGGACAGATGGCGGGAGGAGTGCTGGCAAGAGTTTGTTGTGTTGGACCACAGAAAGCGTAGCTTATTGTTATTTAAAAGAGTCGAGTGAGTTAGGTTTGAGATTGTAGTGACAATAGTTTATTTGATTCCTGCAACAACTTCACTTGACAGGGCGCTTTTTGTCCTAAGGCTTACATTGCAGTGGCAAACGAGCTGCAAGGGCTGAAGCACCATGCTCAATACTGGACCATTTAGTTTGTCTGCATTAGTCATGTATGGTCTTTTTGGCCGCACAGTGTCAACTCAACGTGCTTATCTGTGTTTACGTTACAAGTCTGAAGGCGTAGAATGGACGATTGGAGTGAGAAGTTGTCTCTCAAATTGGAGGAATATAGACCTAGAAAAATACCATAACTGCATTCTTGTGTCTCAGGTTGTGTCACATCGCTATCAAATATGGCGAGTTCTTCGCAGCTTCATTTGTTTTTATCGTTGATTCTGTTTGGATAGAAGCCCACCGCAGTGATTTTAGTTTGATGATATTCACACTTGTTTTTCCATATCAAGGACATCGTGTGGCACTCTGCAAAATAAATATGAAACATTTTCCAATGTGTAAACAACACTATATATAATTGTGTGTGTGTGTGTGTGTGTGTGTGTGATCAGTCTTACAAATCCAATATATTTAATCTCTCTTAAACTCATAAAAAATTATTTTATAAAACAAAATAGTCTACTATAATTGTGGGCCATCCACTCAAAACCAGCATGTCCTACGTTGAAGACGCCTTCAAGGGGATGGCCCTGTTGTAATGGAGTTCCCCGCCAACGGCTGCCTGACTAGTTAAACCGAGTCCGGCCAGGCTAGTTGGGTATAATGGAAGAACACCAACAGACCCAAAATTATAGGAAATTAGGGTCCATGTTGAAAATTCAAACGTTATCCTTTAAGAGACGCAGACGAGTGATTAACAGGGTTACAAAACTGCCACCGTTTTGTAACCCTGCCTGTGCTGCATTTGTTTTGTGCGAAGATGTCAAGAATGTCATAACTTGTATTTTGTTTCTCTGTTGATTTAAGTGTACTGAGGCAGACACGTCTATTATGTTTTGGTTTATTGGAAATTGAATTAGTATGAAAAACAATCCATAAACTACTGTACAAAATGCAAAGAAATTGAAAAATATTTTTTTAACAAACTAGAGTGCAGGGCAATTGACGCATGTGCAACACTTTCGGTTGCCTGATGTTCAGTGATCATTTGTTGTATTGAGCATCCATCAACGCCATCATGCGACCCATGAGTCTGAGCAAAGTACTTGTGTTTGCTTTCATCTCCTGCAGTTAGACATCATTCATGTCCCGGCTGAGCTGCAAGAACCTCTAATCTGCCCTCTCCAGATATTGCAACAGCTCCATATAATTCTGTTCCCTTTTTCTTGTATAAAACAAATTTCAATTGACAGATCTTCATTGTGTAGCCATGCCATTGAAAATAATCATATTGTCTAGTGAGTGAAGTACGCTTCTGCAAAATGCTGGTCAAAGATTGTCTGTTGAAGGTACATTTGTTCCAGCTAGTTTATATAAATTTGTTATTTATCAAAGCAATTTGCATTTTGCAATGTGCAATGAAGGTGTAGTGTGTAGAATTAAGTGGTATCCAGTGGAATGGATTTGGCAGAAATGATCAAGCATGTATCTTTCATGAGCGTATAACCCCATGAAAACATGAATTGTTCCGTTTTAACTGCCTTTCACATTAGCCCTTTATATCTACATAGGGAGCGGATCCTCGTTCACGGAGACTGCCATTGTTGCACCGCCATGTTAGAAGTAAGCCAGAATGGACAAACTGCTCCAGAAAGTGTTTTTAATTCAATCGCAATCATTTATTAAAGTGTTCTAGGAATGGGGGGGGGCATGTATTCCCCATCGCTCGGGTAAATCGCTAAGAAATGCATAGACGGCTGACAGTAAGGCAAAACATTTGAAAAACAAAACTTACCAGCAAACCTTACCAGTCGAACTTTGCATCAGCTTTATCATCCATTGTCGGAACCTGCAGAGAGGCCATCCTCTATCTTTTAGGGAGCCCTATGCAAAATGTATATTTTGTGAAACTATGGTGGGATGTTTCAAAACCCTTTTAAGATGGTCTGGGGGCATGACGCTAGCATTTAAGTGCATCTACCTGGTGCACTTTGAGAGGAAAAAAAGCTAGAGCCGTGAATCCACTCAAACTCTAATCAAACTACTCATGTTGCCCCCGGAAATTTAACGTGGGCGAAAATAATTAAATATATGTGAAACAGTAGGACTGCCCTACATCAAGAAATTCCTGAAAACTATAAATGAATGAGACAGATGCTGCATTTTCCTTAGTGTTTATTTAAATTTAGGGAACACATTTGTTAAGGAATCAAAATGAATTGCGTGTTCATGGGAAAGCAGTCGGATATCAGTGTTGTCTGACAGTTAAGGAAAAGGCTAAGCTAACAATTTCGGAGCGCCCAGGAACGAAGTAAGAGGAAAATAGACCTGCTAGGGAAAAGAGTCATGCATGACTCCATACATTTACATTTCTATAGCCTTTTATCTGTGGATTATTTCGGGGGGAAAAAACAAAACCAGGCCATAGCAAAGTATGGACAAAACTATGCTTATCTTTATTCTTTAATTGTGCGATAGTCTAATGATCATGAATACTTTGAAGTTGATTTGCTCTTTTTGACCATTATGGTGCTTTCACTCTGCACACGAGTGCCCTTGGTTACCAAGGAAGACCAGTCATTGTAATTAGAAAAATGGCAGCTTTGGGGCTCCTTATTAGATGCCCATTTTTAGATGCCCCTGAAAGGCTTCGGGGGGCCCCTTGCTAAATGCCCCCACATATATCAAGAAATGGCCATGCGCGCAGTATCCATCTTGCTCTGGATTTGTGTCGTTTTCCTCAAGTTTATTTTGTATATGGAGGGCCACAGTCCATGAGACGGTTTATCTCATCCACAGACCACTGTTGCATTCATATGTATCCCTGCTGACGCTCATGTTTAGTGGGTCTTGGCTGGTTACGTTAATCCCATCCCCAGCACCTGACGTCAGCGGTTCCTGGTTCTAGACCAGCGCCGCTCTGCAACCTGTGATTTCCTAGCAAAAAACAGATTATTTTTTTTAACGCGACCAGTTTGAGATTAGGTACCGCCCATCAAACTACTTTAGTGGAAAAGGGGTAACAGAGAGTAAGGGATCATCGTCCTGTTCTGTTTGACCCTCCTCATACCCCACATAGCGATCAAAACTAAACCTGCACAACGCTTAGGTTCAAGCCAAGGAACAGGTGGAGGCTATGGGCTGTCCTGCACTACGCGGTACTCCTAAACCTTGCCATTCCCAGAAAGCCAGCTCTCTGTGTGCACTTTGCTGACCAGACCCGCCTGCTCTTCTGGTTAACGCCACAACCAATGTCTAATCCAGCACAGCGTAGGACTCCTTAACGCCTCTGGAGTCCCTCTCCCCCCCCCCCCCCCCCCTGCTATTCGTGGCACTGTATTCAAGGAAATACCCATGCCCTCGCTCCCTCCTCATGCTCATGCATTTGATTTGTACAGCAGTGGAAAGCTGTCTTGGCAGATAAAAGGCAGCCGGACCCAGCGTTTGTGGTACACACACGACAGCATCTGTATTTACTGCGTCACTCTTTCTGCCGCTGACAAGGAGGAGAAAGGAGGCTGGGGGGATTGGGTAGGGGGTAGAAAATGGAGGACGGAGCACTACATTCATGAGTCTTCATATTGACAAGTCTCATCAGGGAGAGGGAAAGAGGTGCACAGTCTGTAGTGAAGCCATCAATCACGACTTTTCAATAGACATGGCATCCCAGCACCAGGCTATGAAGACCGAAATAGTGTGGCCTTATTGCTGTTGTGGTTAATGTTTTTTTAACACTCTTCATTAACTGGAATTCTGTAGCTACGAGGTTCAAGGGAAAATAAAACCAAAATATTTCAATTGAATCGAAGGAAAATAAACCATGACCTGTGCGTTCCCTAAGCCTTTTCTTTTGTATTTTCGAGTAGTACATGATGTGTGCGATTGATTTAATCAATTAATTTCTGTTCCAATTGAATAATTAACTAATTGAATTAAACAGTTAAACTGCTTTTAAACTGCTTACCCCGGCTGTAATTGTTTTGTCCTGAGACAGTTGATGGGATAATCGTCTGTAATGCATAGTAAACTAGCACACTCTAACATGTTTTTCCTTGAAAATTGCTTCTAAAAAAAAAAGCTTTTTTTTTTTTTTCAGCCGGTGTCATCATGTACACTATGGGTTCTTGCTTATTTTGACTACTTTCTCTCATCGAGCATTAATTAACGCAACAAAGATTCGGTGTCCTCCAATGTCATCCACTCGGCGTGTGTGCGTCAGCTCATTAGCCTAGCGCGCAGGTTTCCTCTAGCTAAAGGGTCCTAGTGGTGCACATGACAGTGTTGGTGATGATTCAATTGTTTGCTCCTCATCTGCAGCCAAGTTATCTAAGACTGGCAGGAGCCATTTCTAGAGGCATTTTTATTTTAACATTTTCTTAGTAAACTATTAATCAGTAGTTGGATGAATTTTTTGTGTTTTAGACCTTGCTGACCATTCTGCCGCTTAATTCTTCTCAGCCCGCTGTGATGGCGGAGGCCTGGGCGGCCACCTGCCCGTCTTCTTCACGCTGCTCGCAGCGGTCGCCCACGGTGACAGCAGGACTAATGTATTCACAGGCTGCCTCAGAAAGGCATTACTTTACCTTTGCTTAATTGAGGGGAAACTCCCCTGACACCCGCCTAGCAAGGGGGTGCTGCCGGCTCCTACCTCGAGGACGCCAAGGCCAATGAACCCTGACTGAGAAATAGCACAGCCCCAGGACCACCCAGGGACTGGCAACGGGCCTGCGGGATAAAGTGGGCTGGTGATTCAATAATGTCAATGAGATGTTACACTCGCATTTCCATTCCCGTAATTATTGATACCTTGGGAAGAAGAGGAAGAGGACACATGCTCCTCGCAGCTTATAGCTCACCTGAGATGGTGGAGCTGGTAAATATTTTACAACCGGCCGATGGGGACACTGAACATTAGGCAATGCAAGAAACAGGGATGGGAGGGGAAAGAAGGGGAGATTTTGGAGGCTGAGTGGTTCTTGTCAGAACGTATGCTGTCTTTGGTAGCGGTCTGTGGCAACGTGAGCTTGTTTTTGTGAGGTTTTGCTAGAGATTGACGTGCTGACATCATGCTGACCGAATCAAAGCAGCTATTCAGTTCTGATTCAAATGTGAACTCCTTGCCTGACCTTGACTTTCCCAATGCAACCTTTTAATGCAAAATAAATGAGGAAGGATATTTCACACACACGCACACTCATTTAAAAAAAAAAAAAAGAGCCTATTAGTTTGCTAGTCGTACCCCTGGCTTGTTTTTAATTGTCCCCTGCCCCAAGGGCTGCTGGGAGCGAGGTGGGCTGGCTATACCTTTTTTCCTTTCTTCTCCACAGGGAGTTGGGAGACGACGGGAGGCAACACTGCTAGTGTCAGGTGCAAGGGAAGCAGAGGTGGGTGGGACGGGGGAGTCAGTTGACAAGCCAGCCCTGGAGGAATCTAGCAGTGGGATGCCATTGGCGCAGAAGGGAGTGAGGGTTTTTCTGAAAAGCATTCTGAAAGGCTAATGCTACACAAGAGGCAGCCCTCTTCCTTGTGCTGGCGTTGTGCACATCCCTGATGTATATTATCCAGCCTATTAGGGAGGGTCGGACCTATTAAAAGAGTCCACGGCTGCGCTGGTGCTCTTTGCGTGGAGCTCTATCAAATCAGTGGCACTGCAAAGATCAGTTCATCAGCAGCACTGTTGCCGGCGTTTGGCTGTGTGTTGCGTAGCATGTTCACCGAGCCATTCGTCTAACTTAACAACACCCCATCAGGCTGTACCAAAGCAGGCATTCAGTCGCATTGAAAAGCCATGATGGATAACTTCCCCACCGTCTCCTGTTTACCACAGCTGTTGATGCGTGGCAACTAGTGCTCGCAGTGTGCGAGCTACAGAGTGCCTTTTGATTAAAGTCAGAACAAAGGCAGCGCTGCTATGGGCTGTTGGACTGGAATGTGGTGTGTGTGTGTGTGTGTGTGTGTGTGTGTGTGTGTGTGTGTGTGTGTGTGTGTGTGTGTGTGTGTGTGTGTGTGTGTGTGTGTGTGTGTGTGTGTGTGTGTGTGTGTGTGTGTGTGTGTGTGTGTGTGGGAAGGAGAGGAGGAAGCGGCAGTGTTGCCCCTTGCCATTCACCATGTCTTGTGGGAGGTCAAGCAGCCAGTCATGCTAAGGTCGACGACTCCTAAATATAGCCTTGAGGAGATTTGGCCAGGCAGCAGCAAATAGCTTACCTGCTGTTAGCCTGAGATGTTCTCCATTCTCTGCCTGGTAACTGCTGGGGTCTGCTATTGCTCACATCCAGAGACACTGGGAAGGGGGCATTACACTGCTGCCTCAGTGTTCCCTCCCAGAGGACACGCACACTAAAATACACACGCATATAGACGTGTGTGTGTGTGTGTGTGTGTGTGTGTGTGTGTGTGTGTGTGTGTGTGTGTGTGTGTGTGTGTGTGTGTGTGTGTGTGTGTGTGTGTGTGTGTGTGTGTGTGTGTGTGTGTGTGTGTGTGTGTGTGTGCTTGTATGGAGGTAAATAATTGTGTGTCCGAGTGTTGGTCTTCTGGGACGGATACAGAGCTGGAGGCTTAATGGCCCCTCTCCATCTTTGTAGAACGCACGCACACACACGCCAAGCACGCACACACGCACACACGCAGAGAGTCAGTAAACCGTATTGCACTGTCACTGCGTAGCGCTCAGTGCTAGCCGTGCAGTCAGCCTGACTCTCTACAATGAGGTCAGAGGTGACTGCAAATTACAGCTGTTGGTTGTGCTGGGCGGCCGATGCAGCTCCACGCGCTCGCTGTTTACCCACACACCTGCACCCCGCCGACAGGAGAAATGGCGGCGCAGCTGAACACACACAGCCATTTTGTAACACTTCAAGCAGCATATCCCCCTCCTCCTCCTCCCACTCCCTGCAGCTCCCCACCTCCCTTCCTCCCTTCCCCCCGCTCTTCTACCGGTATGAGGAATAGATGAGCTGGTGCCATTAACTGAGTTTGCCCTTATTTCTCCCCTAGTGCTGGCCTGGCCGAGGCCAGTCAGTGAGACCCGCCTATGATGACTGCAGACCCAGGCAGTTACAAAACGTACGCACACACGTGGGCACACACTGACTCGATCTGTCCCCCATACACAACGAGATCAGCTTTCATGCTTCTGGGTAATTTATCAAATTGCTGGGCTGAATGATGAATGGCTCCAGACCTTGGGGCTGCAAAAAACACAAAGGCATTAGGAATGCAGCGGTGTCGCTATTATGCCTGCATTCAGCAAATAATTTGATTATATTGACTGGTTCACGCTGTATTCACACTTTCTTGCGTTTCCTGACTCTCGGTGATACAGTATGGGTATAATTGCTTTGTAGTTTCCACATACTACACAGGAGCAATTACACAAATGGAATCATTGTGTAACAAAAGCCCATTCTTTTCCCCCTTTTCACCGCCAGCTCCTTGCCTCACTAGGAAGTCTACTACACTTGTGCCAGTGTGTGATATAAGCGAGTGAGCTTAACATTCTTCTAACCAGGAATTTACTTACAAATGCCTACACTCGCACATCCGCACTGTAGAACAGGCGAGCGCTCACTCTGTGATTTGTCACAGTTCCCTATTGTATTATGCTGTGCTCTCAGCTTCTCCTTTACACTCCTAATATCCACCCCCTCCATTCTCTCTCTCTCTCGCTCTCCTAAGCTCTCTCTAGCTCTCGCTCTCTCGCTCTCTCTCTCTCTCGCTCTCCCCCAGCCCCCTCTAAATCATTTCTTTACTTGTGTGCCGGTGCTCCTTGTGTGCTGTGATTCTGACGCTTCATAACGGCGGGAGGAAATTGAGCTGACCTTGAGGCTGCTGGGCTCCTCGGTAATGCTGATGTATGAGACTGAAGGCGCAGGCCGCCAGTAAGTGAGAGCCATGTTTTTATTTGCTGGGGGCACAGGACCCAGTGTCAGAACGCATAACAAGGTTCATTTCTCGCCCGCCAGAGCTAGCACTGCAAAGCCCTGGAAGCCCTTGCGTGTCGAGCATTCAATTGAGCCAGGTGGGGTTCTGGCTGCATTCATGTGTAGCGTAGCAAACAGGCAGGACGGGGGCGTGGGGGGGCTGCTAATGGTTATTACCGAAACGGGGAGAAGCCGGATCCAGATAGTTTAATATTACAAACCAGTTTTATGGGGTGCATCTACATTGCTGTTGTGCTGTTGTGTTGTAAGGTAGTTAGTAAGCCACTGAAATTGAATTTGTCGGTACAGATTTCGCTCAGGGGGCTGTAAAGCGTTCTCTTGAATATAATTCAATTGTGTCAGTATGGTTTGGGGGCATTGATAGAACTAGTTTTCAAAGCTAATATTTTCCTTGAAAACATTCACTGGCACTCGCAAGGAAACTTGCACACTAAACACTAACAGGCTGCTCACAAATAACATTCAGGTTTTTCATTTTTTGCCAAACCAATTAAGTTACTGGAAAAAACGGGAGCAGCTCTTAGTAAGCCTCGCTTCATTATATATTATCAACATGCCTAAATGGGTAATGGAAGCTGTGAGGAGGCTAAGCTAACAGTGGTTCAGAGGATGACTGAGGATGTTAGCATCACTGCCACCGAACCACTGTCTTAACCCCATGTCTGGCCGCCTACTGCCGTCTGGGAAACAAACAAAACAAGACACTCATTCATCCCACAACATTGCCTATGTTTCGCAAACAAAATGGTCCCTCTAATAGTAGCTAATCAATCGATCCAAGTTTAGCCCCCTCATTATTGATCTGGTCACAGCCAACCCCCCCAGCAAACTACAGCCCGTGTCTCGTAATGATATCATTAGAATGCCGCCCATGGCTAATCTATTAGGCTGTAGAAATGCCAGTGAAAACCTCTTGAACCATGCCTCCAAACATTCTACAAGCAAATTCCATGGAGAGGGTTCCAAATGGCCTTCATAAACACCCTCCCTCGTCATTGCTCACTCCCTCTCCAGCCATCGCCGTCGTCAGCACTGCAATAACACTGTGTGTGTGTGTGTGTGTGTGTGTGTGTGTGTGTGTGTGTGTGTGGATAAACCTGACAGCTCAATGTGCTTACCTAATGGGAGCTGCTCTACTGTCACAGTGGGTTCTCCCTCTCTCTCTTTCCCTCTCTTAAAGCGCTTACGGAGGTGGGAAAGAAAGCGCTTTTCTCGCCTGCTTCTGCAGCCTCCTCTTTCTCCATTTCTCAAAGGTTAATGAGGATTGCTCATAATGCACACTAATCAAAATGTGTAATCAGGTATCTGCTTTGATAAGCAGTTAGGGTCAGTCGCCGTGACCACTGCAGCCATTTTGAACTGGCGGAGTTGCATTCCAGCATGTGGCGAAAAGATGGTGTTCCTAGGAACATCACATAAAAGTCTTGTTTTGAAGGGTTTCCCCTCTCTTTTTTCACAGTATCGACTCAAATCCCCCCTTCTGCTGTTAAGATGACAATCCCCCACCCCAAAAAAAAAAAAAGACATTAAAGGACGAAATGATTTGTCGATTGCTTCTCCCTTTGCTGTAAGCTGTTTTGGAAACTGTCACGCAGCCCAGTGCATTTGGCACTCTTGGTTTTTTTTGTTGAGTGGAAACAGTGGAGGCAGATTTGGAGAGCAGGGCTGGCCCTAGTAAAGTAATGGTGCACTGAGGGAGTGAGTGTGTTCTGAAGTGGTGTTAGTGGGGCCTTGGTGTCCGAGTTGTAACTTGCACTGGGTGGACACAGGCAGTGGCAGTGAGGTGAGGAGGGGGTTTGGGGGGGGTCTAAGTCATGAAAGCAAACTTGCAAGCTGCTTTGTGTGTTTGTTCTCGTGTCAACAGGGTGCGCTAGTTACTCTGTTGCGTGATCGTACCTAACATTGATGTTTCTACACCCTTCTTTTAAGTGAGTGCAGCTCTTGCGACCTGTGTCAGCACATCAGTATATAGTCACCAATTTCATAAATGAGACATGGGCAGATTTCTATGTAGATTGGTTGGTCACACCTTCCGTTTATTTTCTAAAACCTGAGCAGACTCGTGTGTCTGTCTGAAAGCATGTTTGAGCATGTGTTTGTGCATGTGCCGTACGTCAACACATCGCGTTGCTGTCCAAATTTGAAGGGCTTGCAAATCAATGTTGGCTATCCACAGGACAGATCTAATCCCTGGATTTTCTGTCATTTTCTCTGTGGTTCTGACAGCACTCTGAAGCCGTCAAAGAGATGTCTGCCTGCATCTGTTTGCCGCCGTGGAAACAGCACGCTTGGGCCACCTTGCTCTGGGTGGGCTGTGTGCTGATTGAACCACCCCACCCTTTTACACATTTACAATTAACATATCAAGATGTATGTATGTGCAAAGTTCAGCAGTATAGCATACCATTAACATTGAGTAGAAAAATTAGCGTAGAGAAATCGATCTAGTTTCTTTGTTTGAAATAAAAGTTTAATTAAATGTAAATGAAATTAATTAGTTGTTTTATGAAATATTACCGTATCACAAATAATTTAGTAAGGCATGTAACTGAACAATTATATAATTAATACTAATTTTATGCAAAAATAGGCGCCGGCAACCAATATTTTGGTGTAATATGAAGAGGTTAAAAAATGATACGGAAGGCAAAGAAGTGCAAATCTGATAAATGTGTCATGCTCAACTGCAGAGAGATGTTGAAATGTTATGAACACTCCTTCCGTGTATTGTGTGGGTGGACTTTGTTTTATTTCCAGTAAGTGTCCGACGTCCGTGTAATGTGCAGTTCCCTGCCAATGCTGTGAAGAAACAGAGATTATTTTTTTTCGTTGCACACCTGGTGTCAAATTAAAAACCAAAGAGACCATTTCGCTTCAAAGAGTAGACTGAGTTCAGAAGACCGATGGTAACAGAAGCGTGGGGCATACAGCAACCAGCAGAGTTTCTAGCAAGCAACCCTTAAGCAGCCAGAATATCAGCCTAACCCACTCATTAACGCCATACCAATACAAAATAAATCTAGTCTTGTTTGTATGGTGTTGCTAAATTGTAATTTTAATCAATCAAATCAAGAGATGATTACATTTAATTATACACTTTGATGTGTGCTTTTTTATTTTCCTTGCGTACGGGTTTTTTTGTAGTGCTATTATAACCATCAACGAAAAAAATCAATCTCCCCTAAGATGTTTTTGCTTGCTAAGACGGTGTTCACTGACACTAGCACCAGTATTCCATTTAACAGTTTAGCACTTCTGATAATGCTCACATGTTTAATGAATAAGTCAGTGATTATATACATGCATACAACAAAAGTATTATTGTCTTTGAAAACCAAACCGAGCAAACTTACAAAAATACAAATAAACGTGAGCTATCAAGCTTAGAACCGAAAGATGTGTCCTAAAGTATGAGCTCAGTGAAGCGCTCCATTTGACACGCATGACTGCAAGCACACATGAGCCCGCTTGGATCATCGCGCACACACACACACACACACACACACACACACACACACACACACACACACACACACACACACACACACACACACACACACACACACACACATAAGCTGTGTATAAACGCTAACAGATGGAAATGATATAGCAGAGATTGATGCGGCCGGTATCTCTTCTGTGTTAAGGAGAGTAAATGGAAGAGTGGGTGCCTGTGAATACTGAGTGCCAGGCTAAATGTCAATGCTATTGAACAGGTTGTGCGAGACCGCACTGTGATGTTTTAATTTCCCAAACCCTTGTCAAGCAACACAAAGAGAGGGCTCATGAAATAATGGCGTAGGTTATTGTGTGCGTGTGCTTGCGTGCGTGCGTGCGTGTATGCGTCTGCACGCACGCACGTTTCTAGAGCCGGTGCGGTGTATGCATGCCTAGATCTGTATTTCTGTGTATGCATAGCACAAGGGTTATGCGGGAGTGAGGATGGAGCACGCTTGCGGGCAATCTTACAGCTGAACAGAGTAACTGCTCACAGTCTCGGCACAGAGAATGTCAAACGCACCTTGAAGGGCGTTATTGTTATTTCTGTATACGTTTCATTTATTTACAGCCACCATGTCGACATGACTCCCAACAGCAACCTCCCTCATTACCTTAATTTCACTCATGCATACACCTTCTTTGTCAAGCTCATTTGTTCCATTTACACATCGTTCATGGTTGTGTTTGTGTGTGTGTGTGTGTGTGTGTGTGTGTGTGTGTGTGTGTTTGCGTATGTGCGTTTCAGTTCTTTCCTTCCAGAGTGTCGTTGTGTCAGTGCTTGTTGAGAGGCAGTGTGGCGGAGAGCTAGCAGGTGAATGCAGTCAAGGTTAGTCAATAAGCACCGCATGGTTTTAAGAGCATTGGCTAACACAATCCTTTTTCTTTTTTTCTTATGTTTGTCCTCACCCTAAACACTCCTCTTTCTCTCTCACACGCAAACGTACACACATACACATGCCCGTTTTCTTTCCCTCCCTCTTTGTTCATCTTCACGCTGTCAGAGCCATCTGTCAATTTCTTTATCATGCCAACGCCATTACACACACTAAAATAAAGGTCATGGGGATCTACAGATGCGTTGAGCTGGTTGAACACTGAGGGTGTGACTCTGATCAAAGAATCACTGAGATGGAGCTTCCGTTTAGGGATCTTCATTGATGTAGAATGCTGTAATCTATCATTGACACACAACCCTCCAACATGGAAAAAAAAAACATCTCCCAAGTAAACTGACAAAAACGGGAGCTAGTCATGATAATGTAATTATTGCTTGCCTATTTCTCCTCGCGTGGTTCTTAGAAAGAGGTAAGTGATCGAGAGCGTCTCCTAACCAAATGTCCACGTTGACGTCTGCACTGAAGCCAAAGCTGACTCGGGGGTTGGATGGTGGGCTAGGACGGTGTGTGACGTTCAAAACAGGCTAGCAGGTCTCTTAATGAGTAATGGTAATGGCTTAATGGTAATTGGCTTGCTTCGGCCCCCGCATATCCCTGCCCTTCTCCCCCCCCCCCCCCCCCCCCCCCCCCCCCCCCCCCCCCCCTCCTCCTCCTGCTAATGTGTGCAGGAAATGGCAGCTTCATCTAGTTCTCGCTCTCGCTCTCTGCCTTGCAGTCTTTCTCCCTCCTTGCTACAGTAATTAGTATTTCTTCAGGTCTGCGTGTTTCTGCTCCATATCAAACAACAGTGTTATGAATAACGGCCCCCTTTTTAATGGTGCTTCGTCTTCCTTTCCATGCGCTCTTTCATTCCCCGACGTTAAGTCTACCGCTCTCCTTTCCCGGCTACTGTTGCTCTTACACAATGATGTATTTCCCTTCCACACTCAAAAATCTATAATGGGTTAGATGCTGTCTGCATTATGCAGAACACATATATGCAAAACAAGCCATCCCCCCCCAGCGAAAACACACGCCCCATCCACCCTAGCAACAACATAACGGGAGACAGTCACACTCCTAAAAGCCTCTCCCTTCACTGACATTGACAGTAATGACAGGCGTCAGCAATCCAAAGACGCAGGCATTGCCGACTGAATTGTGTGCAAATATGTGCCCGTTCTCCTACCTCTAGGGACAAGGCTACGAAAACAAAACAATCAGATGAACTGTAATTTTGGTCTCTTAAAGAGGCTAATCGCTATCGCTTGTGGTGTTCTCCTAAAACACACACGTTGGAATTGAAGTGAGCCACATGCTTAATGTGGTCTTTGCAGTTGATTCCTTTGTTCAAACCAATACAATATACTACGCCTATGGCTGCACTAGTCACGCTATGCTAAACCAGGCAGCAATGCTGCTGTCCTTCCTCCCACTCATCTCCATTTGTTCTAATTGCATAGCTTTTTTACTAATGATCCAGGGTGCAACGGTTAATATAGATGTCTTCCAGAGCAGGGCTGATGCTGCGTGGCCACCGATAGACTTGTTGGTTTCTGAACGCGAGCAGGGCACTGAAGGTCAGCGCACGGCTAAGTGGATCCTCTTGACCTCGCCACGGATTTCCAAACTGGTGGCTCCATGCTCAGTCCATGCTAACAGAATAACAGAATGAGACAAATCTCAAAGCGGCCTCTGAACACCCTGCCTGCTTTCTGCCTGGTGAATAATGCATCCTTTTGTCACAATGGCTTATGCAGACAAGCTGACAGGCTCGCTGACTGGGGTGATGGGGTGCGAGATGGGTTTTAATAAATTGTTTAAATCATTAAATCCTCTTTAGTATCAGGTTATCTGGGAATCATGATATTCTATTGGTTGTAAAAAATAAGCGATTGTGCAATATAAAGCAAAACAAAACGACAAAATTCCATATGCCAAGCATTAAACCCCACACGGCATAAATTAGTCTTAAATGCTGTGGACATAGCACATGCAAAGCAAGGCGTTTTTTTTTTCTGTAATTTCTTTTTGGTTTTGCACAGCAACAGTATGAGGTTGCACTTCCACTCTGTGTCCATGGGGTGGCAGTCTTTTTAAGATTAGGGTAGCCATGCACTACGTGTGAAATGAGGCAGACGCAGGCTATCTGAGTAGATTAGTGGAGCGATAGTAACCACATAGAAACCGGCGCAGCTCAAACAACAGTGTCTCCTTTTGGCCCCCTATGCCCCTGCCACTTGTATGGCTTGCAAATCAACACTGTCTTGTATGGCAAACACAAGACCGCGTCTATGTGACTCGACGTCACTGCGAAAAGAACCTGTTTGCCATTTAGTTTAATTTCACTTCTGGAATCAACTCTCTCTAATTGGTTCCAGAGCTGTGTTGCTATATCAAACAGACGCACACACACACACACACACACACACACACACACACACACACACACACACACACACACACACACACACACACACACACACACACAGAGAGAGACACAGACTTGCCCTTGCACTCACACAACACACGTACACACACACACGCGTTGTTTATTTTCCTTTCCATGTCTTTGTTCACAATAGGATCAGGCTCAAATGTAAACTTCCCCTTTTGCACCACATCTTTCTCGCTCTCTTGCTCCCCTGAAAAGTATTCAGTCCTGTTCCTCCGTGTGTGTGTGTGTGCGTGTGCCCTGTGAACTGCTCTTTTATTTAGATGAATGGCAACCTGTTTTGCCTGGAGACTCAGACAGACATAGACAGCCCCATGTAAGTACCTAAAGGAATGTCAGTGAAAAAAAACACCCAGGGAACTCCGTGAGCCTCGCTGATGTTTCTGACTTGTTCGCGCTTATGTGTCCGTTTCTTGCAGACGTGTCTGAAAATGTTGTGTGTAACCGTTCCCAGTAATGTGAATAATTTAGAGATCTCTCAGAGCCAGGAATGTTGTGCTTTCATGTAAGTTGCTTTGGCCTTGTCATTACTTTAAGCAGACAAATATGGGAACCAAAAGACCTGTTAGTTTGACTAGTGAATGGGCCGAAGTCATGGGCCCGATAAATCAGCAGCAGGGCATGAGCTTATCAAATAAATCACCTACTGTGGAATGGGTGATATTTGTGATATAGTGATATCGTTTTCTTAAATGAATCCCTTATGTCAAAGTGACTTATATTTGATCAATTTATTCACCTTGTCTGTGCACCTTTGATCTGGAATGGAGTTTCATTTGGGTAACTTGTTTTATGTCCAATAGATCTACCATATTGCTCTTGTGAGCAAGTCTTACTTTCCTGAGTTTGTGTAACTTGGCAAATATAATAAACCTGTGTAACCTACAAGTGTGGCAAGACTGCCAAATATGACCGTGAATAGCTATGTAAACAAGACTGCTATGTGAGCCTCGTTCTTTTGACTAATTGCAGCCAATGAAAGTCTTTCTTTGCTTTGCTCACATTTTACAACTGTGTTAATGATGCAAAAGAATGTCCTGCTAGGTAGCACCCTTATTTACCAACCCCCCTGAAACGGTTGGTTTGTGCCTTTGTCTGGCTTGATTGTCTCAGACGGATGTCTTAATTTCCAGCTAGGCCTTTGTCCCTCTACTAGGGCTTTGTGTTTCAATGCTAAAATAGTATATCATTGAGATTTCACAGACACATTTTCCTCCCAGTATTTATGGGGTTTGGGCTGTGTTTGGTGTGGATTTTTAGCTGTAATAACATCTCCATAAATGACAAATCTGTCTACACACAAACGTGTTCAAATGACTTTCTTGGGGAGGAGATGGAAGAGGTCGGTTTTCATTGCATTTCCTTTCCCGACGGCCTGCAGGGCAATTCTTATTTTTTATTAGTCAGATAAAAAAACGATTTCCGCTTGCACCCGGTCTAAAAGCTACATCCGATGACTCTGTCGTGGTAAAACGATAACTTTTAACAGCCCGTATCATTGGAATTTGTCTTACAGATAAAACCCCTCGCCACGCCACCCCAGTGTTAGTATTGGTGTACTGTGCAGTAGGTTAACCCCTCGCCACGCCACCCCAGTGTTAGTATTGGTGTACTGTGCAGTAGGTTAACCCCTCGCCACGCCACCCCAGTGTTAGTATTGGTGTACTCTGTGCAGTAGGTTACAAGCTCAGAGGAATGGCTGCTGTTTATGTGTTGTAAATATGAGGTAGAGACTTCCTACACTGGAGTACATTCCTGCTGCTGTAGCCCGATCAAGTGGTGTTCCAGCACCCTCCCGAGTGACAATAGACTTTGACGCCGTGGTGGCGTGGCGGTCATCGATTTGATATCACTCTTTTTGCTGTTTGCTTCCTATCAGCAGTCTGATTGAAGAGCTGGTTCACATTCTCCTTCTCTGGTCTTTATAAGGACAGGACCAGGGTCAACAATACAAGTCAGTGTTTATCTTAGAAAGATCAAAGACCTGAGATGGCTAGAGTTTCTATAGATAACTTATCTTTTTTTTTTTGTGTGTGTGCGTGCGTGTGTGTGTGGTCTCCTACCGAGAAGGAAGTGTTAGAAGTGTTGACATTTTTCATGGGAAAGAGGAGTGTCTACTTCTATCAATGCATCCTTCCCTCAGCCAAACACACTCACGCCACACACACCCCTGTTGCCTTTCGCAACCCATAATTTGACTCTTTCCGTATCTTGTCTGCTGGATCCATGCTGCATGTATTCAATGAAGTTGCTAGATATGAGTGCTTAAGAGGGCAGCGCCCCCAAGGCTTGCCAAGTCTCCCGGGTGCTTGGCTCACTCATCCATGTCACCATATTCTGTTGTCTCAGCTACTGGCTGACTTATTTGTATTTGCGTCTCTCCTTCTCTCTCGTCCTCTCCCCTCTGTCTCTCTCTCCCTCTCGTCCTCTGCGCTCCCCACCTCCCGAGAAGTTTGTTTTTCTCCAGCGTCGGGTAATCAGACCGCGGCAAACAATGTGTGTGTGTCGGCCCTTGCTTTTGTTAAGTATTCATTATTAATGAGCGTGAGTGGCTACAGAAATCCTATAAACATACTGTAGCTGGATCCTTCGGAGACAAAGAGGAGGCTGCACTGCCCTTGGAGGAAAACGCACAGAGAAAATATTTGGAATTGGGGTTGGGGTTGTTTATTTATTTACGGTCAGTTACCGTCCAGGACAGGTGATCTTTTTCCCACAGAGAAAATCTCTGATTTTTGTTCCTCTATAAAAGAAGAACACCAGCCTGAGTGCCTTTGAGCCACAAAATGTTTTGTTAGATTTGATTACAGAGCAAAGAGCAAGACACCAAGAATACCATTGGTTTTCCTCTGTGAGGCTTGAAGGAAACGAAAAAAAAGGGAACGGAGGGGGTGCTTAGGGTAAAAGGTATTGTGATAGCCCATTTGTATGCTTACCCCAAATTGAATAGACACAGTCAGCTACCCCAGATACATGCTTAGGCCTGTAGAATGCAGAGTGCTCCGCTTGTAACCGCACCGGTTGTCTCCTTTCATTATCGGTTAATGGTGCCCAACTTGACAGAGCCATGTGATAAACAGAGGAGCTGTGAAATCCTGGAGGTGGAGTTCTCGTCTGCCTAATAATGGGATCTCATCTGCCAGGGGAACATAAGAGGGGAGCTTGCACCAACGGTAGTCAGTCCAGCCGTGTGCTGCTGCTTTGGACAGCTCGAGGAGAGAGAGGACTCAAGGTGATGCAGCCATCAGCGCTTTCTCCCTGCCTGGGCTGAAAGCCTTAAATGGGGGCTCGGTACAATCACTATAGAGACCACATGCTCTTCCTTTATTTCTTCCTTCCTCCTTTTGGGAATGGTTTAAAATCCCCTCCCAATGGGAATGATGGGCATCATTGAGCATTCAGCGAAGCTAAGATGGTGTTTTTTTTCAAGGCGTTTCTTTATTCACATTGCGACAAAAAACAATTGATCTTTGTCGTGGTCGACACTGCGTATTTGTATCGATCCATTTTGTGAAAAAGGAAGTCCAAAGAGAATGAGTGTGGCTCCTCTGTTTTAATTTGTGTAAATATCATAAACATTGACCCTGTGAAATGTATACAATGTCTGATGGAGGGAGGCTCTGTGACTCTTGACGGTATGTGTGTGTGTGTTTGGGGGGAGGGGTGGAGTATAGGACACCTCCAGGCTGGCCTCTGGTTTGAGAAAAGCACTTTGCAGCACGGGAAAAACCAACCTCCTCCTCCTCCCCCCCCAATGCGAAAGCAGCAAACATGGTTTGTAGTACAATGAAGGACCCCCCACGCATCACCCTAAACTCAATTCTTATTGATCCGAGCAGCCTGCCCTCCATGCACATGTTTGTCTTAAGTGCCAAGGGCCTGATGCGTGCGCTATTTGCTTGAGATAACTGGATTTTGACAGTGATCCAATATCGTTTTTTAGACAATGAAAATGTGTCAAGCTACTTGCTAAGTGGAATGAAAATCACCCTATAAATTTCATAACCTAATGCGGTCTATCCTTGTTTTCCCACTCCTCGGATAGCGGGTTGGTGTGTGTGATGGCCAGATTTCTTCATTAGGACTGAGAGGATTTAGATTAACAGCCAAGGAGCTGTATCCTTATCATCAGAAAAGACAAAGCAGTGAGATCTTCACACAAAAAAAAATGCAATGACGTTTTTTGTATGCTCGTGGAGTATGTGTCACAGTACTTGCTAACTATTCTGTATTGCTAATTGCCTGTTCAGATTATTTCCCTCTGTTCTTCCTGACATTTTAATGGGTGGATTGAATAATTAATTAATGATCTAAAAATGCAAATGAGCTCCCAGAGCCTGCGCAGCATTCAGTAGCATACCTCTTGTTTGTGTTTCAGCAGAGGCATAGCCTTATGTTTTTTCTTAAGATAAAGAGTTTTTGTTGATTAAAAAGGTGGTAAAAAATGGTTAACATCGTTTACCCCCATACCTTTGTTATGTTATTCTTCATCAATCTCTTTACAATGACAGTACATTGCAGCCTACTATTTGTCAAAACAAAATTTGCTGGGGAATTTCCCTTTTATGAGACCATTGTGGACAGTCTCAGACTAAGAAACATTGCGTAGTCTATAATGCCCGTGGGGTACTTTGCTGTTCAGCATCTTTTCCAACGATGCCTCTAACACATCATATCCCTACGGGCTGTCATCAATCACCAGCCCCATTGGCGTTCCTTTGTCCCGTCGATAATTTGAATCCAGTCCATGTTTTGTTTCGCTCGTGTTTTTAGCGTGGTGGGGTGGAAGGGAGTAATTCTCCTCCACTAGTGTCTGGATAAAGAAAGACTAGGTCAGCCATGTGGATGCGTCTGTTGAACAGCTGAAGAGGGGAGGGGGGTTGCCGAGACCGATGGAGTGATAGGTAGAACGTGGAGTGTGTGCACACGAAGGGGGGGAGAGCAAGGGGGATAACGCGCGCGTGTATGTGTGTGGAAAAAGGAAGAGGAGCATGTAAACGGCGAACTCACTGATTTGCTATCCCTCGAACTAACAGCGCGATATACTTTTCACGTTTGCACCGTAGGACGACACAAGACGGCGAAATGGAATAGAACAAAAACGGGCGCTTTTCGAATAGCGTGCCCTGACGATTCGTACGCGAATAAGAAGTGAAACCTCGTCTTTTGTTGTGTCAAGTGTTCATCTCGCTCCGCACGAGCAGCGGCTTTCCCCCCCACTTCCAGGGATAGACTGTTCAAATCGCTGAATCCCGCTGCTGGGACTCGATCCAGGACTACAAGTTCTTTGGGTCGTCTGGGGCAAGGATACGTGTTGAAGTTGTTTGCAGCAGGGGTTGGAACTCTAGAATCACCAGACTGGCGGGTGAGTAGTTGAATGCAAGGGGGAGAAAGGGAGAGAGAGAGAGAGAGAGGGGGTGGGGTGGGGAGCAGTTTGTATGGGAAATAAAGACAAGGAATGCTGGCGTATTTCAATGGTTAAGTCAAAGCCACTGAATTCACACTCTTTTTAAATACGAGTGTACGTTATGTGAAACCCAACAGGAAGCCTCCCTGACCTCAGAGTCAAATGTTATTGAATACTCGAAAGTTTTCCGCGTTGTTGTAAACTTTGTCTGTTAAAGCGATCTTTGTGTTGAGTGTGGCACGTACCCTCAACAACCCGCATGACCTAGCAAGACGTTCACATTTGTAGGCTGTTCTTTTACACTGAGCATAACTGCCTGAATATGTGCTTTAAATGACAGACATATCTCATTTAAACCTCTCACTTGGGATGTCGTTACTCTGTTGTTACCCTGTTATCAACGTGTCTCCCAAGGAAGGTGGTTTTGACAAGAGAGAGGTGTTGAGCACTGATCTAGATGAGTCAGCCATACATAACGTGACACTTTAGGGGATTTCCACTGTTTCACATATAGGCCTTGCCGTTGGTTTTTATGGGGGCCTTTTGACCGTGTCAAACTATTGATTATTGGATTTTTTGGAGAGAGAATACAGTTGACTGTTGTTGAAACAATTTAATTGACCCTGGAAGTCACTACACAGCCTCCTGGCAAACTGTTGTAGGACCCCTATATTATCTTAAACTTCTAAACACACACACACGAAGCTCGTAGCTCTGACCTACCAGACCAACACAGTCTTCACTATGGTTATTTGAAAAGCGCAAGAAAGCACAACTGTGATTGTTTGTGTGTGTTGTCGAGGTTTAGAGCTTAGAGATTTGAAAGCGACTACAATTTTGTTTGTCTGGCAGTCTGCTTATCTGGTGTTTTCGCTTTATAGAGGGGGAGGGGAGGGGGTTGTTTATTTAAATTGCTGTAAAATTCGTCTTAGTACATTTTCATGTGACTACAGTCCCCAGGGCAGCCAGCCACATAAGCACAAATAAGACCCAGCCTTGCATCTAGATTCATATTAAGGAAGCAGTGAGTTGCTTTTCCTTTAGTCATCAGCATTAAAAATATTTTCTGAAGATCACCCTACACCTCCACGTTCTTATTTTTAAATAGCCATCTAAAGGGACATATTATTGCTCTGCTGATTTTTTTTATTTATTATTTTCTCCATTCACTACCTACCCTCCCAGTAGCTTTTTTTCTCCCCATTAACGAAGGATTGACCTCAGCTTTAACACACACACACACACACACACACACACACACACACACACACACACACACACACACACACACACACACACACACACACACACACACACACACACACACACACACACACACACACACACACACACACCTACAGGTGTGTGGTACATCCTAACATATTGGTACATAGGTACATCCTAGCATATTGGTTGTTTAGTGAAAGCCTTAAGTTGAGTTGTTGATGTAAACCCGACCATGCCAGCCTTTTTGTTAACATTCTCTTGGAGGTAAAAGGCCTCCGAGAACAGAATGATCCCTAGCTTAAGTATTGAGCTGCGTTTTTGAACAATCAAGAGGAAAGATGTTTCCATCTCTACTCATTGCTAATTATTCTTTTCTTGTAGGATGGTAAAATGTAGGGTTTCCCAGTGTAGATCTAGTGGGGAAGCTGGCTCACCCAGTTCAAGTTTCTACCTAAAGGCTCTGCTCTCATGGGCTGTTTTTTTCTTAACCACAGGATTTGGGAAATAACAGGCCCCTGGGCTCAATTAGCATATCAATAGTGTGAATGGAATCAGTGTAATGGTTTAGGCTGAATCATGTGTTTGGTACAAAACAAAGGTCTAAGGGGAAGTGAAGGCCAAATGCACCCGGCCACAGGGTGAAATTGGACATCTATAACCTGTTCCTGTTAAGGACAACATACTTGAAATAAAGACACCCAACCCTGGATGTAGCGCACCCTTCTTTTTTCACAACTGTAGATTGAATTAGAGCGGAAATGGTCAATCCTCTTAATGGAGTTGCTCACAAGAACTGGAGTTGAGCAGCAGTAAGGGATTTGTAAGGGGATGGTTGTAAACGTTCTCTGGCAGACGAAGGAATAAACCCGGCCGAGTCCTAAATCTTCAACATGTATAGGCTGCCATTATGTTCTCGGTGTTGTCGTACATCATCTGCCTTGCAGCACGCTGTGCTCATGTCTGTGGGAAATGAAGTCGGATGTGTAATTTGATCTCCGTCTGAGTGCACTGCCTGTGTTGTCGATTCATGTAAACCCTGGGAAGGATAAGCATAGTGAGTCACTTCTCCTCTTGAACACAGTTTTCACAACTGGCCGAGTGTAGATTGTTGCTAGTCCCATACACAGGCACATACACACAGATATGCACACAAAAACACATGTGCACAACATTTTCACATCGGAGCAATGTGACGAGCTGTACTCGGATCAAATGTTGTTTGTGACCTGACCTGTTACGGGAGATCCTTCATAAGTGTGTGTTTGACAGGACATTGGGAAAATGTTATTTAATTTGCTCGCATGATGGCTCTCTCTGGGATTGCACCATGCTGATATCTCAGCCCAACCCCCTCCCCCCTTTCCTTTCTCCCCCCTGTGTGCGGGGGTGATGGCTCTACATGGCTGACAGTCTTTGTGTCCGTCTGTTGCTTTTTCTTTAAAATCATGATGTAATGCGCAGGGCAGTTGAGGGAACAACTTGTTGTGAATGGGATTTCTACGACCACCTTTTGGTTTTATGTGACTAACACTCGTATGGTAGTTCTAGGTGGTTCTTCCCCATCGTTTAGGGTTCTAGCCTTCATGACGCAACTCTATTCCAATGTAATTACACAGAAACATCGTGATTGCATTGTTATACACTGTGAATGAGAACAGATGTGCAGATTTGAAAGGGAGGGCTTCAAATTGCAAGGCTTTCGGCTGAGGCTGATCACATCAAACCAGGCGCAGCAGCTGCATTTAAACCCTCTAGCTCCTAGAGCTGTCAGAATTTGTCCTACTGCACAGCCCAAAACCCCCTTCAAAGGTGTAACACCCAGTCACCGTCCTCACAATACAGAAAGAGCAGCCAAGTCATAAAGGCGGGCGGAAAATCAATCAGATCCAATGGCTCCCAAACCGTTGTCGGTTCCATTCTCGCCCCCCTTTCATAGATCTATACACAGCGGTTTTTCAACCCACAACTATATCACTTCCTTAGATAGTTGGATTTCATTTCCAAATGGAACCTCTTAGCCTAGCTTGTCAGCTCTTGACCTGTTGTCCTTGTTTCGTACCAGAGATTCATTTGGTATACATTAACTGACACAAAAGCTGAAATGGTGGTGGTGGTGGGGCAGCGAACGAGTTTGTACCCTCTGGTGGGTGACGACTGATTTGGGGAGTGCTTCTATTTGTCACACACAATGCCATCCGATTTCTGTAATGCAGAGAGGATAGACTCCCTTTAAAGCCTGTTTAAACCCAAAGACCTTCTCTACCTTCTTTGCGCCCTTTGCTCCCTATATCTGTGGCTTCTTAAAGCAGCTGAGCCCAGCCGAGTGCACTTTCACACATGTTAAGAGGGGGACATCTGGCCTTGTTAATTCAGTGCATGGTCATAAAGTGGAATGGCAGCAATGGAGCAAGCTTGCTCTCAAGTGTGTGTGTGTGTGTGTGTGTGTGTGTGTGTGTGTGTGTGTGTGTGTGTGTGTGTGTGTGTGTGTGTGTGTGTGTGTGTGTGTGTGTGTGTGTGTGTGTGTGTGTGTGTGTGTGTGTGTGTGTGTGTGTGTGTGTGTGTGTGTGACTAGCATTTTGTCCTCGGTGGCTGACTAAGCCTCTGAATCAGGCTGTTGTACGCTATAGCCACAGAACGCCTCGCACAATCCTGCCATTGGATCAGAATGCACACTAAGATCATTCTCTCCCTTTCTTCCATGAGTGTGTGGAGGATATTAAGACAGTACATAAATGTAGACATGATTTGACTTCCCTGGCATAATTTAAAGGTGTATGTCGCACGCGTGTAATGGGCAGCTTTATTCACCTCTCTACATTGTCGTTCCCTCATTACGAGTAAGCACGCCTTTGATCGCTGCTCCTGTGTTCAAACCTCACCAGGATGTATTTTTTCAACCACACCCAATCAAGACCCGACCCCCTGCTCGGTTAATTAGTTTTGTTTCAACGCCAACCAAATTATGTCTTAACGTGGGAAGTGGACTGACTCAAATCACCGTCCAGGCTTGTTGATGTGTGTAGCGTCAGTCCTCCATGTTGTCGTACCTACTTAATGGTCCTTCGTCGACATCGCCAACCGTGGAAACTAATAATTGAGTAACGGCAGCAGGCAGGCGGGCATGCTGCGCTCTTGTATCATATTTTAGCGAGTAAACATTTAATGTGTATAAATGTATCATAGCTTTATTTATGCATAGAATCTGCTGTTAAGTCTGAATTATACATAAGTCGATGAAAAATGTATCCGTGCCTTCCTTAATGATTACTTGTCATGTGGCGAATGGTAATATTTCCTGATAAATTTGCCCATTTATCTCGCTTGTGTTTAACTAGTTGTGAAGAGATGACTTTCACCCAACTTTGCATTTATGGTGCTTTTTTTTCTTCCATTGATCTAGTTAAAGAATAGGTTGGTTTATTATATATATTTATATATGATACTTTCAAATGGTAAAACCATCAACATGGAATCACTACAATTATCTCAGTTATATTTGTTTTTGTAAACTCTTAAGGTATTGTCTCGGTGTTTACACAATTCCCCTTCTTTGTCCGTCTGGAACAACACACTCGGAGGAATGCCTTATTTGTTAATAATTTTTGAAGTTTAAATACTATGTCCTAATTGTCTCTATCCGTAGCAAGCCAGCGAGGCAAATTATTGACACAATATTCTCATAAGGATGTACAGACTAACACCGCTGAAAGGCTCTAAGCGTAGCCTGTTACCATGCCGATTTATTGCTAGTCCACACAGAATATATTGACTTATTGTCACTCACTCATTTGATTAGTTGTGCATGTGATTCTCCTTTTCATTTGTCGCCATGGCAACGTGAATGGGGGGGGGGCGGCTGACTCTCCCTTCGAACCAGTAATAAAGCAGTGGAGCATCGCAGACGATCATATCTGGAAAACCTCTTCCTACACAGGAATGGATGTCTTCATCCCTCAACGTATATCATGGGAACTTGTCAGCTCAGCTAGTATCGGCAGCTAAAGCTGTTTGACAGTCTTTTCTCTTTACAGTTGGTGCAGCTGCGTGGGAGTGTTGCAGCCTAACAATTCCCCTTTGATTCTCCAGCTTGGCTGAGTGAGATTTATCTGTATATTTAGCCCACACTGTGGGCTAACAACTGCATTCCTTTTGTCTGAAAGACGACCAGCTCAAAGCAGCCTGCTGCTGTGGGTAAGCGAGGGCATTATGGGAGCACCTTTCATTTAATCTATTCTGATTCAGTCAGATTCATCAGCGGCCTTGTTCTTCTCAAAATAATGAGGTAGACGATAGGGATTGCCTTGGGCAGCATGAAGGGAGAGCTTCTCTGAACCGGCAAATCATTCTATTTTTTTTTCTGCGTGTCAAAAAGACAGGCTAATGACTTGGCTTGATGTGTGTCAGTGTTTTAAGTTAACTCCGTTAATTCCGAGCCCGATCTAATGGGCTTGATTGAGAAAGCTGCAGTAGTCGATCGGAGCAGGAGGGGACGGGGGGGGGGACGTAATTGTTTCTGCTGGCATCCTTTTCCCTCTGTTGTAGATATGAATGCATGATCCAGATATGTTAACAAGCAGAAACCGAAAGGTGATGTCCTGATAACCATGACTGGTTCCTCCTGATCAACCTGCCAGATTACGCGACGTCTTCAAGCTGGTCCCAGACATTACAGATAACAAATCTTTTACCCACTGGTTTCCGGCTTGGCGTCGATGATTGTTGACATGCAAATCACACGTTGATAACTGAAAATCTGGAGGAAAATGACGTTGTACCGTACCGTATCTACAATGGTCTGCTAGAAGACAAAGATAATTTAAGACGACAGATGATTATAGTTTTGATGTGTGATTATTGGACAGCAGTGTTTGTTCAGTGCCGTTTGCTCTTTCTCACAAAGGGCGGTCATTTTATCCTTTGTTCTTCAAACTGCATTTAATATATTTGTAAAATAGATTTTTCTATCCATCCAGTTTGACATCCTGATCCATTCCTCTGCTTGCGTCTATTGTCGCAACCACACACTATATCAGTTTGCAGCTTTGCCTGTGCAAGTAGTCTGCACCTTACCACGACCTACTAGCGCTGAGGGCGACCTTATTTGTTTGTTTGATAAATATCCAAACTGCAGAGTTCTTGCAAGCGATAAAAGAGACAGGTTGTGTTAAATAGATGTTCCGCTGCAGTGCTGATAAAGAACAACGAGGAAACTCATTTCTTTGTTTGAACACATTTCTTGTCCTTCCTGGGTTAATGTGTGACTCTTATGTCAGGGGGGGCCAAGGCTGGACATCTGTCTGCTGCTGTTCTCTAGCACCCACAGGCCCTCGTGCAGAATGTCTGCTTTGCCAATTTATCAACGTACCGGTTTGTTATAACTTACTGTGCCACTTATCTAGCTCTTGTAACGTACACTGGGGCTCACAAAGGGGGTGTAAATCAGCAGGATGCAACACAACAAGGGACCCTGAGGAGCAACCGCTGCCATCATTTACCTTTAAAAATGTTGTCTCTCTCTATCGCTCTTTCTCCCTCACAAAGTCCCTCACTCACTCACTCTCAGCACATCATTTCATCCTCCAGATACTCCTCCTGATAGGGCTTTACAGAGAAAGGTATTCCACAGGGACTGCTGTTGAGGGATTGCTGCCGTCTTGCCGTGTGCTGATTAAAGGAACACTTGTAGATAATCCTTTTGTATAAACGGCTCTTTGTTGTCATGCTGGTGGTAGTGGTTGGGTGACTAAAGCCATAAAAAGCCATACTGTTCCATGATGAAATGGCGCAAGTAGACTTCCCCAAGGTTATTGGTGTGCCATGAGATTTGTATATATATAAATATACATGCTTACATGCGTTTGTGCGCACAGTATTTACAAATCCAAATATTTGTGGTTCACCATCACATATCGATGCTGTCTGCTATTTATCAAAATGAGAAATGTAAATCACAGTATGTTGAATTATAATTACTTTATCACTGAAACTCAATGTTATGACGTGGTTGGCTTCATGCTTAATCAGGGCTGGATACATATTGGGAGTGACAGCCATATAACCTAATACAGGTTTAAATGGCTATGGAATAAGCTCATGGGTTAATATTTCAGTTCTACCTTTCTTGACCCTTGGCCGCATCCCTTACCCTATTAAACATGGATGTGCTAACACGCACTCAGTTAAACAACCCTGATGAGGCCATCCTTACTGAATGTGCACAGATCCATTTAGGGAAATGGCTGTGCCCGCTGAATGGGAAATGCTAGCCATCTGCCGTCCGTGCACTCCACTCACTGCATTTGTTTTAGTCCTGGTTCTTTGAAGTTTTGTTTATTTTAGCTGCGAACGCTAGTTTTTCTAACAGACTAAATCAGCAGATCAGGTTTAGCGGTTGGCTCCTTTCCTCCCCCCTTTCCACGATCAACACGGTTTACAGACTCGGTCCTGAATGCTCACTCTAAGCCATCATAGAAACGAGTATGAGTATTGGAGTATTGCAGTTGGAGCAGACAAAATTATTTGACGTTTAAGGGATGAAAAGGCGCTATTATTAGTGTCACGTTGTTATTGTAATTCTAGTTCAATATTTTTTATTATACTAATTACATTACTGGGGCTGAGATAATGGAAGGTGGTGGTTTTATTTGAAAGAAGAAAAAAAATTCCAGATTGAATCAGGTGTTGATGAATTATTGGTGTATATAAATGTTGTTGACATTGTCTGGCTACTAGATTATCGTTTGTATTGATTAGAAAAAAACGGCATCTGTTTGAGTAATTACAAAAGCAAATACAGATGTTTATAGACCCTCCCTCCTTCATCTAGTTCATCTAGATGCGATGGCCCTTGTGTTTGTAAAAACCAATGGTGTATTTATGGAGCACTCATTTAAGTAAATACAAAAAATGTATACAGAACTCTAATGCTTTGCTCTAACTACAACCACCTACCAAAACCTCAGAACTGCCCTTTTTCTTTATACGTGCTCCTTTTCATCTTCCAGTGCTTTCTCCCCACTGGCTTTTTTATTTTTTTTATGTCATTTATATCATGCAAGATTGATTGTGATTGTGTGCATGAATGCCTGCTGCAATGAAGCCATCACACTATAAAGGTAGAAGATCTATGTGTCAGCTATAACATCTTATCGTAGCAGAGTTGATCTAGATCAATAATTCAGTTAATCAAGTGGCAAGCTTAGATCTTTCCCTTTTCTCCTCCTAGTCTCACAGTCATGTATCTGAAAGACTAGGATCCCAGCGAAGCAGACTAGCTTTCAGCCTCCTTTCCTAGAAAAGTATTAAGTGAAAGCTTAATAGAGGCAGAGCATTACGGCACAGCTCATTTAAACACTGATCTAGATTTGCGCTTGAATCATCCTGTTTACGTTTTGCAAGATGGCCCGAGCAAAAGTAATTACGTTCTGCTTTCAAGCACCTTGCTTTTGGTTTCCCAGTAGTCCTCAGTCATTTCATTTAGGTTCCCAAGGCTCTGTGGCTCCCTCCCTATGAGTTTGCTGAGTGGCATGCGCTAACATCTTGCTGTTTTCCCTAGGAAATTGGTGGGTAAACACTGCAGAGTCCTTGAAGCACTTCCCATCCTTGCTATTGGATTACCAGCTGCCTCCTTGGGTCTCATCTGCCCAGATGAGTGCCAAGATCAATGGAGCTCTTAGTGCAGAGCTAATTCGATCAGGACTGGCTTTGCTACTGCTGATCACAGATACTTTTTTTTTGTCTTGGCGCAAAATGAAAAAAAACGAACCAAATCAAGTAAAGCCTATGTCCAATAGCCCATATCTTCAGCTCTTCTCACTATCCTAAACTATCTATTAGGTGGAACCTCATGCTCATTATTTAATTGTTGTGTTGGCCTTTAGTGATGTGGTGTGGGGATGGAAAAAGACGGTGTAAAGTGAGCTCTTTTGCTTAGTGTAGTGATGTAGTGATTCCCCTCTTCCTGACAGAACTGGCATCTAAAGCCAATAATTTGCTTTCAGAAGTGATGAGGTGTCTCCTGCTTTCAACCGTGAGCCATGGGGAGATAATAAGGTTGAAGGGCACATTGACCCTCTTGTTGTAGAAAGCGAAAAGCAGACTCTCCAGTACACCCTAGTTCCCCATTAATTATTATTTGATGCTAATGAGTGTGTGTGCGTGTGTGTGTGTGCGTGTGTGTGTGGTGGTAGTGGGGCTTCTGTGCGGGGCGTGTTATGAAACATAATTATTCATTGCAGCGATTTCCCCTGACGAGCCATGTCTCCCCTCCCCTCCCCTCAGGCTTGGCGAGCAGAGGCCAGGTCTGTCACTTTAGTGCAGTGGGCTAAGACTTCCCCTCAGCCTTTTAAAGAGGGGACAGGAGGGAACGCTGTGAAGGGCGCCATTTGCCGGTGTGATATAGGAGGAGGGGCGGCAATATACGTACGGGTCTGCTGAAAGAAAGATTGGAGAAAGTCAAGGCACGTCACAGTCCAGCCGTTTATTGGCTGAGCATATAGTCTGACCAGCACTGCAAACACAGTCACGCCGGGCACTACTTATTTTTCCTTTCTGTAACGTGCATGTGCTTCAATGGCTTACACATGCTAAACTGATACATGTGTGTACACTCGGATGAATGTAGCAGTGTGGCAAACACGGCTTGTCTGTTGTTTTATAATCCCTGTCAATGACGTGGCCAGGAATTTGAACAAGGCTGTCCGCAGACCTCCCCTCCCACATTTTCCGCTCACCGTGGCGTTGTGACAGCGGGGACACCGGGGGCTGATTTCCTATGCATAAGCGCGGCATATGGTGTGCTTACACACAATAGAGGCGAGGGATTAGTCAACGATTGTATCGCATAAAACATGCTTATGGAGTGCTGTTGAAGAGGCCAGGGAGCTCACGTCCACCGTCGCACTACACGCAGACCTACTGTCTTCAGTTTATATATCCCGGTCCGTGAACATGAAGTAACGTTGCGATAATAAAATATCTGTCCTCTAATGAAATGCTAATGTTATTCATTCTAAGTAGTGCTGTCATTGTCGTTAACGGCAGCCCATGGACAGCTGTGAAAGGAGGAATCTGCTGAGTTCAGGCTGCCATGGTGGAAGCTTAACATTAACATTCCGAAAATATCTGCGGTTCATTCGCTACAACAGGGCCAAGGAGCCGGCTGTGTTCACCTTTTAGTTTAAAAACAGACTAGCAGCGTATCACTCGCTGAGGCCGTGTTGTGATGTGTCGCAAAGTGCTTTTGCTGGGGTATTGTTGTTGCACAGCCAAGCATGCATTATGTGATCTAATATATTACAGTTGTTTGGAATTATGAGAGGGAGGAGGAGGGGGGGGGGGTGGAATCACTGTGTTAGCTAGAGGCAGAGCACACTATCAGTCAGGGATCAAGTCTGCGTTTCACACATGAACGGTTGTACTTAATCCGCGGGGTTGCTACTGTACACCGCTTAGAAACGAGCCACCGCGCTCCAACTTGCCCAAAACCCAATTCTTCTGAGATCTGTGGGCTTTATTATTTGAACTTATCTGTTTGGCTAAATATAATGATTGAATCCTGTGTGTTGTGTGGTACAGCCTCCTGCAGAATGGCCTTGTTTATGCAGTCTACAAAACAATCTTTAGGGTCTGCGTGTTTGTGACCATGTGCTGGACAGACTTCAACTAACTAACCCTGCTCTAAGAGGCCCAGGTCCCAGTCACTGCATGTTTTATGAGCTGTCTGGAGAGGATATGGTAGCTGTGAGCTCAGATGCTTCTTGTTCAAACAGCCTTTTTTTCCCCCTACCACCCCATGGCAATATACCCCCGTAGGGTAGTAGTATGTTGTAGCCAGGGTCTGTTTTTATTTATTTGTGTTTTATATCAATATCTGTGATTCCTTGGCATCCGTTTGTCTAAATGTGTAAACGACTGGTGATTCATTTCGTGAACACTGCATGGTGTTCTTTCCTTCCCTCCTGTGATCAGTAATAGTGGCTGAAGAGGTCTAGAACCACACAGAATATATGCCCCTAGTCACCTTCCCCCCTCGCTGCTTTCTACGTCCTCGTCTTCACTGAACAAACACGTCTTACAAAGGCCAGTGTTCACACGGCATTGTCTATTTGCAGTGTTTACACATTGACGTGTGAGTTATAGCACTGGATAGGTAAGCCAAGGCTGGAGTTAGCATGGAGGCCAAGGAACAAAAGAGGCGGCTGCACTGAGTTGACCAGTGATCCTCTCATTGTTTTCATTTCTAAAATATGAAAGTCATAATGACTGGTGAGGTGGTGTTTAGTGGTCGCAGAAGAGGCATCCGTCTCTGAAACAAAAGCCCTCCCTAATTAAAGGTAAGCCCATCCCATGGTGTATTTGAGTCGATTTGATTCTGGCCAAGGCTGTTATGTGCTTTTCAATGAAGGGATTGTTGTTTCCCCCTACCCCAGCACCAACCCTTCGTGCCTCCCGACCATCTGTTCAGGGAATAGAGCACAACCGTGAGGCTAAATAATTTAGGGGGGGGGTGAATAGTTTTGCATGCTGACCTAATGGCTTTGTTACTCCTTAAAGACACTTTACTGTGTCTGTGTTGTCAGCGTGCACCTCTGGGCTGTCTTGCCCGTCACTCTAATCTATTTATGCTGGTTGTGTTGTGTGTCGGCATATCATTCTAAATGGCAAGGTGATTAGAATAGCTGGAGGATGTGGGGCAGCCATATTGAATTCATTCCCGCCTGCAACAATCCTCATTTGGTCCGCTCGTTGGACTGGATTGATGGAGAGGACCATTAGGCTGATGGGCATCTCGGGTATGTGAGCATCCATTTGATTGCTGAAGATCACTTGTAGTGATACATGATTTTATTCTTTATATTGTAACATTTCAAGAGTGCCAGCGTTGTAAACCGATGTAAAAAATCAAGATTGGGCAGGGAAGCACTATTTTATTAAATTTGACGGATCTGCTTTGCGTTTAATTATATGAAAAACACACTTTGTATGCATATTGATTTCCATGTGGGAATTAAATATTATTCATTAGATGCACAACTTGTCAGGTCAGATAAAGGCTGCGTGGATCTCTTTCTCTGTATTTCTGCGTTGCCTGAGCAGCAGGATTTGAGAGAAAGTGAAATGCAACTGGTAATATTTACTATAAACTGCATCAGTTTCTCATAAGCTGTAAAAAATATATTGGGAAATTGGGCAGACCAGCTGCTAGGCCTCAATTTCTATTAAAATATTAAAACTATTGAGGTCACTTTCCTGATAATGCAACTTCCATGCCTCATTTTGGGATCTTCTGTTTTTTAGGCTTCTTCAGCTTATCAATACTGGAAGCTGATCTCTAGTGGCCAATGATTGCATTTTCTCAAAATGTCATACTTTACAGAAAGGGGAAAAATGTGACAATGAACAACCCTGCGATATCCCAGAGGAGCTGTGTCAAAACATAATGCCCTATGAAACAGCTAGGGGAGCAGCAATGGCCTCAGCTCAAGTCCAGCCAGGAAAAACATGGCAGGCAGAGGGATGCTTGTTGTGTTGATGTAGCAGGTATTAGAATCTGTTAAATGGCCCTGCTCACAGCCCTTGTAGATAATAGACATTGTGACATGTCGGGCAGCTTTCTCCGCGTCATTTAGGACTCACACAGAGAACACACACCCGCTGAATACCAAAGGGTTTAACAATACATTAGAGATTGTGAGGTCTTAGTATTTGACAATGTATGCTGGATTTTTCTCTTACAGAACTAGGAATGTTGAGTGATAGATTATGCGTGAAAATTCAAAGATTCCTACTTTGCTGAAATATAATCCATTGCAGGGTAAACATTCTAGATAACGGTAGTTCATTGTTCAAAAATGTCCTTATTGCACAAGAATCCCTTGCAGACATTTTTTCTTAAGGCAGGTTTCAGTGCACATGTGCTCAGCCTCAACCAATCCAGAGTTGTGGTTTAAATATAGAGCCTTTGTGAGCACAGCTTTGGCAGAGCGAAATGCTGTGGTTACTCATCAGTGAATTGCAGAAACAAGTGGAGCAGACAAGTGTCTCTGCCCTGTTAGTCACCAGGGAAAGCAAGCACAGAGAGGGGCTCAGAGAATAAAGGCGTGCTATGATTTCACCAGGTAAGACAAAACAGAGGGGGCCTTATGAAGTGGCCTCCCCCCTACCCTTCTGCGCCTCCAGCTGAGCCTTTCAGTGAGCTGTTGTTTCTGAGGGCCTTGGATGGCAACTTGGATTAGATCTTACTGAGTAATGGGTAGGAGCTATGGGGGAAAGCCACGGCGGCTCAGCCCCCTTCCAGGCGCCACACGCGGCTGAGGGTCCGCCTGGTTTATTCGGTTTAATTTGAGTCGCCCCCGCTTTGTTAATAACCCTGTATGTATTCATGCTAATATTTTTCTCTAATCTACAATCATGCAAGTATTTGATTCCATCCTTTTTGCAAAGCCCCCTGCTAAACCCTTGCCAGTCATATTCCGCTACTTCATGATTCTCTGATTGAATGTGCCGTGAATGACATTTAAATCTTGGCCCCAAAAAAGAGTTCACGAAGAATTTTATGCGGCCGATTTATGTATGTCAATCCATACAAAAGATCCATAGTCAAGATCATTAATTACAAAATGTTGTCTGGGGCATTTTTAACTACCCAAAAAATCGTAACAATTTAGATGTTCATCAAACAGGTTATATTTGAAACTAGCGAGATAATGGTGCATTTTGGTACATGATGTGGGAGTGATTAAATAAATGAAACATCTCTTTTTAAAAAGTTAATTGAGTCACAAACTGTGTGGTGGATTTTTCTCAGGCCAAAGGTACCATTTAAGCAGGCATCAGAAAGAGAAATGTATTTGAGTGGGGGGCCGCTGGCTGCTAGCCCTTGACTCTATTACAGTAATGTAAATGGTGGATTAGGTGCCAGTGGCAAAGAACCCCCCCCTATCCCCCAATTCCCTAAACTCTCCACAGCCAATGCCCCCACCTTTTCTTTTCCATTAAGACAGCTGGTATCTTTCAAATGTTCCTGGCCCGGTGATTGATGTGTAATAGCTCCAAGCCTCACCTGCCCCCTCACCACTGTGTTATTCATTGTCGAAGCAGCCAGCTCTGCTTTCAACAAGGCAGTGGGCGGAAAAACCTTTTTCTTTTGCCTCTGTTTTTATTTTCCTCTGCCATCAATACATTATGACTTTTAAGTACCAGAATGTTTCGACTCTACTCCACAAATAATTTGCATTTCCATTGACTCCTTTTGTTCCGCTTCAAAACAAACAATTGCCGGCACCAAACCACTGCAATGAGCGTATATTGTCCAAATAATTAACTTGTTACCGATAATGACCCTGGTTACTTTACTTGCTGAAGTCTGGGCATGGCAGGACAAAATATACAAATACAAAGTACAAGTAAATGAATGAGAATTGAGCCCACCCACGCCGCCTACCCAAGGCGACTGGCCTTTTTCCCGCAATTGATGGGGGCATGTCAGTTGGGAGCGATGAGATAGGTGTCTCCAAGTGATTTGGAGAGAACACAAGCCATGGGTCAACAGCAAATGCAGTTTATGTGTGATTTTCAGCATTGGCCCTTAGCGTATAATTTTTTCTTAAAAGATGTGACAGAATCTAAGTGAACATCAGTTTTTCAGATCTTTACGCCAAACTTGCATCATGGTCTTCAGGGAGAGGGGCTCTATGATCCTACCTAGATTCCTGGCCTAGCTCATTCTCAACTGGATTTGTGATTGAATACTGCAATTTTGGTGTAATTTGCACTGGTGGTTATGAATAATATTTTTTACGTTTTCCAAAGGCTTTCAGTGTACAGAAACCATTTATGAGACCTGCTTACCAGGAATCCATATGTCTTGAATGTCTTTGAAAATGTTTGTGCACTCCGGGGCTGAGCTTTAAGTGGAAAAAAATTTGAACCAGACATGTCGACATGTGCATTAACTGAAGAAATGTGTGTGTGGTTGCAGAACCACACACACATATCTGTGAATTATCTGAATTATCTGAGAGCATTCTAACAGGTAATTCTACAATTGAACCCGCTGTTCAACTTCGGAGTGGTTTTGTCTGAGATTTTTCCACTTTAACTTTCCAATGTTAAAAATGTGCTTGAGTACCTGCAACAGTAGTCATTTTATTTGGGTTATAATATTCTTAGCTACTATTCCAAAAAATTTATAAAACCATACACACTAATAATAGTAATAAAGTTCCTACAAATACAATATGTATCCACGACACCCTGTAAATACTTAATAAGAGAGCATTTAAACGGTGACATAGTGTCCGTATGCCAAACAAGAAGTTCTGGGTCATGAAAGTGGCGAGTGGATTCTTGTTCCAGTCGCAAAAAATACGAAAGCACGACAAGCCTTTCATACCCAATGTTTTACACTCCTCAGAGGCTTCTAATACTGATTAGTGCCGAGCTGAGGTGTTTAGCTCACCCACGGAGCCTGGCAGCCCCCAGGATTAAAGCTGTGATATCAACTGTAGGACTTTATCATTGTTTTTATGCGACTTACACCTCCCAAGCCCTGCTGTTTTTATGCGTGTATCGAAGAGGAAAACCATGTGTTCTGGCACAGGTGGGTGCGCGTGTGTGTGTGAGGACACTCAAGCACATTGCGCTCCAGTTTCTATCTGTAGTGGCAGCCCAGCAGTCGCCGTGGTAACTCATCATTAGGTGATTAATAAGGCCATGAAGAGGCTGCAGTTTAATCAGGCCTGGTGTTGTGGTGTGCTCAAGTCGATGACAAGAGCAGCTGCCCTGTCACTTGGTGTCTGCTCACGAGATGGCAGGCCCTGCCGCTGTGGAGCGCCATTGTCAAACACGCCTCAGTGTGTGTGTGTGTGTGTGTGTGTGTGCGCACAACTGACTGACTGCCGTGAGCCCTTTCTTCCATTTTCCTTCGGCCCTCCCTACATATTTCACTGTCATCAAATATTTGCACATCTACTTGCAGACATGCTGAATAATTTTCATTTAAAAATCTCTCTCACTCTCTCTCTTTCTACTCCCCCTTCCCCCCTCCCCCCTCCCCCAACTCTCCTGGGCCGCTATCACAGCCATGGTAACACGAGTGCTGATTGCCAGGTCTAGCCCCTCTGGGAGCTCTAATAGCTATTTCTAGTTAATCTGTAGTAGGGGGAGGAAAAAAAGCAAACACTGGCAACTAAGTGTGACAGCTTCTTTGTGGGCCTCCTGTGTAGTGCCTCTTCCCTCTATGCCATGTTTATGGAGACTGCCATCGTGTTTAGAGAAAGTGGTAGCTGGCCACTTTTGAGGGAATGATATTTGTGGAAAATGGCAGCTATCATTGTGAGCATGAGACTATATCCATAGCCTTTGATTTGATATACTCCCCCATACGATATTCCTACGATATATGCTAATCCCAACAGATCACACAATACCAACAAACGTCTGCATGTTTTAATGTTCTGGTCAATACACTGGACAAGCGGTTTTACTGTTGCAGCGGTTAGGATTGATTTTGCTCTGAAGACCAGTGTCATCCCTTTTTAAAATGGAGTCTTTAATTCTTACGATGTAGTTAAATGTAAAGAATCATTACATGTTATCTTACGCCCATTATCACATATCTTTGAGATATAACAGCCCAGAACCTGGTGAACTGTAAATGTCTGCAGAGATTCCAGTGCGACTCCCAATAGGCCTAGCTTGGCTAGTGGTTGGCGAGCCATATTTACCATGTTGACTGTCTGTGGTTGGCTTACAACCACTAAACTTCAGTGTAATGCGGTCCCACCCGCGACTATGTTTAAATGAATTCCGTAAGCCCATGCAATATCTATTAAAACTAATTTAATCTCGGTTCAATCACAACACATGCAAGGAATGACAAGGAGCCATGTCTTAATCATATTGTTTGTGAAAATCGATACCGCAATATTTTGAATTGCCGTATCTCTACTCCCTCTTGGTGCCCTTTCTCTTTCTCTGTTTTTCTGTCTTTCTCTTTATGTGTATATCTATCTGGCTCTCTTTCTGGCAGCTTGCCAGTGGATTGCTGTATTCTCCCCTTCAGAGCTGTCACTTCACATTAGCATGCTGATAACTGTCAGCCAGGGCACAGGGCTGGGGTGAGCGCTGTCCAGCCAACCAGATCACACGCGCAGACACATAAATGCATACACACAAACACGCACTCAGACACACACTTGCACACAAGCAAAACACACAGATGAGTCAAATTGCGCCGTGTCCTGTGACAGCTGCTTACCAGAGAGGCTTTCTGGCTAGCTAGATGGATAGATAGCTATTTAGCTCTACTGTCAGGCTTTAGAGGTGGGCGATATAGATGGAGGAGGCGCAAAAGCCTTTCGACACACTAGGTTTGAAGAGTCCCACTTTCTTTTAAGTCGTGTATCTTCTGCCAAAGCAAATAGCAGCCCCCTCTCAAGATTCCCGCCCTCAAGGTTATTGTGTGACAAATAAATGCAGCACCCCTCCCATCCCCCCTCTGCGTTTCTCATGTTCTCAAGCTCCTTTTCACTGGCGATTGGTAAGACTAAGCAGAACTGGCTGGCCTAGGAGGCTTGAAGGTTGGCTTCTTTTGATAGAGTGGCTCAGTGCTCCCCAGAGTATACACGCCTTTGGAGGGGAGAGCCAACAATTACTGTAAGGTGAAGAAGAGACGGCACAGCTCATCGCCTGACTTCCAGCAGCTAATCTCCCTACTCCCCCCTGCGGCCCCCCCCCCCTATCCGCAACAGTTTCCCTAGCCACTAAATATGACCTTTATATTACTTGCTACTATATTGCTTGCAAGGAAATGTAGCCCTGCTCTCAAAATCAATTATCTTGATGGTTATTGAACACTGACACTAATTGTGCTCCCTCCTTCTCTTCATATCTGTCCACCTCTGCAGCTTTTCCGGAACACTGGGGTTGTTGGTGTGGCCAAATTTTCCCTGGATTTGACTTTTAAATTCAGAAGACTGAAGCCCAGGCTCACAGTCTACCTTTCACGGAGGCCCAGCCGTGAGAGGACAGAGGAAGGCACGTGGCGGATCATGACGTCCGACAAAGACAAGGAGCGAGAGAAGGAGCGAGACAGGGACCGGGACCGTGACAAGCGCGAGGCCGGCGGCGGCGGAGGCAGCGGCGGCGGAGGCGGCGGCAAGTCGCGGAGACACGACGGCGACCGCGGCGAGGGCGAGAGCTCACGGCCGCGACGCAGCTGCACATTGGAAGGTGGCGCAAAAAACTACGCCGAGAGCGACCACAGCGAGGACGAGGACAACGAAAACGGGATCAACGGGGCCGGCAGCGGCACAGCGGAGGACGGGGGCAAGAAGGGCAAAAAGAAGACGCCCAAGAAGAAGTCCCGGTACGAGCGCACCGAGAACGGCGAGATCACGTCCTTCATCACCGAAGACGACGTTGTTTACAGACCCGGCGGTGAGTCCCAGCCACAGCTACAAGATAGCACAGTAGCTAGAAATGGCAGCCTGCCCAGGGATGCAACTTGTTTGAGTTTCTGCTTTATATGTTAGGTTGTAATAATTCTAACACACGCTCATTTATTTTTTTCGGCCAGTCGAAATATGGCAAACATTTGCTTTCTTATTTTGTTGGATGATTCAAATCTGACGGTTTACAGCTCAGTGTTTCCTAGATACAATTTCACGGGTTTTGAAAGTGTAGCTCTCCAACAGCTTAACTCCCCCAGGTCTAAGTCGCAGACATCACACAATCAATTCAAAGTGGGCTTCCATCGTCCTTATCTAGGACTAAGTCAATGGAGCAAAGAGGTTCTCGGTTAGATGATGGCGATTGTGCGCCATGATACAGGCGGGATGGGGTGTAAACGCTAGCTTTCAGATGGACACTAGGCTATGTGGCTTTGTTGTTTTGTGTTTGCATGTGGTTATCTCTGACATTTCTCTCGCTCTTGCCCTCTCTCCTGCTCTCTCCCTCTCCCCCTCCCCCTCCCTCCCTCCAGATTAGTGCTAGTTCTCCTAAATCATTGCTCCCACAGCTTTCCATTTATCTAGCAGCCAGGGAAAGGTCAAGTAGTGGAGGATGGCTGGAAGGAGTGGTTTGTTGTACATAACTTACAGTATTTATTGGGGAACATTATAGCCAGTGTGTTCAGTTATCTTATTCTAGGGCTATCTACTCCCACCTGCTCACATATATAAATAAACTACGTATGAATGCACACCACCTAACCTGCTACCAGCAGACTTGGGCTATAATCACACTGATACGTTTTCATTGTAAGCAGTATTTATAAAATGAAAGCAACCGTTTTGCACCATTTCAGAAATAATCTCGGTCCTGGAAACGCATATCATGTGACCATTCACATTCACTGGGCATGCGCGTCAACAGGAAGCAGATTGTCCTCTCTGCGGTTGGTTCCTTAGGTGCCGAAAGTACTACAGAGGAAGAACAGCAATGGAGAAACCATCATCCACTTTTACATTTACCACTGGCAGGCGTGGTTGATGTTGTTTGGGCTTCTTCCGGTAAATGGTCAGATGATAGGGCTGTGATAAATCAGGAAAGGACACGTTGTTACTGAATCAGGAAGCGAACATGGGTGTTGCGGCCTATCCACTCTAAAACGCAATCCCAGGGTTTTCAAACCAAACCGGGCTCAGCAGCGTTTTCAAAAAACTCTGTTATAGGGGATCTAAAACACGGGAGTAGTGTGGAGGCAAAGCGTTAACGTAGCAAAGTAATGCGTTAAAAAAATGTGTTAGTGTGGATGTGGTCTTATCTTGCCGGGTAAATTAACTCTGAGTTTGTGCGCAATTGGAGGTCCAAAGGCGAAGGCAGGCACATTAAACCAGATTCTTCTTTATTCCCTTAGACGCTCCCTGACATGCACTCTCTCTGCATTTCATCTTTAATAGCAAGAGCTCTGCCACTTTGTTCTACACTCGACCTTGCAAAGAGAACGAGGGAGGGAGAGAGAGAGAGAGAGAGAGGGCTTTAGAGTGGGAGGGGGGGAAGGGGTTTTACAGAGGGAGAGAATGAAGGGATCTTGGGCAATGGGTTAACCGAAGCAGCCAGCTAGTCTGATGAAATGCTCCTACAGCACATAAACAAAGTGGACCATGGAGGGATCATGCCCCCTGCAGAATATTTACATTTTCACCTCCTAATGAATGGCACAGCCTGCCACCGAGCCAGTGGGAAATATTTACTTCTCCTACAATTATTCTGACAAGAGCTGGACTCGGGCCCAAGTGGAGTCCCTATCTGCTCCCTTCCCGCTGCGGTCTGTACCACCGTGACGGTTTGGATTAGAGAACAGGTCAGCAGTGTGTTTTGTGGTGGTCTGCCATCAGACCACTAAGTCCAACATAGTTTGTCGTTTACCTCCTATTGTCAACATGAAAGATCCTCCACCAAGTCACTGACCTACCGCTGTCTCATCTGCCTGTGGTTCAAATGATCAGCCGGCTGTGTTTGTATGCTTATCTGATTGTGTCTCTATGCAGAAGTGTGTTCGGTACTCACACAGTCCACGTGCACAGTGCATGTTTTTCTTTTTTCCTTATCCCGCCTGGTTATTGCAATCAGATTTGATGTGCACGGCTTAAACAGGCATAAAGCCTGCAATGGATTATGCCTTGCTAAATTTGAAATCCCTTTATACCCTCCTAGTGACACACAATATGTACAACTGACCACCCGTTGAGAGGGATTTGTGTGGAGAAGGGGAAGACAGCCGGTCTGATCTAGAGAAGACAAGGAAAAGGAAGGGAAAGAAAAAAAACAGACCATAACACCTTTTTAATTGCCTTGGCTTCATTTAGTGCCTGACAAATGTATACGTCAAGGACACTACAGTGATAGGCAGGAAGTTAGCATTGACACCCACTGCACCAACAAGAGTCCCGTCTTCCTCCCACCCACCCATCTCTCTTCCTGCTTAGTCTCTCTATTCCTAGAAGATGGGGAGGAGGGCGGCTTAGAGCAAATCGATTGGACTGGATGGGTCGGAGGGAGAAGTGCAGCAAACCAATAGGACGGGGGCGGGGGGCTGTGACTGATTCTAGCTGTGCTGCTGTTTTTCTTTAAGTTGCCATGTGTCTGTGAAGGTGGTCAGGAGAGAGGGTTTCGGGCCATTTGTATTGCTGGCTGCCAGTCCACGCAGCCTGTAGCGGGGCAAGCGGACCCGGCCGATCGATCACTGTCTTGGGACTGAGTATTCAGAGTAACCCCACACCCCAGCCGCCCCATCCCCAGGCTAGGCTAGACACATCCAGAGGTCTGGTTGCATTCTACAGCCCCCCAGTTTATAGATTCCTTCTCAGGAGATTATACACACTGCCTTGGTTGGATCAATAGACACCCCAGAAGCGTTGGGACACGCAAACACGCACACACACACCTTCGGTCTCAGAACATAAGCAGTACATGCATAGTAAGTACCTTTATTCCAAGGTCCGGGCGGTCACCGCGTTTCTCAGTATAGTTACGCACAACAGTGGAAGATTGGGTTTCTATAAGTGTGTATCCCTTACGTTTGAGTTTCTTGGACACATATAGTGAATGTAAAAAGACAAAATAATGTATGTGTATACACGTCAATATATACAATAAGTCAATTTGAACGTAACGACAAAGTAAATGACAAAGACTGATAAACCAAGAGTAAGTGTATCATGGAGTTTGAGTTGGTGTGTTGGTGCATTACATTGGTACTACAGAGAGAGATTGATACATTTAAAAGGTTAATATAAAAACATGGAGAGAGAGGTAAAGCGAGACAGAGGCAGTGAAGCAGACAGCAATCGATGAGGTGAGGATGGACTCTGTAATGAGTGTGCAGAATTTGACCGCGGATGGCCTGCAGGACGTTGCATTTCCTCATCTGATGCTGAAAATACATGGTCTGCAGGGCCTTCTTCCTGTTATGGTGTATGTACTCCACAGTGTGTGTACTAACAAACACATGCTCAAAGGCCATCCGAGATGTGTGCACACACACTCCAGCTCTCCAGCTGTGGACCTTTTCCGTCACGCAGCGAACGCTAACCCTCCGCCGCGGCGTGGCTGTCCTTTAGCGCTGCAGGCAGGTAGCTGCCGCAGCTCGTCTCCCCCTTCCTGTCTGACTTACTGGCTCACTGGAAGAGTTAGTCATGGAGGGGGGAGACGGAAACCACCTGCCTGCAGTCCCTGACACGTCCTCCAGCTTCCCCTCCATGTTCTCTAGAGACATTGCTCCCCCAACCAAGTCCTTGTGGACCTGCGCTGTACAATAGTAGGGATGAAAAGATAAAGGAGATGTTTGACACAAGTCTATACTCGACAGAAAGTGGACGTTTTAGCCTGGTTGCAAGGGATGCTAATGTCATTGCTAATGAGTCTGGTGACTATAATGTCGATATAGAATGATAGAAAGAAAGACAGACCACTGCAGGCATTGTAAGTAGCTCTAGCTTTGGCCATAGAAGACCATGTGTTATTTTTACATGCAATTAACCCCCCCACCACCCCTCCCCACCCCCCTGCTCACCTAGCAGCGGAACCTGTCAATCTGCTGTCCCCAGCCAACGTCCACGCGACAAGGCACGGCCCCTGTGAGCCGTGTCGCATGGAAGCAGTAGCCCACACTGAGAAGCTGCTGCCCTTCACTAACCCAACAGATCTATTTTTAAAGAAGTCCCCGCTCCACTCTGTCATCCCTCTCTTCCCTGCCAAAGACTGATAAAAAATATCCCCTCGCTCTGTTATTTTCTCTCTCTCTCTCTCTCTCTCTCTCTCTCTCTCTCTCCTTTTGTGAGGTGAAATCCCACCACCTGCCGACTGCTAAATGAGAAAGTGTGGGCCAGCGGAGAGAGGGGCGCTGGGGAAGTGGGCTGGTTGGGGTGGCGAAGTGGGAGCGGGGTGGGTTGTAACTTGTCAAAGGGCCTCTGTTCTCTGCCAGGAGCCCAGTCAGCTGTAGGGCTGCCCTGGCGCGGTGAGTGCAAGGCATTTCCCCCGCTCTCCAACCAGAATAAAGAGGGAGCGGTCAAGCGGTCAGGTGGATGGCTAAAGTAAGAGCAGAGAGCAGGGTTAGCTCTGCTTGTGGCCTGTGGGGATAGTTTGGCCTGGGCGCCGTGTTGAAGGACTCCCATGCTCACGCCATGAAGAGCCCTGCCCGGCGAGGAGAGGCATGGTTACACAGTGGGAACCGTGTGGTTGTTGGCTGGATAATTTATAATGCACAATACAAGCATGCTCTTTCTATGTCCCTCCATGTTTCTCTCTATTCTCTTTGGCCCCTACACCCCTGTGGTTCCATTATTGCATTCCTGCCGTTCTTTAATTTTAGGATTTAGACCCGAGGGGGGGCGGGTGGCCTGAACCCCCCCACACTGTAGTGTGTGTGTGTGTGTGTGTGTGTGTGTGTGTGTGTGTGTGTGTGTGTGCGTGTGCGTGTGCGCGGGCGTGCGTAAGGGTGCACAGGATCTGCAGGCTTTTGCATTGCCCCTTTTTAAACAATGCAGGTGCATCCTGCCTCATGGCTAACCCTCGGAGCCCAGCTTAGGCTAATGCTCCTTTCCATTTAATAAGCCAGTCATGCATGTTAAATACACTCCTATTCCCAATGTTTTGCTGAGCGAAGACCCAAACACACGCTCCACATTTATTCCCCCCCGGTTGCCGTTTACAAAACACTGGCTCTATGCTCGTATTCCGTTCATCATGGCTCCCTTTTATTTCTTTTTAACATTACTTTGCTCATAAAAGTAAAGCAAGGCCAAAATTCCCCAAGACCCCCCTCCTCCACACACCCCCATTTCATGCTGCAGTAAACTAAACAGCAACCTATTGTTTTGACGGTGGAGCAAAGGGAGGAGGCAGGAGATGGAGGACGAGGCGGTAGAGCGGGGGCCCTCGTGTGCAGAGGATAGGTGTGTTTTTGATTAGACATGCTCACTAGCCGGAGCAGAATGGCTTGCTGAACAATGAGCAGGGAGGAGGAAAGTGTGTGTATGAGGAAGGGGGGAGGGGGGTGGTGTAAATGGGATACTAGCCACCTCCTCCTCAATGAATATTCAGGCCAGTAAACTTAAGCCGTGACAATGTAATTGGAGGAACAATGGCTTAACGGAGGATATGGTTTCATTGGGACGCTCACGCTGCTGGAGCCATGCGGTGATGTGTTTCGTATTTTTTCAAGGCTAAACCATCAAGCTATGAAGCTGTTCATTTCTGCAGTGGGGAGCTGGGGAATCTTTTGATCCTGGGGTGCAGGTGAAAGACTGGTGGTACATGCTGAGCAGGGGGAGAAACAGCGGTGGAATATTTGACTGCCAAAGGGGGGGGGGGGGGGGGGGAATAAACAGCCCTCTTACAAAAGCCCCCCAGCTCCACTACCCGCCGTCTATATAAATCCCGTCAGCGCACACTTCAGTCCTATACCAAACACCCCAACACACACACACACACACACACACACACACACACACACACACACACACACACACACACACACACACACACACACACACACACACACACACACACACACACACACACACACACACACACACACACACGCGCGCTCGCGTACACATGCACTTATACACACAAACCCACCAACCACAGTGCTGTTCCTCCTGAACCCCCCCGCCCCCCCAACCCCCCATTCCTACTTCCATTCTCCAGTTGAGCGAGGAGACCCACTTCCCAGTGCACAAAATGGCTGGAATGTTTAACAAGCCTGGTGGACCCTGGGGGGGGGGGGGGGGGGTTGGCGGTGCTGCCTCGCAAGCCCCCCTCCCCCTTTCCCCTCACCCCTAGAACACACACAGTTCTCATGGCTCCATTTTGGGTTTGAGTTTGGAACTGCTCATCTTTTCAGCCGTGGAGCTCACACCCATTATCCAGTTGAGTTTGGAAGTCATTTGAGGGGAAGGGCCTTGAGGTAGCAGACTTTTTTTTTTTTTTTATGAATTCTGGATGAATTCAAAATGTAATGGGTGTGTATATAGAGAAAAATAAATGGGGATGTTAGGGGAACAGACTCTTGCCGGCTGTGAATGATTTAAACTGGATTGCTGTATGTTCTTGCACCTCCTAATCCCCCCCCCCATCCTCCCCCGCCCCTTTCCTCTGGTTCCTGTCGGCGGTGGGCTCTTTGTGTGCGTTGTATCTGGTTGGTCCGCAGGGGGATCTGGCCCCTCTAAATGAAAGCGCAGGCGAGGTGAAGGGAGACTAAACCCTAATTCTCCCAATTTGATTCCTCTGAAACAAGTCATCTCATCTCATTCAGATTAGACGCTTTTGTTCTCGGAGACCTCCATCCCCCTCCCCCACTTCTTTCTCTCTCTCCCTCTCCCTCTCCCTCTCGCTCTCCCCCCCAGGGGGATGTGTAGGATGGGTGAAGGAAGGGAGGGAGGAAGGGGGAATAGTGGAGAGAACAGTGGGGGTAGAAGGGGTTCAGTGAGAGATGGAGGGGGTGGGGGGGCGCATGCGTCACTCAGACGAACAGCATTGGGCGATAAACCCCACCCTTCCCTTACAATACATCATTCAACCCATAGCAGATAACCTACCCTGGAGTAATACACACACGCACGCACACATGCACACGCACACGTACACACACATGAATACACTACACACCTCACACAGACATTAACACGTAGACATTCTCCAAATGGTATCTGTGTTGTCAAAGCTATTTAATGTCTTTTCTTCCCCCAACCGCACACGGCAAGATAAACCACAGCCAGATCGATAACTCTGTTGACACAAACAAATAAATACTGCATGATGCCAGAGCCGGGCCTGTTGGAAAGGTAGCCAGCAAGTTCTTTGTTAGGGATACTACGGCCCAGACCCTGATCCTGCCCTCTTGCAGTGAGAACCAGCCTCTCCTATAGGCATTGGCTTATTTAAAAGCTAACGTTAAGCAAACTCAGCTTCAAGAGAGAGACAGGCTGCTAGATGTTAGCCGGTGTGTGTGTGTGTGTGTGTGTGTGTGTGTGTGTGTGTGTGTGTGTGTGTGTGTGTGTGTGTGTGTGTGTGTGTGTGTGTGTGTGTGTGTGTGTGTGTGTGTGTGTGTGTGTGTGTGTGTGAGAGTTTGTTTGTGTGTGTGTGAGCGTTTGTCTCTCTGTGTGTGTGTGTGTGTGTGTGTGTGTGTGTGTAAGCTGCGTTCCAGCTGCTAAGCTGGCCAGTCGTTTATGACAGCCAGGTCTGGGCTGAAGAGCTGACCCAGCCAGCCCTTCAATGACATGGCACCACCTAAAATAGGTTTCAGCCCCCAAACCGGCTGCTGTTGGAATTGGAGCAGCGACAGAATAGAGCCCTAAGTCTGTGTGATCTATTTTTCGTTTGTGTGTGTTTCACTCACTTTCCAGTTTCACCAGCAACAACAGTGTGCAGTCTATTCTGTAAACTGAAACCTGTTATTATTATTATCATTAGTACCTCTATTATAGTTTACTATACTATGCTAGGTTAAGAATAAACCCTTAGCCTAATACCCAACACACACACACAAAACATCCCCTTATTCTCCTTCTGGTCTGTTCAACAGAAGTGGTAGTCAGTGTTTTTGTCCTTTACACCGTGATGTTTTTGTTAAGGAGATGGGAGTTCACGACCCGATTATACCACCAGTCGCATTCAATTTAACTGCACAGCTGGCCTAGGACCCCTTACACACACACACACACACACACACACACACACACACACACACACACACACACACACACTATTCAGGACTCGTGGTAAACTGTCAAGGGTTATGTAATTTGGCAGCATTATGGGAAGTGGAACAAGAGCAGAGGGGACAGGGCCGCTATTAATGGCTTTTTTCCTTTTTAGTTCAAATCCTATCAATTTGTTGCCAAGGTTAGTCTGACGAGCTGTTGGGGCCTACGCAGCAGAGTTAAAGGAAGTTGCTCTTGGTTGTGGAGGGCTGAAGCTCGTCCTGCTATCTGACACTCTGTGGTGTACAAATGGAGTGGAACAATAACATAATTCCCCTTGGGTGTAATGTTTGATTTGGAAAGGCAACCTTGTAGCGCTCCAAAAGTCCTTAATCCTATTACCCGCATTCCAATTGAATTTGACTCAAGAGGGGAAAAATTTTATTTTCAGCAGAGGTAACGCAAACTACCATATTACCCACTCGCATCTCTTCACAGCCCTGCACAGAGAACATAAAAATCCCATGGGAAGTGTGAATATCATCTTTCAATGCATTGCTTTCATGCCTAATGTCTTTCTTTTTTTTTTTCTCTTCCAGATTGTGTGTATATTGAGAGTCGACGGTCCAACACTCCCTACTTTATATGTAGCATTCAGGACTTTAAGCTGGTGAGTACTGGTTTCTTCATTTTCTTTCTGTTTCACTGCATCTCCATGTCCTTTCTCTAGTCAATGGTTCACTCGGCTCCTCTGATCCGCCCACCAGCAGTGCTTCAGCCGTTGACTGTGTAAACAGATATGCCGTGACGAGGAGCCGACACAAGGCATGCTGGGAAATGCTGAATTACAATCCATTGTAATAATGTGGATGGTTTTATTTGCCATTTTCTTTTCCCTAGCCATGGCCTATTTGAAGTGGAGGGGAAGGCTGTTAGACTCTTGAGAATCTTTCTTGAACATAAACCAGGCTCAAACTGCTTGTTAATAGAAATAAACGTGTTTCTTCAAGCAATTCTTTGATTTAATCAAGGTGTTCATCACCATTTTACTTAAAATAAATAAAAATCCCTATCCCGACTAGATCAAATGATCTATTTTGCTGTACAAATAAGTAAACAAACATGGTTAGCCTTTTAATCTTGGGGCGAATGATGCATAGGGCATCTCAGGGCTCTTTGGCCAGTCTATCTCTCCCACTCGCTCTCGCTTCCTCTCTCGCTCTCTCGCTCTCTCGCTCTCTCGCTCTCGCTCTTTTGCTCCCTGAAATCAAACTGGGGCTGGAAATGGAATCTGCAGCCCTCAGAGGAAGTGGGAGCTGTTAGCAGGCTGGTAAAGAGGGAGTGTGAGGAGGCCCGCTGCAGTGAAGCGCTGCCTGTCTATTAACAGCTCCATTGTCTGATGTGAGGGCAGGAGGTTGGGTGGCGGCCCGGGCCAGGCCCCAGGGGACCTCAGTAATGGCTGCCAACAGCTAGGGTGATGATGGGAGGTCAGCGGAGGGGCCACAAGCACCCCTTCTAATAAAGGGCGGAGCATTGTGTTTTATGTATGTGTGTGTGTGTGTGTTTACGGGAGTAAGTGGGTTCTGTGCTGATGTGTCTATGTGCGGTTGGTTGTATACAGTTTTTTTTAGGTAAGATGTAGCCATGATAGAGGGTAAAGGAGTCGGGCCTCACAGCAGTGGGGCTTTAATGAAATTGGTGCTGGATATTGCTGATGATGGCAGGAACCCCATATTTTTCCCTCGCTGACAGATTCATGCACACGCACACACACATGAACACGCACAACTGCACCTTGATTAAGAGCGTCAGGAGAGGTCTTGGGCCGACCAAGGTAATTGTCTAGGGAGAGAGAAAGAACACCGGCTCCATTAGCTGACCTTCCTCCTTCACATTCTCTCTCTCTCGCTCTCGCTCTCGGTCTTGCTCTCTCTTTTTCACTTGCTCTATTTTCCCTTCATCTCTTCTTGCATTCCCCCTCTTGTGCTGGTTCTCCCCCCTCCTCTCTCCTCTCTCCCCATCCATCTGTAATTAATGAACAACCATCTGCATGCCGCTGTGTGTGTTTGAACAGACTGTACCCTTGTATCCCTCTGTTAAAACAACAAAGCCTGCTGGCTCACGTGGAAAAAAATAAAAACGGCATTAGAGTACTTCAGATGTATAGCGTTTTAGGGCAGTAGAACTACAAAAGGCTAATGCTACGCCAGCAACTCGGCAAGCCTCGTAATCTCTTATTTACTAGACCACATGAATATCCCCTCCGTTGGACTGCTGATTCTGTCTGTGATAAGTCTGGCCGGACTAAACCGCTGTCTAGCCAGTCAACCCGGAGACTACCCAGTCATCCTCGCTCGTAATTGGAACAACATACATCTGCCCTCGGGACGAGATGAAACCTACTCTGCTTCGTCCCCTACGCCTTCTTTGTCCAGCATACAGTCTCCTTTTCTCTGCATTCCTTGGCAGGAAACGGTGTTGTTTGATTGGTGAAACACGCACACACACACGCACACAGAGAACGTTATTGACAGCATGGATATTGTTTTATGCAGCAATGGGGGTGGGGAACCAAACAACCTTTTCTATATAATCCCCACCACACACACTCCATTCCCCCCTCCCAATCCCACAACGCCACATTACGTTCTCCAGAGCGGTCATACTCGTCTTACGGCTCTATCAAATGACCTATGTCAATTAGGCTTGTGCAAAAATCCTCTGAATGTACCGGTCAATTTCCCGAGTAAATGATTGAAGCCAGGCGTTCTGTTATTTTTTCAATGTGATCACCAAGTCCAACTGCTAACTCTGTTTCTGAAAACCCAGACATCCTCGCTTGTTTGAAAAAAATAATCCATCCGTTACATTATTGGGGTCAACCTGGATTTGGCAGACGGTCCATTTCATTGTTTTCCTCACCACTGACACCCACTGGGACTCGGGTGACATATTGATTTGGCCATATGGTCCTCCCGTGTTGCATGGCTGGCACATAAAATGTCTGCTGGGAAACAAAGGTGACCAGCGGGAGGCCATTTTAACTGCCAGAGGTAGTGAGCAAAACCTGAGGCTAGGCTAACGCTAATAAAAAAAGAAAATGTGGAAATTGGCAGGAAGGCGGTTTGAGTTTGGCCCCTCCATTAGCTTTAATGCTCTGCCATGCTAATGTTCAGTTCATTAGGCGCAGAGATAGTGGCTTACAATAACCCTGTGATGTGAGCGATCCGCACAATTAAGTGGCCGGCGTGGTGAGATAATGCTCCTTCTGTGGGAAGTACATCATCATAGACATCATCGTTATCGATGCATTTAAGTTACTCTGGGTTTGGCCCCGCCCATAAGCTAGCTAGGTCCCTCTACCTCCCCCTCCCAGCAAAACATTATCAAGCGCCATCCCCCGCTGTTCAATGGCGGTACCTCACCTCACTAAGCTGCACCCATACATCACAGCATCTCCTCACCAAACACTTGCTTTAGTTTGCATCTGCTGCTGTGACCGTCTAATCAGTTTACATCTTGTTGATGAGAGGAATACGCTTATTGCTGAAGCCAAGTATGTGTGTGACTGTACTATGCATACACACACACACACACACACACACACACACACACACACACACACACATAGTTACATACATTTTCACGTACACACACAAACACATTTTGTTTTGTAATATATTCACATATAGCCTGCGATGTGTGACTGTTCCCTTAGGTTGAACACAAACATCTCTGTGTGGTCTGACAGCATGTGAGAGAGGGAGAGAGCGTGAGAGAGGGAGGGAGAGAGGAGATTAATGCGTGTCGGCTAGCTAACATGATATGTCATTGAATCAATCGGCAGTACTATCTGCCTATTGGTCCGCTGTCGGGTACAATCTATCCTCCTCCCCCACCCCCATCTCTGGTCTCACTTCCCTCCCTCTCCTCCCGGCTTCCATCTATTGTAACACTTCATGCCCACCTATCTCTCCTTTGATCCGCTTGTCACTCCTTTTTTTTTTTTGCGATCTCAACCATGTTTTAGTCATCGTGTCAATGTTTTCAACACACATACACATACACACACCACCACCCTCTCCCCTCTGCTTGAGGCTTAACTCATTTGCTGTTATTGGCCAACTCAGCTGTGCTCCCCCACCACCCATCTCCCCCTCCCTCCCTCCCTCCCAGTGCACACAGACTCTCCCTGCTCCTCCCATTGGATCCCACTACTCATGGACATTTAATTAGATGCCATGTACAATGCAATTATCGCCAGGAGCCCTACTCGTATGTCGCAGACCCGGCCGGCTTAGAAGGATGAGGAATTTTCTTTGTCACATAAGCAGAACCCCCCGATGCAGAGAGGAGCGACGGTGGGGGCAGGGGGTTCAAATATATACTCCACCGCATTTAGCCGTGGCGCTCATTGTCTTGCCATCAGTGTAAGAACACTCTCCCGGCCTGCACTCATCCCATGGTTGGCTGATCACTGTTTGCCCTGCTAGAACAGTGGAGGGGAGGTGGGTTACTAGTTGCATCCGCAATGCTGGAGCCTTTTCATTTTTTTATTTATATTTTCTATTTATTTAAAGGATTTCTGTGTGCCCCTACCTACGTATTATTGGAGGTCATTGTTGTAAATCATTCTGGTTAAATGGGAGAGTGAAGGAGCAGGTGGGAGTGGTGTGAGGGGAAATTAATTACCTTGATTCATTATGAAGGTGCGGTTTGCCTGCTCCACACTCACTGACGGATGAGGGTTGAGCGGGCTGTCTTTATGTATTAACCGATAAGGGATGTGCGTTGTCTTTTGTAAACCATCATGCCCATACAACGGAAGATGTCACAAAGGAAAATTACCAATATACTCTTTTGCTGTAAATCAAGCTCTGCTGTCACTTATTTAATATCGGTTGATCTATTTAGTTGCAGACTGTTTTGACAGCTTTTCGAGTTCAATTTAGGTTTTTCATGCTTTTTTTGTTCTAGTCTTTTATTCCTAGAGCAAGTGTTATCTCTGATTCCAATTTAAGTTTCAATTCTAGAGCAATTTGGTTTACCCAGCAATACTCATTCAATTAGATTTTCATCATGTTTGATACAATTGTATTTTAATTTGGTTTTATTAAGGTTATTTAAATTGGTAACATCCACTGCATTTATCCATAAACATTGCGTGTTTTTCATTTAACAATAACACATGTCTTTGATGCATTTGTTCCTCACTGTGCATGCTGTAATGTGAACCGTTCTATAACAGACTCATAATTCAGCCTTGCAGAATTATCTCACCACCTCCCCCTCATGTTTATCATACAAGCCACTTACAAACAATAATTTATCCCCTGCCCATCAATTAAACATGTTCGATAAAGATGCAAATATATGTGCATGAATACAAGAGCATGCATTTAGGGCTCTATGAACGGGATCCATAGCGACGGAAACCAGGCGGGGAGTCGGACTGACATCTAAGAGATAATCAGGCGTCTTCTGTGAGCATGGCCACACATATCCAATCACCCATCTTTTTTTCTTCTTCTTCTGCATCGCCTTAAATTGGCAAGCGACGGAACCCTGCCGTCCCATCTGATCCTTCAGTAAATATCCCTCAGATATCCCCCTATCTCTGAAGCGCTGCACCGAGTAGCAGCAGCCCTGTGATGCATGGAGCGGTGACTTGATGAAAGCCCGGCTATTACACTGTAATGAATGGCCTCTGTGTTTCTTTTACCCAAAAGGCTCCTGTGTGTGTTCAGCCATTGAGGCGATGGCAGGCAGGCTGACGAGACGGGCATCACTGTGCTCTAGTCGGTAGATCTAGTCCACTGTGTTTCCCCGCTCTTCCTATTCCCCCTATCTCCAAAGCCGCCCATCCCTTCCCTTTCTCCCTCCGTCGAACATTTTGAAATGCAATTATGGATCAGTGAGCACCGCCATCAGTCGCGCTTCTTGTTAATATTTATCGAGTGACGACGCTACCATCTCTCCACGGGGAAGGGGAGGTGGGCTGCAGTCATTAGGGGCAATATGGCACGTGTGAGTGAATGTTTGGCCATTATGTCACGAGTCTGCGTTCGTTTCCACATATTTGAGAAGACAAAGAGATGGATGTGCATTTCATTCTTATTCTTATTTCTAATTAGTATCACTAAGATTTGATGTATTAATTGTATTCGGTCTCGGAAGTCTTGATTGTGTTTGTGCGCGTGTGTGCGCAGCCATCTTAAATGTCTGCTTGTCTTTATGCTCTGTGCGAGGAAGCAGCCTTGACAAGGGCATCGTGGGATCTATAGACACTAGTCAGCCAAGCCTGTGGGGAGAGGGGAACATTCACTGGTCATTTTCGCTCCACAGCCTCGGCACAATAAATAAAAGCCCAGCAAACACGTCTGCAAATACAATATTCAAAACCTTAGTAAAACATCCTGGAAACCTTTTTTCTGTAATAAAAAAAGGTGTACATTGGTAACAAAGGAAACATTCTTTTGTCTTACAATTATATATATTTTTATCGATTGGTTACCATTCTTTAATTTGACTAACCTTTAAATCACCTACTTGCTCTCCAGTGTCATTACTGACTAGCTAATTTGAATTAAATATTCTTTAATACTACTTATGCAGCATCAGGCAGCCCCTCCCCCCTTCATCCACTTGAGGTTTCATTGAGGCAATTTTGGATGCTGGTCTGTGTAATGACAAATAATGACAGCTTCTTGCCTTGTGAGTTTCTGAACCCTCAGCTATGGGCAGAAGCCATTTCTAGGCAGGCAGTGTATTTGGACAGCCTAGTGTGCTAGTGGACACTATGTGAATTAAGCCAACCCCTGGCGTCTGCTGCTTAGCTGCCGTGCTAGCGTTACTGAACAAGCTACAGATCCATGTCTGCCTTTGGGGAGGCCAATGGAATTGATTGTCTGCATGAGCACAGGGATGAATAAATAAAGCAACACAAATGGAAAGGTTGAGATAACAACGCAGAGCAGGCCAGACGAGCAGGGACTGCTATGCTTGGCTCTGCACAGCTCAGGTGAGCTATCAGGCGAACCAAAAAGAGGGAGAGAGAGAGAGAGAGACACACACACACACACACACACACACACACACACACACACACACACACACACACACACACACACACACACACACACACACACACACACACACACACACACACACACACACACTCTCTCGACCTTTTTTGGGCAGATAACCAATTTTTTTTTGTCTTCCATTCACTGCCCTTATGCATTAACGGAAGGCTGCTATGGAAACTGGTTGTTTAGCCAATAGGATTATCCTTCTCTGTGGATAGCAGAAGAAAGAGGTGGGAAGTGGAGACGGGGAGGAATCAAGTGTGTGTGTGTGTGTGTGTGTGTGTGTGTGTGTGTGTGTGTGTGTGTGTGTGTGTGTGTGTGTGTGTGTGTGTGTGTGTGTGTGTGTGTGTGTGTGTGTGTGTGTGTGTGTGTGTGTGTGTGTGTGTGTGTGGTGATTACCTTCCCAGATCGAGAGGGTACAGCCCCAGGACAGAAGTGGGGGGGTTGGGCGGTTGAGGAGCCAGGCCAGCAGTTATAGAATTTTCATAAGATGCTCTAAAAGCTCAATCAATATCCAGCTCTTTGACCCATCACTGTTAAATTATTCAGAAGGAGAGGCCTTTTAGCTTCTCACCCCATGGAGATTTCCTTTGTCGAGTTAGCTTATACTAACTTCGCTGCTTTCTAGCTTACCAGTAACGTTCATGTTAATTTTTCCGATATTGTTTGTGGCAGAATCCCTTCTGGCCCCCAAATCTTAAGTGTTAATTTCATTCCATGTCACTTAGATGTTGAAATATTCAGTGGTGCCTCAGCCTCCGTAGTGACTTTTCTTTATTTTCTACCACATCACAAACTAAATTGTCTACTCTGATGTCTTCACTAACATCTGAGGCAACGTCCCTCTGCTTCGGCATCAAGCCCGTGTTTTATCTTGGCAACAGGGGAGCGAACAGACTTGGCTATCTTCTTTCTTTTGCAACAAGTCTCGACGCCACATCGGCGAAACTAAAGAAGCAATGAAAGGTAGAACCAGCATATTAACCATCGCCACACCTAAGCCGGCAGCTGTGTGTATTACACACAGCTTAATTACAAGTACCAGGTTTCCCTTAGCAGTAGCACACTCAAGATGTCCGCTGGCTCCGGACGGGAGTAGAACACACATTTGGAGGGCGAATAGCCTTTTGATGTAGCCCAGCCGCTCGTAGTAAATATTGTAAACTTTGGTTGTCTTCAAACACCGAGATAACTATCTGACGTGGCTCAGGCAGGAATCATCTTCACAGAGGAGTTCATGTTTTGTTTAATTCACGTAACGTTTATTCCCGTTTATTCACATTATCCAATTGCATTGTAATGAAATTGTCGCAAGTAACATGACGTTAACTTGCTAGCTCACCATTAGATGAGTGGACTACCCCTACAGCTGTAGATAATGTGATGTGGGTAGCCCAGCGCTGTAATCTGTGGTAACTAAAAATAAATGTTCAAGCATTTTGAACGTTGTAATTGAATAAAGTTACAGTACACATCACAGTGCTTCCCATAGCATTAGAATCCGTGGTGGTCACGAATGGTGGGGGCTCCTTTTGTTCAGATTTCAAGATGTTGGATATTCCTCAGGTATTCACGCTCTGAATTACAACGATGTGACGGGTGAAACCAAAGACACCATCACCGCTATGAGTCCCGTGTGTCTATTTGTAAAGACTTGCCCAGGAGACAGTCGGGCAGCAGCACTTCTCTATGTAGAGCCATCAATATTTTATGTTAAAAAATGACCTGCCCAAGTAAAGTCTGTGTAGGAAACACTTTTATATGATCCTTTCACTAGTTGGCTATGAATGTTGGAGGAAAATCTCTTGTCTTTGTCTTTGAGCCAACCTGACACTTCAAACATTTGCTTGGATCGGTCAACTTTAATTGGAATGGCCCCTGCCTGACACATGCTGCTTATTTTCCATTAAGTCAATTTTATTTGTACAGCCCTTAATCACAGTAACAGTCTCAAAGGGCTTTACAGGCCATATATTTATGACAACCCCTAACCCTCCCCTTAAAGGGGGCGAGATAAAGCTCCATTAATTAACAAGGAAGAAAGCTTGAGAAAGAAAACTGCATGGGGGATCCCTCCTTCTAGCAATGGTATGGAGTGCAATGGGTGCATTATTGGCACACATAGTATTATTACAAGCAAACTTCTTTAAAAACAACATTAATTATTTTTATAATTAAGATTTTGAATTAAGAATTCTCCTTGGTGATCAACGTTGAGCGAGCTGCTAGCTGTCAGGGCTGTCCAGCTCCCCTGATTATAAAAGGCAGACTATTCCACGGATAGGACGCTCAAACAGAGAAAGCTACTGTTTCCTGTTGATTTCTGCTGCATCTCTGCATCCGCTGTGGATAACATTTGTCACATGAACGAATGCAGTTATTGTTCTACTTTGCTACAGTTGATCAAAAGAAAGCATAGGGTCGAACCAGACACCAAGTTTATAGCCCCAGGAACTTTGGGAGATAGAAGAGCCCCTCAAAACGTTTGCCGTACCCACCTTCCCTTCCTCACCCTTCCCATATTTAGTCCGCCATTTTGCCCAAGTCAGGTAAGATCAGGTCCTACCCTACCTCTACCCGACTTTTATTAGTTGTTGTTTTATTATTGTCCTTGCCTTTACCACTGGTTCTTAGTTTGACTCTGGGTAATTCCACCTTCTCCAAAGTAACATTCAAATAAAACAAAGTAGTGTGATAGAAAGAGAGGCAACCGGAGGAGGTTAGAAAGGCAGAAGGGGTTTCAAAGGTGGTGGAAGCAGAGATTTACAGTGGTATCGAGTTCACACACTTCCTCCCCAGCTCTGTGTTCTTTTCCCTCTCCCTCCGCTTCTCCACTTAACAACACATGGTGCAAATTAACTCTCATCAGCCGAGCAGAGAGGAGTGGGAAGGGAGGAAAGTGGGGAGGACTGCGGGAGGGCATCGGTCAGAGAGCGACGGGAGGGGAGGAGGACATGAGTAGGAAATTTCAGGGTGAGAAGAACATGAATGCAGTTCGGTCCCTCAGAGAAAACGCCTCTCACAAAGGCCGCGTAACAACTGCAACATGGCCACAGGCAGTCAGACCCTTATGGATTCGTCAACGGCAGATCTCCTTTTTCCCCCCATTGCTCTTCGACACACTGTCCCCAAAACTGGTCGGCGGCTCCTCCACTCAACTGCTACAGACTGCATTTGTCTGATCTCCACCACCTGATGATTGTCTACTTACATGACTTGCCTTAGCGAAAGCCTTGATGGCCTTTGTTCAATCAAAGCAGAACACCCTGAAACAAAACCTGTGCTGAGCACCCAGGCGCTGAACGCTGTCTTAACGGGTGTTTGTGGACACGAGCAACCTTCTGCCAAGGACCGAAACCCGAGAAGCAACTGTCTACTCTGTCATGTCAGTAAGATTTATGGAGCAGAGCCGCGGCAAACTAAATGAGAAACTCCAGCAGATGTTTGATGTTTGAGTGGATGCTTTCCCACTCAAATACACATTTGAAACTAGCTTGAGCTCTGTCTGAACTGCGGAGCGCGCCTCCCCTCTGAGATTCATCACCACTAGTCTTCACATTGTCTGACTTTGACACCTTATTCTTTGAGCGGATTCTACATGTGTGAAGTTATTTTGCCTGGATGTAAAAGGTTTATGAGAAAACAAAGAGTAAAAGAAAATCAAAAGATTCTATGCCTGGATGTCTTTTCCCATCCAGCTACAATGAGATTTTTAAATCTCAATGTCAGCAGCTAATACTCTTTCCATAGGCATTGTACATTGGAATTTCACTAATTCAAATTCCAGCTGCTTTCTGTGTCACACATGTGTAGAAACACAAAGGGGGGAGAGGGTTCTGTCTTTGACCCTGTGCGTCACATTTCAGCATGCTCGTGAGTGATGCTGCATGTGCATAAAGGGGCAAGTCTAAACTGTGTTTGCCTGCCTGTCACTGCCAATGGATCACTGGATCTGAGAGAGCTACAGCTGCCTGCTGGGGAGAAGCTACACACACATGCACGCACACTTTATCCTGTTAGTAGGGTAAAGTGTGTGTGGTTATGCATGAGTCACAGGCACATTTGCACAGGAAGAAGGCTCACTTCATTATCCCAGTGTTGTGTGAGCCAGAGAATTGTATTGCCCAGCCCATAAACCAGACACAAACTCAACATTTTCGCTGTGTTTATATATATATAGATATCCACCTCCCCTCTGTTATGCCTCCTGTGCTCACTGCTCTTCCCATGCCCATAACCACCCTCCCCTCCTCCTTCCCTCTCTCCCTCTCTCTCTCTCTCTCTCTTCTCTCCCTCTTTCCCTCTCTAGCTCATCATTTCCTCTGAGATTTAACACCACCAACCAGTCAATTTTATTGTTGCCTCGTCCTTAAGCAGTGTGCCGGGGAACAGCGTAAACACTATCTGTGATGGAAGAGACATTTTCCCGACATCAAAGGGCTGAGCCGTGTTATCCCTTTTGTAGCTGTATTCATTTGCTGCTACCGCCGTTCTCAGACACCCTTTGTTCTGCTCTTCATGGGAGTGTAAATAGCAGTTTGGCAGTGCCGGGGCTGTGGACTGCACCTCTTTTTGCCTCTGCTGCAGCAGTCAACACCAGCTGACTGAAAGGAGCAAAAATTAGTTGTTTCAGGCCCACTGTTAAAATGGCTGCTATCAAGTGATTTGCAAAAATACCAAATCTTAAATGAGGGTCTCCTATGGCCCTTTGCAGTGGATGAGACTGGCACCTCATCTGTCTTGAAAGCTCCATGTGACGGGATCCGCCCCCGCCTTCCCCTCCTTTCCTTGCGCCACAGCTAATTGAAATAATCAGAGCATTTTAAAGATGTGCCTTTAATCCAGATGGGACTTCCTTGGTGCTTCTGTGAAGACCAATTCATAAAGAGTGGCAACCACTATACCGTGACAAGCTAACCTTGGGCTATTGGCCATTTAACAGCCCATTTATAGATCTGGGTAATACCCTCGCTATTTGAGGGGGAATAACTCTTTATAGATCCAAGATAAAGCAGAAACGTTAGTGCTTTATCACCACCAGGGATTCTCCCTCTCCCTCTTCTTCTCAGCCATCCTTCTTGTTCTACTTTCTGCTTCTCTTATACTACCTTCCTCCTCTCCTATACTACCTTCCTCCTCTCCTTGCCTGTCTGGTTCTTCTGATGAATCTGTGCCTCAAGGCATTATAGGATGAGCAGCTTGGCTAATTATTGATAGTGGTCGCAGCATGTGGACATGTGTGTCCGAATCACTTAACATGCCGCCACGGAGGGATGGAACGAAAGGGAGAGATGAAGGAAAGAGGGGGAAAAAGACCATCCTTTTGTACTTTGCAGTGCCTTTCTCTCCGTCTCCTTCCCCTTCACACTCCCACCCTCCTCCCCTCTCTTTTCCTCTCTCCAGGTGAAATAGAATGATTTAATGTGTGGCCCTGTTGGGAAAGGTAATGGAGTTGGCAGATGAGTGAAGCTCTCCACAGCAGCAAGCCGGGGAGAGGTGGAGGGGAGTGATTGAGACCCCTGTCCGTCTGTCTGTCTGTTCTCTTTACAGATCAAGACTTTCATTGTTCTGTCCTCCCCGCAGAAACCGCTCTCGCTCTCTCGCGCGCGCGCACTTACTGGGTCCAAGCACTGCAGTGGAATGTGGTCTTTTGCCAGGTTATATATAGGGAACTGAAGGATCTCACTGCTTGAATATGTCTGTTTCTCAGAGTACTTTGAGCATACTTAATTTGATCTCTGAGTAAGGATTCACAGTAGATGTAGTGATAGGGGCAAGTTGTATTTTCTTCTTCAACACACATAACTTTTATGAGGTCTTTATAAAGAAAACGATAATTGAGCAAGGAGCATACGTAAATTTTCCTCTAATCTCCATCCATCAGTTGACGCAGTTCCAATGCCGTCATGCCTGACAGTTGGTTTAAGTGCAATAGAAATGCTAATTCAGGCTACAAAAGCTTGCGAGAGAGAGATGGGTTGCGGGAAGGAGGGGGGGGAAGAGACTATTGATTACCTCTATTGATCCTAATCAGGCTGTCTGTGCTCTTCCCCGTTGTTCTCTGTACGTTGTGGTTTCCATTTTAGATGGAACCGTTTCAGGGCTTTCGTTCAACATTGCTATCGATGCTTTTCCTGCTTCGAATCTTGCGTGAAAAACTGTTAATGGTAGAAAAGCGGATGCTACAGCAATGCTGTGATAAGTATTGCTTCTTCATTCCCCCACACTGCTCTGCATGCAGCAGCAGCAGCCGCTAGTCATAATTAGGCACAAACTGTTTGCTGCCATGCTAAAAATGCAGTTAAATGGCAAATGGCTGCAAGGACTGTGCATTAGGCCTCGATCTGTAGCCTCTCTGCCCGGCAGAGTAACCTGTACCCTTTGTAACAAATGGTTGCACTTATACTTCAATGACATAAACTCATACTTCCCCCGCTAGATCAATGGCTCGCATACCCCATTTAAAACCATTAGCAACATGCTAGTGTTTTTTTTTTTTGCGTAGATGGGCATCAGAAAAACAGTAACGGTTATTTATTTTATTGCTTAATCTCAAGGGGTTTTTGGCGAGATAAATCTTCCACTAACACTGCTGAAACAAGCTAGCCCTTCTACTTGGTGTGCAAATTAGCTACTCTTGCATTGCCGGCCGTTGAACACTTTTCAAATGTATTCCTACCACTGTATACTGCGATTTCTAATCTTTGATGAAGTCGTCAAGTCTAGTTGTCTTTGTGGCTCTGACACCCACTCTCCGCTATTTCATTTTAACTGCCTAGGCTCAACCTGTCTCGCTCCTTTAGAGAGAGCAAGGGAGAAAGAGAGAGAGGCACCGCAGACCCATATAAGGAGTTTGTATTAGTGCTGGGCTTCTGCACAGAATCACAAAGTGTTTGGGGCCAACCTGTCAAGTCCTCCCCCACTTAGCGGTAGCACTGCCCAGTGAAGATCCACAAAACAGCAGTCTAACTAACACTAACCCATCCCTGTGCGCTACACAAGCACGATACATCCTACCATGATTGTCGGGCTAATACATGATGCGAAAACGTCATGCGAACACAGCGCCACATCTTCGTGGTTGTACCTGCGCATTGTTTGTAGAACGTTGTTGTGACAGGTAGTGGCGTTCATAGGCTTTTAAGGAGAGCAACCAATGCGGCCGTAATAAAGACCTGAAGTGTGTGTGTGTGTGTGTGTGTGTGTGTGTGTGTGTGTGTGTGTGTGTGTGTGTGTGTGTGTGTGTATGCGCAGGGTAAGGGTAGGTAAGGGAGGGGCAATGTTAAAAGGATGCAAATCTCAGTGGCGTCGGTAAACAAGGGGCTTTGTGTCAATCACCAGATGGAGTGGCCCGCTTAGCATTCTCTCCTCTCCTCCAACACCACCCTTCAGGGGATTGTTTGCTCGGCAGCATTACGCTGATTGGTCAAAGCCTTTAGGGGAGGGCTCGGAGGATAGGGTGGATCTAGAGGGGGGCTGTGATAATGTATGTGCTGTCATGGCGATGATGCCCGCTTTATAGCACAGTTATCAATAACCCTGCCCCGTTTTTTTGGTGCCATGGCCTGTCGGCTCACATGGCTGGATTATTGGAGCATAATGTTAATGATTTTAGAGACTTATTACACATAGCTAAACATGCACAAAGAAAACCCCCAAGGACAAATATCTCTCAAACGCACACAGCACCACTGTAGACAAAGAACCATCAGCCCCAACCTAGAGCTTACGCATAAGGCACTAAAAGGAAGCACTTTCTTTCCTTTAAAGATTGCTCATACTTACATAGCCAGATCTTGTTAATCATTCATCTCATGGTGTATTTTAGCATGTCTGCTCTCTGCGTGATTGCACATCAAAGCTGTGGCGTGGCTGTGAAGGGGGTTGGGGGAGCTTTCACCGTGTTGTTTAGAGCTGGGAGACGAGATGTGATGGGAGACAGCTGAACTCTAAACTGTAAACGGACACTTCCTCTGTGGTGAGGCACATTCTTAAGTAGGAAATACCCCCCCCCCCACCCATCTACACCTTATGATGTATGTATTTCTTTAGACATAATATAGATAGATACACACAGACACAGGTAAAGACACACACACACACACACACACACACACACACACACACACACACACACACACACACACACACACACACACACACACACACACACACACACACACACACACACACACACACACACACACACACACACACACACACACACACACACAGCACTGCGGGTAAAAAGCCATTCCTGTCTCATCTCTGCCAGAGAGAGTAATTCCTCGGTCTACAGCAAAATCCTCTCCCTCCTTTACCCATCGCTACTTCCACAAAGCAAATGTACTCTGACTGTGTGTGTGTGCGTCAAAGCTATGCTTTTGATGCCCAGGCTCAAACAAGGACAATAATAATGGAATGCTTGATCTGCAATGTGTAAAAAAATAAACAGCTGTTTAACATTTTGCCTTGCATGCTTTTCTCTATTTTGCTCTGCCTATATGCTTATGTGCTCAGTTTACATTCGCCTGTTTCAGTGTTGTATCCAATGGGATTTGACTTACTGATCATCGTGACCACCGTGCTGTTACACACCTCTCGGTTAATGTAAATTGAATTCCCTTTATTGCATCTTACAACTGCCTAACAGAAAAGCTATGAGAAGCTTTCTATTTGCATGCTCTACCTTAACATAAACATTAGCCATGTTCAAAGCATGGAGGCTGTTAATGGTGCTCTATGCTGGATTCTTTCAGCAAAGCCCTCTCTTGCTCCGCCCCTGCCCTGTTATTGCAGCTGTGTTGTCTACAATACATCTCTTGTTGCAACACAGCAGGAGGTAGCTTGAAGCTCTTTGTGTGTGTGTGTGTGTGTGTGTGTGTGTGTGTGTGTGTGTGTGTGTGTGTGTGTGTGTGTGTGTGTGTGTGTGTGTGTGTGTGTGTGTGTGTGTGTGTGTGTGTGTGTGTGTGTGTGGGTCCGGGATGAATCAAATTACAGTAGACGGATGTGTTGGAATATTGCATTAAATATCCTTCCACTACTTATTTACCAAATGTAATGTTGTATGGTTTCAATAGCCTATTCCTTTTGTTCGGGATGTAATGCACTCTTTGGTTCACTTCCAATAGCACTTGAAATCCTAGGATTACATCCACATGCACACATCCGCGAACGCATACACACACACTGAAGAGGCGCACACAAACCCTTGCATGCGCCACGACACCCTCAAGGATACATTGTGGCACATGTGTGCAAGTAATTTGCATGTTTGGATTTGCATATGGTGCGCATGCAGAGCGAGCAAGCCAGACCACCCACAGCTAAGTCTACGGGATGGCTCAGATAGCATGATGTATGAGTGAAACGAATAGTGTCCTCCCTGGAGGCCAGCACACAGACCGACAGACACAGGCACGCAGAGAGACAGGCGAAAGACAAGGTGACCTTGAGGAATAGAAATATAGTGAGGACGGAAAGCAAGGAGTAACCAAAGACGGACAGATAAGACACTAGAGTTATAACCCGGCCTGTGCTCGTGTTGTGATTCAAGTTCTGGGGGGCTACAGCAGTAGTTTGCTGGAGGCTCTCTCTCTCTCCTATTTCACACTTGGTGATGCTATCTGTTTTCATGCTCGCTCGCCCATTCTCCCCAGCCAAGTCCTGTTTATTTGCTTTTTTTCTCGTCTACTGGTGAGCCCCTCTACTACCCCCTCTGTGTGTGTGTGTGTGTGTGTGTGGTCGTTCGGTGTGTGCATCGACATGGGTAAACTGACCACACAAGACAATAAACTCATACCTCCTGCTATCATGAATTCTCTCACTCTGTTTCTTGCTCTTTCATTCTCTCCCTCCAAACCCAACCTCTGAGCCCCCGACAGCTGCTCCTACATAAAAAAAGACACCGCCTACAGACATATATTCACACTCTTACACAAACACACACCACTCTTCTCCTTGACTGTCAGCTCCTCACTATGCCCCTCACAGCAGGCACTTCATCAATCTTTGGACACAACGAACACGCACACACACGGACACACACAACCTGTTATTGAGACGATGCTCATACGAAGGTGTTTTGTTTTTATCCCCTTCTCAAAGCTATCCTCTTTCAAGCCCCCTTTTTGTCAAATAGTGCTCTGTCCTTCTCTTTCCTTTTTACTGCTGCAGCTAAACATCTGTGCATGTGTGTGAGCGTGCACGCATGTGTGAAGGGGAGCAGTTGGGAAATCGATTAGCCTGGCTTAAGCAGGCCATTTTATTTCCGGTCTTCCATTACAACGCTCAATCAGCCCACAGCTTCTTCACGGTCGCGCTCTGGACGTACACACACCCGTGCACACACCCACACGCACACGCACATGCACACGCACACATACACGCACACATGCCTTCAAACACACACAGGCAACCACACATGCAGATTTTCTGGATTAGCTGGCCATGCCGACATCAAAACATCACACAAATTGACACACACTCACTCACTCACTACTACGCACAGACACAAAGCCTGGTTTTTACTTTGTCCCTCAAGCCCTGCTCTCTTTCTCTCTCTCTTTTGTAACACCTCTCGCTTTCCTCAGTGATAGTCCAGTCCATACGGGTACGATGTCTTGTTAGTTTCAGCAGGATATGTAAACACAACAAAGATAACATAATGTATCGCAAGCAAACGTCCGGCCAAACAAAACACAATAGCTCGCAACACTTCGCAACACAAAGAGCTCTGTGTTAGTACTGAAACCTCAGCCCCCACTCACACTGTGTGTGTGTGTGTGTGTGTGTGTGTGTGTGTGTGTGTGTGTGTGTGTGTGTGTGTGTGTGTGTGTGTGTGTGTGTGTGTGTGTGTGTGTGTGTGTGTGTGTGTGTGTGTGTGTGTGTGTGTGTGTGTGTGTGACTGTGACCAAAGAGAGCTGGATCCTGACTCAAGTCTCTGTTCTCGGGAGGATTGTCAGGTACATGCGCAGAAGACCTTGGCTCCCAGAGACCTTGGCTTTGATGCCACTAAATGAAAGGCTGAAGGCAGAGATGACAATGTTGTCTGCCTGGCTGAGAGAGGGTGTCTGGCTGAGAACTGGCGCTCGGTTAATAATGACATTATTCCATGAGCTGAACTCTTCTTATGAGCAAGTGAACCGCCCCCGTCTGACCTAGCACAGCTGGCTTTCAAGCTTCCGTTCTAAAGTCGATTAAAATGGCAGGGATTGCTGTCTGGATTGTTTGGCATTAAAGACTAAAAGAATCATAACTGGAAGGAAAAAAGTGTTTGTGTAGTCTAAAAGACTTGGTTGGCCGGACTGAGGCATAGAGTGGATAATGATCATCATCACTGAACACATTGTTTTGTGGCTGTTCATGAGGACTTTTTTCCCTGACACAGCTGTGCTCTTCACAAATGTTTTGACTGGAGTGGGAATCCATCAAAAGAAATGTGTCAAATGCAAAGGCAAATATTTACGTTAGACACAAGTTTTTATTGAGTTAATGAGGGAGGCCAAGAGTCTCTCAATGGCTCTCCTTTTTAGCTAGAGGCAGGGGTGTCTGGTCAGCCCATATACTTGTCCTATTATTAACCCCCCACACCCAGGGCCAATTCAGTTTCAAAGGCCTCAGTGGGGCGCAAAGTGGTGTCTGGCGGTCTGTTTGGAAGCCGCACCGTTTGTTTCTGGGGTTTTAATTCCGAGGAGGACGTACTCGGGCAAGGCCAAGCCATAAATGTGGCGGTGGTCATGTGGTGGAGCTTGTGACTGCTGCTCTGCTCTCTGAGGCAGTGTCTGTCTCTGGCACTCCCATCTCGCCCCAGCAGCCACCCCGTTCCCTTATTCATCCCGGTTGTAATTAGATTCATCCTCTAGCGCCGGGTAACCTCGACCAATTTTCAATAGTCCCGCGTTTCTGCTTCCTAATCTCAGTATTAATCACAAATGTATTTAAGATTAGTCTTGCTTACACCTTGGACCATGTTTAACACATTAACAAATTTCCGAATGTCACAAGATGTCTTGAGCAATTATATGGAAGAATAAATAATGACAACTCATGCAGGTGAGAAATCAACTCAACTCCATATGGCGACATGTGTCCTACGCAACAACACACACAATTATTTATTTTTATATGTATTGCAAAGTTTGAGAGGCATAATTGTGTTAAGTCAACACTCGCATCAAGCAAATAAATTATAGATCATCCCTTCAATTGTCATAATACGATCAGATCGCAAATTGCTACAAGCCTACTATACGATAGTAAAAGAATGGTTAGTTTCAGATCTGCGCAATTGTGACTGATCTTTGGTGAAGCTGGGATAGATGTCGGATCTCAGCCTGCACCGTCACCTTTGTGGGCACATGGTTATGTGGGCATTTCATTTCGCGTTTTTCTTATCTCTTGCAGCTGGGAGCTGGCGTATTTTTATCCAGCACGGATGGTCGATCGTATCTTTTTTTTTTTTCCTGCGGCTGGGTTTGATCCGTGCATGAGAGTGCACATGTGCACACCCGTTGGTCGAGAGTGTGTGGGCCGCATTCACAGCAGCGCCAGCAAATCTGCCTACTGTGAAGTGGCTAATTCTCATCCAATCCAATATGGATGTCAGCTGACAGATGGGCCCAGTGTGTTCAAAGCACAGGCCGCCGATTTAATATCCTGACCATGCTGACCAGGGAGAGAGAGAGAGGGAGAGAGGGAGAGGGAGAGGGAGAGAGAGAGGGAGAGAGAGGGAGAGAGAGGGAGGGAGAGAGAGAGGGAGGGAGAGAGAGAGAGAGGGAGGGAGAGAGAGAGGGAGAGGGAGAGAGAGAGAGAGAGAGAGAGAGAGAGAGGGAGAGGGAGAGAGGGGAGAGAGAGAGAGGGAATAGAGAGACCCCTATTTTACCACAGTAAAAAACTGACAGGACAGCCATCTCAGCAACGACTGCCCTCTTTCCCTCCCACCCTCTGCACGTCCCATCCTACTCTCTCTCTTTCTCTCTCTCGCTGCGTGTCTCTCGCTCTTTCTTTGTCTGGGTTTTGTTTCTTTTTCCAGGCGGGCTTGCAGAGCCGTACACCGTCTTATCAAAATATTGTAATCAGCCCTTTGAGAGGCTAGAAGGAACCCCGATGAGACTCAGGGGGGGTCCCGCCCCCGCAACTATCTAACAACGGCTGTAGCCAGAACAAGCGAGCCGACATTGGTAACGAACGATCCCCAACACACCACGCACACTGTCGAGCTAATGTTGCAGGGAAAAAGAATAACGGCAACCTGAACTTGAAATGACCCGTGGAGCTCTACCCGATCTCTCCACTCTCTTGCAGGGAGTCAAGTGGCCGATACAAAGGCATGGAGGGGAGAGGGGCTCTGACAGGCTGATTTAGAGGTTCTTTCCTTTACCTATGATGCACACAATCCCTGCCTGCACTGCAGGGCTGGGAGAGGAACCGCCGCGCTTATCCTGAAAGGCTATAATTTGTTTGTATGTGTGGGGTGCTCTGTGTGTATGTGTTCTATTGGTTGTGTGTTTGTTGGTTTTCCTTAGGCGGCAAACACTAAAATCCCTGCTTTGTCAATCACCAAGATGTCAAAAGGTTGTACTCGCATGACAGACCTCTTGCGCGGCACGTGTACAATTGTGCATTAGACAGGCACGTGAACACACGCACACAAACGCACACTCACACTCTGCCCTCCAGATGGAATTGTTTATTGAGTGCCGGTGTTCTGGCGAAGCTCTCTCTTATTCTGTCTGAAACGCAGAAAGAGCAGTGTGGAAAACTCTTCCAATCAGATCCATCATTTATTTAGCGTGGATGTGCGTGTGTGCATGTGCTGTCGCCAGAGGGATATGTCTGTGCTCTTCCTGTCGTTCCCTGCTCTAATCATATCATGTCGGAGTGGCAGATTAGTCCTCCCAGATCCCCCGTCTCTTCGCAATCCCCAACAACACAACACCCCACCCCTTCTCTTGTGGGAGAGGGGGTAGGGCGATCCAGTTGAAGTGGGCTCTGATTGTCATATGGGGGGGGTCAGGACAAGCACCTTTTGCAGTCCCCCATAGAATCGGGAGGATATTTCAAACTCGTTAGGGATTATTGGTCTTGAGTTGCATAGTGTAGTGGGAGATTTACAAAGCCTGAAATCTGCCAATAGGAAGAAGCAAACGGCAGGTTCCCTGTAACGGATGACTCCGATATCTTGATTAGAATGTTGATAATCAGACATAAACCCATGATTTTCTTCCTTGTAAAATGGCTTAAATGGCTGCTTAACTATTTGCCAGAGCAAAATAGCATTTTGTCAGTTGAAAAGACTGCGCTGTGGATATGAGAGAGGAAGGGTTCCCGCAAGAATTCAGAGAAGGAACGGATAGTCTAGACAGTAGAGTCTTCATGTGTTTACCACCAACCCATGTTCCCAGTTGCCTGGTGTTGACCACCGACCCTACGGTGAGTCAAGACCAGTCGTTGAGGCTGCACTGCTGAAGTCGACCCCGAATTAAAAAGTAGCCTTGTGGTCAGGAGCCTCTACCGTCCCGGTTCCACTCTGCATTGACTATCAACACCCGACACCCCTGCCCCCTCTGCCTGCCCTGGAGGGGGTGTCAGCCAGCTAAGCCTCTAGCTTAATCACCCAGCTAGCATAGCTCAACTGCCGGCCATTCCTGCCTGACATTGAGGCACCGCTGCCAGTCCTCCCCGTTTGACCCCCTTCCCCACCTTCTACCTTTTTCCTTTTTTTTTTTCTTCAAACATACTTTTCCCTCTTCATCTGGTTTTGCGATCTGGTCTTTTCCTTCCTTTGCGCCGGCCGGCCCACCAACTATCGAGGGAAGTCATAGATTGCAGCTCCTGATGTCATCGACAAGAAGGGGGGGTGGGTGTGTCATCGGCTCGGTTTGTTGGGTGGGGGGGGGGGGATGGAGGTCACAACAGGGTCTAGCAGAGGAAGAGGAGAGTGTTTGAAAAGCGGGGAGTATAAACAGAGGTTTCCTGTTAACTGGGGCCCATCTTGTGGGAGTGAAGGGGTCTGGTTTAGTTTAAAGCAAGGCTCTAGTGTTATAGGGAGGGTGGGGGGGAGTAGGACAGAGGCAGCATGGTTACAGGTTGCAGGAATGTTGCCATGGCTTGGTCATGGATAAGGGGCTGGCCGGACGATGTGCAACCAAGTTGCTAGAGTCACTGGGAACAGATGCAACGATTTAGCCTTGCTGTTGGGAGAAGGCTTACCATTGGTTAATGTTACCGTCAATCAACATCCGGGACCAATTGAATAGCGTGGAGTGTACTGAAGAGGAATGAAAGTACAGTGCCTCATTTTACAGCCTTTGTGTTAAATAATGGCGTTCAGATGGCATACTTGATCCTTCAAGTATTCCTTGCTTTGTTTTTCCTGCTTGGGTTATTCTTGTCACAGGGTGCTTTCAATTGAACAGAAACTGATAAAAGTCAAAAATTGTATAATATAAATAATGATAATTGCAATAAACAGTTGTCCAACTTGGATTACTAGCTGTCATGCTGGTTAAAACTCTTCATCCCCTCAGTCTGTCCTTGGTTATGGGGTTTGTGAACAGTGTATTATATAGCATTTGGCTGCTTTCTATTCACCATTCAAGGCTTTTTTTTTCTTGGAAGGGGAAAGGCTGTCCCCTTGTATTTCACTTGCTGGTCTTTGTTGTGGTGTGGTCCTACACAGGGGCCGGGCTACAGAGTTGACTGCACACACAAGTACCCTTACAAAGGAAACTATACAGCCATTATGGAGCCAAGGGGGCCAGCCACCTTAAGAACAGGCTGGTTGGCCTGGGAGAAAATGAACCCAACGCACACAATGGCCCAGCGTTGTCCCTGATCTGGACACATCTGACTCGCTGCTATTAAATATGAGCAGCGCTTTTCAG
>NC_082382.1:13401849-13477056 GCF_031168955.1 Gadus macrocephalus
ACAGAGCACCCTTTGATTTGACTCATTCTCAAGCCCCCCCCCCCCCCCCCCGCCCGATGAAACGGGAGGTAATTCCAGCGGGATGCTGTCATGGAGCAGCTCAGCTCTCCCTCCCCCCCTTGCTCTAAACCTCCTGGTCCTCCCCAGCCACCCTTTCATCCTGGGGGGTGCAGGGAGAGCTGAAGCCTGGCTGTGGAGCCGCCGTGTGATGCCCATTATTTTTGATATGCCCAGACACAACATGAGGCAAACAAAAGATATGCTGAGGTTCTGTCTCGAGTCCTAGTAGTCCTTTTAGTTTATTTTATTTTTGTACAATTGCATTTTTAAGCTTGCACGAATTTCTAGAGCAGGGGTTCTTAAAAAATATCCTGATAGAGAAGATTACAACCCACTTTGGTTCCTGGGTCATCACAGCTCCATCAGGCAAAGTGAAGCTGACAGGTTCAGCTGGTGCTACCTCCCGCAGTAGCGTATCCCACAGGCGGATACCAGAATACCTGCTGCATGATTTGTCACCTCCAATGCACAGGCAGCCCACAGATAATCAGATTACTCAGGCTGCTGCTGCTTTGACTGTTGTATATATATTAGTGCTGTCAGTTAAACGCGTTATTAACGGCGTTAACGCAAACCAATTTTAACGGCGATAATTTTTTTATCGCGCGATTAACGCAAGTCTTGTATTTTTTTTTGCCTCAAAACAAAGAAGCAGTAGCCTGACTGCTATGTTCAAGGCAGTATGTTTGTATGTTCATCGTTTAATTGCATTAGAGGCTTTTTTTTTGTATCATATGCCAATGTTGTTATCATAAAAAAACATTTGCACAAGGCAAGATGATGCACTTATCCATGTTGATAAGAGCATTAAAATGAGAAAAATTAATGGGACAAAGAAATCAAGGGATATTTAGCATAGAAAAAACATTTGCGATTAATCGTGAGTTAACTACGACATTAATGCGATTAATCGCGATTAAATATTTGAATCGCTTGACAGCACTAATACATATATATGAATGTGTATTACTTGTTGGACTTGTTTTGGTTTTGCAATACAATGGGTATGTATCATTAGCATAATCATCATAATTCTGGTCTGCTGGTTTGTCTTCTAGGGGAAAATGCAACATTGCCCATTTCTCTGATATCTTTGCTGCACGGGAGTTCAAAGCCCGCATGGACTCCTTCTTCTACATCCTCGGATATAACCCAGAGACCAGGTGAGCTGCTGCCCCTTTTATTCCAAATGTTTGGAAAAATCGGTGTGTACAGAGACGAGTCATCGTCTCCTTTTGGTTCTTCCTCTCACAAACAATAAGTACAACTAACTCCTGCTCTATCCTCCGTCCCCTAGCCAGAGATTTTTTTTTTGTTGGTATTTTCTGTTTAATTGGACAATCATTATAGATATTGAATAAAACTAGCCATTTGCCATGGTCATCGTGGAGATTTCATCCCTTTTCTTATTTGCTTCATGCAAGTTTGCTGGCTGCAGTTCAGTGAGGGTCAGTTCATGGAGGTCTAAACTAAAGGAAATGTTTGAAGTCAGGGCTTCTGGAATTTGGAACAGTCTAGACTAGAGGAACTATGACAGTAGAGCATTTGGCTCCCCTTTCAATCGACTGTGAAGTCAGTTATCATTTTATCATATTGTTATCGGTTTTAACATGCCATTTACCCTTTTGCAATTTGTTTTACTCCATGATTTTATTTGTTTTGGTATTTATTTCGCGCAAGCTTTAGTCAAATTGATATTTGTAAGGTTGGATGTGCAGTCCTTTTTTTATGTGATATTAAAATATTATTAATGTCATTTATATTTCAATCAGGGACGGCACATTCTAGTTTGAAATGTGTGTGCATTTTCATTAGCTTGAGCAAAGTAAATGTGTGGAATTATAACGCATTGTATTATTTGTATATATTTAATCGAGAGAGCAAGAGATATTTAGTTGCATATATATATCTGCACCACTGCTGTGCAAGCGGCGATGGTCCTTGTTTACATGAATCGCAGAGCGGCTCGCCCCTCCCACTCCTCCTCTCGTTTGGTATGCTGAGCGGTGTGTCTGCCGCCCTGCAATTTCAGCCTTGTTTATTATGGCGCAGACATATGAGGAGAGATGAATTCCGTATCCCGATTGTATGTGTGTCTGGCTGTCTGTGCGTGTAAGGTCGACTCGTAGCACATGCTCAGTTGTGTTTAAAAAAGAAAAGAAGCTAGGTGGCTACGCTGTGCGTGTATGCTGAGGTCACAGCACAAGCTCAGTGGATGCCTCTCCGGAGCGATTGCTTGGTTCTCCATTTTGAGCACCTAGAAATAGGTGGGAGAGGGAGTTTCTAACAGCGCGCGTTTTGCATAAAGTGTCAACGTCCAACCTTAGAGCTTGATGTCAGTCATGGACGATTTGTTCAGTCCAAGGAGGTAGGTTCGCGATCCTATTCTCCTGCTCAGACATATTGGTACGCGAGTGTTCGCTCGACTCATTTGCGCTTCGCATATCTGAATAAATAAATGAACATAGTTTGGATACGTGTATCGATAAACCACACTGTTGCTCTAGAAGTATTTGTCAGAAAGAAAGAAAGCTGCGATATCCTCGTTATTTCATAGGCATTGAGCGCTGAGAAGTCTGTCACTCCAGTGTGTACCGCTAATGTTACTGCAAAGCCGGTCGTGCGTTATTTATCCATAAAAGCGCAGATGCATTTGAGTTTGAAATGCGTATCCATATAACTTATCGACATTTTAAACGGATATTCTTTTGAGGAGAATCTAACAAACGATCTCTCTCCAGTTTGCTGTAGCCTCGGTGCTCATGTTTACAATTGAGATGTCATGGCGTATGAAGAAAGAGCGTCTTTGTGCATCCTCAGACGAGAGCAAATGAATTATTCATATCTTTATTATCACGTCTATTTTAAAGACGATTCGTATAACAGTCACGTGTGATTACCTCCTAGCTAAGAGTCGAGTCTGTGTGAGTATGCGCTACAATTATGTTAGTGTACCACAGACTCTACAATGATTGGATGAATTTGATGGAAGGGGCGGTTCTAGCCTTGATTGCGCAGAAGGAAGTTTAGCAGATACTTGCGCTTTTGTTTGGGTTAAATCATTTAGCATACCGGCACGTCTTATTTCTAAGAGTAAATAAATACCAACCTAATATTTAACTCTGATATGGGTCAAATATTAATTGTTTGTGTCCGAAAGTTGTAAACTCTGCTACATATGAAGAGTATAGGCCTATATCTTGAATGGGTTCTACTACATTTTAATAGCAACTCCCTAAGATAAATACTATAAACAATATTTGCTGTACAGACCATTTCTAGTCTTCCACGGTAATGAGTTTTTGGTTTTGATATTTTTTTCTCAAGGCATTTGAGCCCATTTTAACTTGACTACTTTAATCATGTAATCAATGTAAACTGGTGTATTCTTCCCAGAAGTCTCTGTATCGCTACTTCTCTTGTGAACTGCTGTAGCGTTCGGTACAGTTTTCTCTCAGATGGTGTTCTGTGTGTCCTCATTTGTCATCCCTTCGAACTCCTGCCAAACACACCAGTGACTTGGCCCACACCATACCACAACCAACACATTTCAGAATACTTTCTACCATGGGATAGAGTCGAACAGTTTATTCAGGCTTTAGTTGAATACACATAAGAAATACAAATTGTCTTGTTTTTTGCTGTTTCTTGTTAGTGAAGCTGGGGGATGCTTAATGGTATGGTATTTTCTACTGTTCAATTTGATAACTTCAGTCACATATTAACATCACAATTAATTGTATTTATATGTTTAGGGGTCCTACGGTCCGTCAGCCATATCACAAATACCACATGGCAAATGTTGTACACATTTGCTTGCTTGGAGAACTTGTAAAATGAGTAAGAGGCGCAAAGGATGGACCAGATTACCCCATAGGTGGCACTATAATCAGCGCTTGATTGTCAACATTTTAAAGGGCTGCCATTTCCACGAGGAAATATGCATGAAACTTTGTAAACATTCTCCGTCCAGGATGAACAACTATCTCACTCCAACCCATGTGGTCAGACCACCAATTGACCATAACAACCACACATCCAAAGCCCTTGTTTATGAAAGCTTCAAACTTGGCCTACATGTACCAGGGGACTGGGGGACTGTATGGTGAATGATGACGCATGTATCTGCTCATGTTCACCAAGCTTGCCGTATCTTGTAGGACTCCGTTATCGTTGGATGCAACGGTATATCATTTTGTGAAAATGCTAGGATTAGGAATTTACAATTCTTTCTCAAAAAGTTTGATGTTTTGGTTATTGTCCAGTCATGCCTTTGGATGTTGGACTACCTTATTTGTACAGACATGTGACCAACAGGATAACGTTATTATTACGTGTGGCAGCTTTCCTAGAACCCCTTCCATGAGTAGCATTTACACTAAATCCAATTAGTATGTGTGTGTGTATGCAGTGACATGATCACATGATTTTGCCAGTGTAATGACTATCACAGCCCTCTATGTATGAACAAACTGCGTCCGAGAAAGGAATATAGCCCAGCAGCAACAGACTTGTACATGCACAGAAGGTCCTAGACTCCTGCACCAAATCAAGCTATCCAGTCCACACTAGGTGATTCATTGTAAACCATTCTGGAGGTGTCTCAGCAGCAGAACTACTGCAGTAAATATAAATATTCCCTGGCAGACTGGGATCATTTTTTAGATGCTATCCGTGTCTTGTCTCCCTGCATCTGCTATTGAGTATCTACCGAGAGTAAGTAAAGGACTGTCTTCTCCCTAGTATGTCCAAGTGTAGGGTAGAAGGCTAATGTTTTGGGGAGGCATGTCAAATGTGTCCAGCAAAGCCTGTGTTTTTAAAGACCGTAAAGTTACCGGAGGGACAGGGGCTCTAAGGTTTCAGCCAAGTCCCACCCCTCGGCCAACTGCCATGATGGAGGGAGAGCTACTAGGGGTGCAAATCATGCTGACAGATTCTGGGCCGCCCTGTGCTCAGCTGTATGAAAGTCGGGGTGTTACCTAGGCAACAGAAGGGGAAAGGCTTTTCAAAAGGAACATCTTGTCATTTTCTTTAATCCATTGCAGCTGGAGAGTCAGAACACTATTATTAAATTGCAGTTGCCATGGCTACTAACATTTGCACCGGCAGTCGTATTTCAGAGGCTTTCTCCCTTCCTCCCTGCATAGCCCCAGCCAGCCCCCTCACCGCCAGTTAGGGGGATTCTTGTTTTATTGCTCCTAGCCTGAGCCATTGAAATGTACCCTGACCATTTTATCCCACATGCACGTTCTCCCTTTTGTTTCTTGATATTAAATTATAAAATGGAAGGGAGTGTGTGTTTTTCTCACAAACGTTGCTTCCTTTTAGACAAAGAAACCTTGATAAGATGCATCCTTTTCTATTCCTCATGGTCTCTGACGTCCAACTCAATTATAATGCTTTGTTATATTATGGTTTTGCTGGGTTAACAGACACACGCGATACAGTCACTTGGTGTTAAGTATCGTTCTTATATTTATTCACATGTTCTTTTTCAGGCGACTGAACAGCACTCAAGGGGAAATAAGAGTGGGCCCCAGTCATCAAGTAAGTCCCATTTTTACATTAGTCTCTGCAGCCTTCGTCTTGCAATTGCACGTACCACAATTGTCATCTCGCAACTGCACATGTGTTGCTCTTTTTTATAGGATTTGTATTCGTTTTTTTGATGACCTAGCTCCTTTGCCATTTAAAAGTTAGATCATGGAAAGCGATTAGGCAGTAATCAGGGATCAAGACTAACATTTGTGCCACTAACTTAGTGGTCACACACCTTTTTTAGCTGCTGTGTCGAAGTATTGGAATATCTTTTTTGTCTTTTTCTTTTTTTAATTGCATAGGTGGTCTTTTTCTTTTTTTATAGGTAGAGCCTCGAAATATCTTTCTCTCACTCTTCGTGCTCCTCCACCAATAAAAATAAATGTTATGCACAGTATACAAAGCACTTTTTTAGCTATGTTTCCTTATTGGAACTTAAGTTTTTAGTTCAGTTTATTACATTCATTTGTATGGGACCATAAACAAGTCATGAATCTAGCAAAATGAGATTCATTGTAATTCGTAATACTAGCCTATTTCCAGCTGAAGTCCCTGCAGGTGTATAGTAGGTTTAGGTTTACATTTGTTTAAAAGTGCAAAAGTGCTGCATACAGCCGTTCTATAACTTCCAGCAATGCTCAAAACCTTCGTCGGCACCCATCACCCAAAGACCTAAAATTGATTCTTCCGACGTGCGTTGTCCTACTGCACACGTCTACTGCTATATGTTGGGGTACTCTGTGGCTTGTCTAGTGTGTGACCCTCTTTAAAACCTAGAACCTCTGGCGTAACCGAGTCGTACTATGTACAAGAGTTGATCCGAAAGCCACTTAATTCCCTCACATGGCAGTTACTTGCGATACTGTAGTATCAAATTAAACTAACCAAATTAAAAGATTCAAAATTTAAATGGGAATTAGGAAGAAAGTCAACATATATCTGCGCTGTGACAGCCCTGTTTTGAAATACTGCATGTTGATGCTTGAGGGCTGGCACTGAGAGAGTCCACAGAAGCCTTTTGGCCGATCAAAGAGGCTTGTTTGGGAACCTTTTTATGGCGTACATTCAGTGTCATCCGCTGCCAGTGCATTGTTGTCATGACCTGTCAAGACAGTTACCCATCAAGCAAAGTTATTTATCCGGTAAGTAAGTAGACCTTATCATACTAATGTTGTTTTGATGTCATTTTCTATTATGTCAATGCCAACTAGCTACTGCTAGTTTCAGGAAGAAAATGCTAACATTGAATTGGTTAATGACTTGATAATGCTTAGCTACGGTTTTGGGAACTAGTGTGAATTGTATGGAGTTTGTTTTGCCTCGTTGTGGTTCAAATAAATTATGAAAATGCATTGTAAAGACCAAATTCATGCTCTAAAGAGATGGCTACAGCATAAAGTAATATATTATATTTTGTTTATTTTATATGAGGATCGTGAGTTATACAAGAAGGCTGCAACACATGGGAACATGCACGCACTTTGGGATAGCAGAAGAACGGCTGCCGAAATTGTTCTCCACAGTGGTTGAACCTTGTTTGGATTTGAAAATCTCTGCTCAGACAGTATGATGGGTAAATGACCCTGCCCTTTTAACCACTGGAAGACTGCTGGGACATCCGGTGGTTGGGGGGGTCGCCATTTCTGCCGTCATCCTGGCTCCCAACTTGGCCAAGACCCATAACCAATAATTTCTCCTCAAAGCATAAATACACATACAGGAAATTTTGTCCATGAATTAACATTATTTGACACGGGTGTTTTGCACCATATTTACTTCAGCAACTGTCGCAAAAAGGTTACCTGAGTCTCAAATGGTGATTCGTAGACTAGCATTTGTGCCCTTGCAATGAAGAATTTGAGAAAGTGTAGCATTGTGTTTGACGGAGCTCAGTGCAAGGCGGATGACAAGTGACTGAAAGCTGTTATTTTCTTGAGGCCTGCGTGCTATTTGCGGTGTGACACCATCTGTCCCTCTCCTTCCTTGGGTCTAATTAGGCCAAGCTCCCGGAGCTGCAGCCATTCCCCTCTCCCGGCGGCCAGGCTGTGACCGAAAATGAGGAGCTGGTCTGGATGCCGGGGGTCAACGACTGTGACCTCCTCATGTACCTCAGAGCCGCAAGGTAAAGCAGGAGAAAGTTCAGTGGATCATTAAAGTAAACTCCAGCTGAAGAAATGTTCTTCTCTATACATTTAAAGCAATATTTCAGATTTGGTTGAATTATTGTTTGTCTTATAATGCAAATCCAAATATCGATACAATACAATGACAATGAAAAACATGGTAAAGATCATATTCACAAGATACATTAATTGTAAAATTTGAAGTGGTTTCATTGAAATGATTACTGGTTACATATCATCTTGGTTAATGTGCATATTGTAGTGCTTCTAGATGTTGATATGGAGGGTTCCTCTGTCTACAGGAGCATGGCTGCTTTCGCAGGAATGTGCGACGGAGGCTCAACAGAAGACGGGTGTCTGGCAGCGTCTCGAGATGACACTACACTTAATGCACTTAACACTGTGAGTTTCAACACGGAAGAATCAACACCAACCATGTCCTTTCTGCAGCATTAGTTGGGGTTTAGATCTGACTCTTTTGAGGATTCTATGGGTGATAAGAGTATCCAAGTTTTTTTTAGTCCAACCAACTGCTTGATCAGCTGATTTCAGTTGTTACATGCTCCCTCTATAGTCAGTGGTGTACTATTGTAAAACCAAATTTCTCCTATAATAATTGTCAGATGAACTGGTGGTTCCCTCCAAGAGTCGCTCCTCATTGCACTGTTGTGTAACAAACCTATCCTACAGTCCAGTCCACCTGACCCCGCCTGAATGCATTATGTGCGCGAGCAACATTGGAAATGGATGCAATGGAATCAAGTGTGCGAACGAGATTGGAATCATCATAAACAGGGCATTTATATTCCGACTCTATGAAATAGAGAATTAACATAACGGAGCAGGTCGTGGTATTGCGACCTTCCCTATCCTCATTTGCAATTCCGATTGAACGCTGCTTGTTGACGTGCCGGTGGCTGCTGCTCCGCATGTTTTCCTCGATGGGATGGGACACGCGTGCCTTATAGACGCACGCAGGATGTCTTTGTCTCTCCCTGCTGTTTATGACCGCTTCGCCTCTCAGATCTTTACGTACGGTCTCCGCTCCTGACGGAGACTTTCAGTGAAAGACCGCTTTTCTTTAATCCTTCAATTGAGAAGAAATTGCGTTCACATTCACAGGGGGATCCTCAAGCTGTTAGTAGCAGTAGTTCAAAAAGGATTTCCTTCCTTTTAGAAAAAACTGAATAGATAAAGAAAAATGACCAGACGCTTTATTAAATTCATGTTGATATTGCGGACACTGTGGTTTTGAGAATGCTGACATGGTGAGATGGATATTCCAGTCGTTATTTGATGTTATGAACTACTATCTATTGCATTACATGGACTGTTTGAAATACGAGGCACTGTTGATGGGGCCCTTATTAGGTGAGTGCTGCTAGGCAGCACTCTGCCATTGTTATTCCTAGACTTTATTAGGTGAGTGCTCCTCAGCCAGCACTCAACTCTTGTTGTTCTCTGGGTTTATTATTATTTTTCTTTATTATTCTCTACCAACTTTGGCCCCTTTCTCCTCCAATGATTCTTCACCCAGAGACTCCATCCCAATTTTAAAATGTTCCCCTTGGCTTGGAATCGAGCGCTATCGTTCATATTTTTTTATATTGTATACTTTTGAAAATATTGAACTTTAAAAAAATATTTTACAATGAAAGTCAATGAGCAGTATATCTTTTCGCTTCATCTCATTGACTTACCTCATTGTCAACCCCGCTTTTAGAATGGCTCTTAATGGCCACTCTCCCCTTTATTTGCTTTAGACCACCCATTTAGGTAGGCTATGTTTCTAGTATGTATATGCCAAGAATAAGCCAAATCCTTCTGTGACCTAAACCAGACGAACTAGGTACAAATATCATCAATAATACTTTTCTTTACTTTACTTAGTTACTAGCACAAATAAGATCTTACCTTTTGTTATTATCATACTGAAACCTCTACCTATCAAACCAATACGACTATGTATCATACTATTGTAACTCATCATTATCTTTCTACTCTGGTACTTTCACCTGAGCTCAGCTATTCATCATGCCTATACATCTTCAACAATTAACCTTTTATTCAGCTCATTTTACACGACAGAACCTTTTCTAACTGATGTTCGCTCTCCTTCTCCTCAGCTCCACGAGAGCAGCTACGATGCCGGCAAGGCTCTTCAGCGGTTGGTCAAGAAGCCCGTACCCAAACTCATAGAGAAGTGCTGGTCCGAGGACGAAGTGGTAAGGCACTGTTCAAAAATGTATACGTTTTTGTGAAATATAGTTCATGTCTCTTTGTTTTTAATGAACATCATTCACACGTTCCATCATTAGAGGTCTCTCCATATGGCTCTGGCATCAGGCATGTATCTACGGCTCTACTTGGGTTGTGCGCTGTGCGTCTGCTGTGGCTCCTGTGAGCAGGCAGGCTTGTGTCTTTAGAGGGTGCTGTTAGCCAGTTAGAGGCAGCACTGCTGCTGGACGGGGATCACAGGACGTCACTCGCTGCCCAGACGCCGCGCCGAGGCTGAGCAGCAGCTGCATCCTGTTTATCGCCCTCTGAATAAATCCTCACCGTGAAACGACAGCAACGTGGGATAGGGTTGGCGGTCGTGGGTGGGGGGAGGGTTAGGGGGAGATTGAGAGCCGCTCACGTTGAGCTCAATTTGAATTTAGATTTGAATTTTGCTGCAGCAGCGGTGTGGAAAGGATGGCAGCCAGAAAATGGCTGCTGCCCTTTCTCATCTAACAACACACAGAGATCAGTAGCAGGAGGGGGTTGAGGGAGCACTGAAGATAACCATGTCAAAACAGTAAAGATGAAAGGCTTTGTCCTTGCTGCTACATGACATGTACTATGCACTGTTTGAATAGTAGCCACGCTACTGGAAAGCTTAGACGTCTCACACCCAAGCAAACCTACATTTGTGTTTTGGGTCGAATTTTTGATAATAGGAAATCTCAAGGGCTTTTCTCCGTCCATGACACCGGTAATGTGGACGCTGTACCCAGTTCATGGTAATCCAGATACTTTACTGGTCTGTTACTATAGAGTCTAACAGGTAGGCTTTCCATCCACTCAGATCAAATTACAACCAATGGGGGTATTTATCCTGTAATTGAACACACGGACACATTAGAATAAGGACGGCAACCGTAGCAGGGCCATAGAATAATGCAATTATTTAAGTCGTCCTTCCTTCAGTTAACAGCATTGAGGTATTTTTATTCATGCAAGCTTGGGGCTGGCTAAGGTGGGCTGGAAAATAATGTTTTTTCTTTTGTGAAGTGTTTTTAGAATGAGTTATGCATGTCTTGCACTACTTGTTCAAATGGTAAAATTTCTTATTTGCATATTTCCTTAGGCATGATGGGGCAAAAGTACATAAAATAAGAAATGAAATGGTTTTAACCATATCATTGTAGTTTACTGAAGGATTTTAAGGAATCTGTTTCACTGTATTATAATTGCGTAGCTGTAATCTGCTGAATTGCAATCCATAACAGAATGAATTTAAACAGCTATGCAATCCAGACAGTCAATGAGCTGTGTCTGTAGCGCTGTCCTTCATTGGGCCGGGCTCAGGCCAGCCAGGCGCCCCTCACTCGTCTGATTACCGTTTGTGCCTTTCCAGCCGCGCAGCCTTGAGGGACAGGTGTAAACGCTGGCCTCGGCCTTGACACTGCCCCACATGCTCCTCATTTATTCATCATCTCTGCGTGGCCTCTCCTTTTCCTCCTCATGCCCGCGACCAGTCCCCTCAAGGAACAGGGTCATTATCCCTTCCTCTCCCCTTTCTCTATACATCCGGAGATGTGAATAAAGGTGACAGTGGCAGCCACTAAAATGACAGATTCAGCCTGTCTGCAAGGTCTCTTCTACCCATCCACCCTCCAGCCCCTTTGACACCCCATGCATGCGCCTGTCCCCCCACCCTCGGCTCTTCGTGTCTGCAGCTGTGGCCATATACCACATGCGACGGCCCTGTGTCTGGACTCTCAGACAGTCTGTAAAGTATAGTCTCTCTCAGGCTCTCTCCCTGTCTTTCTCTGTCTCCTTTTCCACAATGGTATTTTTGAAATGATCACCAGCACCAACAATGACTCTTAAATCATCATTATTAAAGCGGTTGAAGAAGGTGACGACGCTAACACTTTTATCGCCATGCCAATGTAAACATAAAGTAATGCTTACATGGTGACAGCTCAGCGATCTATTAATGCTGTAATACTTCCACAGCTTCCATACAGGCCAGTACATTTCTAGCAATGTATCATGTTTCCCTTTTTTTATTAAACCCTACAAACATCCCAATTCTTACCCAGCTACTTACTTAATAAAATCAAACTACAGCCGAATAATGGTAGAATTATAGCCACAACATAATGGATTTAAAATGAATGACTGAACTTGATGTGAACAAAGAAAAGATTATGGCTGACGTTGACATGGATAGTGTCGATGCTTTTTAATGACTTGGCAATCTGTAATTATTAGCTTTATTTTGCAATATATTTAATCTAATGGTGCAGTAAGTAGATCGTTTTTTCACCCACAGTTAAATGCCTTAATTAAGGCTTAATCTTTTCAGTAAGGCATTTGTTTACACTGATGCACCCGCAGGCTTATATTTTTTGCTTTTTTCATAGTCCTTAGACCCCTGAATATGTCTTGCATATCTATTCAATGTGTAGGTGTACTCAATATAGAACAAGCCCTGTTTGAAAATATAATTATAATATATATAATAATAATCAAAGAAAATACATGTACTCGATGCAACGCCATTTTAATAAGTGGCATGACATTTGTCAGCAAATACATTTGCTTTCAGATTCTTCAGTGAGGCATATAAGCCGTTCATAATTTGAAAATCCTCCTCAAACTTGAAGTAGTTCATTCATCTAGTGGTGTATGTAAGGCTCTGGCCAACAGGAGGTGCTGTCTAGGCAGTTGGCCTTCCCAGCAGCTCCTTGTCCCTGTGAGAGAGAGAGGGAGCGGTGTGGAGAGGGGGGTGGTAGATCTATCACTGACGGGGGACACGGGGTCAGGCGAGTGGGGGGTTCTAGTCCTCAGCCCAGTGCGCTGTGCCTTGGCTTATCCCCGGCAGGGTCCTCAGCTGACGGATGGCTCGTGCGGGGGCCTGACAGCCCCGCGGCTGTGCCCGGCGGGGGGGGGGGGGGGGGGGGGGGGGGGTGAGCTGCAGGCCCTCAAGTGGTGAAAAACAAGCCTACATACCGGAGATGAGCGCCCGGCCGAATGCGCCCTGAGACGGATAGTTCAACCCGTGCCTCATGCTCCATGTCCTCCTGTCTTCATCCTGTGTAGTCTTCTTAATGTCTGCCTCGATGATTACCTCCAACCCCCCCCCCCCCCCCCCCCCCCCCCCCGGACTGGGAAGACACGGCCCCGCTGTCGGGTTCAAACCGGAGCACGGTGCTGACAGCATATTTTATTACCGTTATGCTGCCCCGCCAGCAATGCTCTTTACAGTTGTTTAGAAACCAAATAGCGAGGCAGGATGGGTGTTGGCTGGAATTTCCTGTCACCTTTTGTGTACACAGGAAATATAGGATGTTTCTCGCCTGCCAATACTTGGCAGCATCTAGCCATGAATACACTGTACTTTTTTTAACAAAACAAAATAACAATCTCCAGCACGTCATCCACTGGAAAGAGATATAGACGGTGGCCGTGAGGGGATACAAAGTAGTTTGGAATATCTAAACTAGGACGGTCATGCCATGTGAACACGGGGACGTTTCATATCTGGCACTTGTGATTTTCCCCCAGTGCACCGTAGCCAATCTCATTACGAACTGATATTTCATAGCATACAAACAGGGCTTTTTTCCCATTGGTTTTGGATAGCTGGCTGATTGTCCACAGTTCCTCTGGGTTTATACACAGCATGCCCGGAAAGGTCAGCTTTAAACAACGAGTCAAGTACAATGACTCTGTATTGACTCAGAGTGGCTTTGTGTGCCTTTTGGACAAGCCGTACATAGAGAGTCTGAACATTTCACTTGCGTCAGTGTTTTCCACCGGATGACATTTAATCTGAATTGCGTTCCCCTCCCTGTGCCTTTGCCTCTTATCATTACGATGCCATCTCTGTGCATATCCCGTGTGATCCTAACCAGTTCTACAACTTTTAATAATCCGCTCCGAGGCAGGAACTGCGCACGCACCACAATGACCTTTTGAGCCATATGCTCTCTTTCTACTCCTTCCTTTATGTTTTTCCTCCCTGGCGCCACAATAGTGCTCTGTTAGACACAAAGGGAGAGAAGGGAGGGAGAAGAAGGGTAGCCAGCTCTCTGGAACGATCTCTCACTGAGAGAAGCCTGTTGTTTTTCTTGTTCACTGGCTGGCCATTTGGTAGTGCTGCCTTGCTGCCTTTTTCTCTTGCGCTTGCGTGCGCTCTCGCTGGCTCACTCTATCTCACTCTATCTGGCTCACTCGCCTTCTCTCTGGCGCGCTTAGCCCCCCCCTCTCCCCTCCTCCTTCTTCTGTGTGTTGCCTAGCAACGGAGGGCTGGAGTAACCGGAGCCGGGGCAGAGCGATTCATGGAGCAGATTGGCGGATGATTTATTAGCAGGGCTGGGGAGTAGTGAGCCCAGGCAGCTGAAATGGAGCCTCAAAATGGAGCCGACGTGCAGAGAGGGAAGGGTGAGGACCGGGGGGGGAGGAGCCCACCGTCTAGGGAGAGGAGGGTGGGGAGGGGAGCACAGCCCTCACACCCCACGGCAACCACAGACAGATAAGCAGTGTAAACGGTACTGTAGGGAAATGTTATTAAATAGAGATAATCAGAGGAATGACATCGGTTGGCTGTGATAGAGTTCCGTGTCACGGCGGGTCTTTATCCAGACACCAGGTAACTGAAACGCCAACCCCCGGTCCGGAATACAATATGACACCCCAGAGCATATTAAAGACCCCTCCCATACCTTGACGCAAACTATGAAGACGAATATTAGAGGAACCATTTATGGTAGGTTGACGTGGGTTTGTGGTCACCGACTCCGTAGCCCACCCTGTTGTTGTATCCTAATCTCTCCATCTCTCGCGTCTGGTTCATCTCCACTGACTGACAATCATGTGGTTGTCTGCCCTTTAAGCCCTCGAGTGTGGTTAAGGAACCCAAACTGCAGCGCTGGTACTGGAGATGGCTCCATCTACTGGCTAATCAACCGCTACACCTTGGCTCTGTTAATGCAAATGAACCCCCCTCACGGCCGCCGCTGATAAACATGCCCTCTCCATTACGGTGCCCCGAGCACAGCTAGGCACACCTGGCAAAGACGTGTACTTCTGCTTGTTTGTTGTTGGGGCACAAATGTTTTCCTGTTGAAGCGTGTCATTTTTTTCTGAGCTTGTGCATCCTTGTTTGCTGTGTATTTTTTCAGCAGTAGTTTCTGTTGATTTAGACGTCTGGTTGTGTCTGTGTTGCTGTAGCAGACGAGTCATGTGTTAACTCAGTAATATTGCCCTTTCAGTCCCCTACCAAAGCTCACTATGTAAACAATCTGGGGTTACATAATATACTGTAAATGGGCTGGAAAGATTACTTTGCAAGCTCCATGTCTGGTTTTCCCACCAGCTTGTCTTTTCCCGACATGTCCAAAGCCCTTTTTTTCTGCACACACACACACACACACACACACACACACACACACACACACACACACACACACACACACACACACACACATTGCATCTGCCCGCCTGCCCTCTCCCACTCCCGCTAGTAAGGCTTGTGCCTCCGAGTGCGTTCCAAGTACTGCTGGTCTTCTAAAAGGGAAAGGGTCAACTTTGCTTTAATAGTGAGAGAGAAAGAAAGGGCTCCAGCTTGTCTCTGCAGGCGTGTGTGGGGGGGGTGGACACACGCTAAGCCTGCCCTCGTGTGACAGCCTGCACAGCGTCCTGAAACGGAGAGCTGTGTGTGTGAATCCAGGATGGAGCGCAGAACTCCACCCCGGGTTTTCCAGGCCACTGTGAACCAGAGGCTCTCTAGCAGAAAGATCACATGTAAAGCCTTCCCCTTTGTAGTGGAGGAGCAGAGAGTGACAAGCTATTTCTTGCTTGTAAAAAAAAAAGAAGCGATGTACCGACAGAAGCATTGTGGATTTGCTCCCTAATTTTTCCTTTTACCTGTGGCTGGACGAGGAGATTTGTACCCCGTCTCCCTGAGGACTTTTCCCCGCTTTACGCCGGAGTTACTTGCTTGTTACTTGGAAACGGTTGGTTGAGAGCACGGAGGATCGGGGCTTGCCTCTGGAACAAGAAAGTAAATCTGTTGGTTGTCTGCTTCGCTGGTTATGAATGTTTTCAGCCTCGGCTTTTTATGGCTCGCGCTCTCTGTGGCTCTCTTAAAGGAGAAGAAATGCATTTAGGTGGGGATTACCTTCTCTTTTCTCTAACGCTTTATTCCTGTTTGCTGCTGTGGTTTGCTGTGTTTGTTTTGGACTTGACCGTATGGTCACAGTTAAGTTTTACATGTCAGAATTAGGCAGGACATGTAATGTGGCAGCGATTCCTGTAACTGCGCTGCTCCCTGTGTCCTTTACGTATTCTGCCTTTTTGAAGGGATTTGGACATTTTTGTTTATTATCATGTGTTTGTGCCAGTTAGACATGGTCAGATTTCAGATATATTTATTTGTTCATAAATAAGCAGTAATATTTTATAGGACAAACAAGCACAAACAAGCCTGTGTTAAGGGCATTGGCATTGCTTTTTGTAGACTCAAGTTTACATTGTGACTTTGAACTTCGGAGTTCTATGATCAGCAGTGCCATCCACTGTTCTGTGGGAAACATTATAATAATTTATAAATCTTCCTTGTGCACATTAACACGGCAACATCGTCTTAGCTTCTCTCTTACTATGACTTGTCCTTTCCTTGTTTGTTTTGTACCCAGACAAATCTGTGTTTAATCCGGACTTTAAACTGAGGCTAGTGTCGTTCACATGTCACATTAAGTGGTTGGTCTGACCTAACAAACCCAGCTGATGTTGTTGTTGTCGTTCTCTTTGTGTCTCTCTTCTATGTTCATCTCCAGAAACGCTTCATTAAAGGCTTGAGACAGTTTGGCAAGAACTTCTTCAGGATCAGGAAAGAGCTTCTTCCCAACAAAGAAACGGTAAGTTCATGTTCATTCCTTCTTGGTTAGAACGGGTGTTTGAGAGTGAAAGAGAGACGTGTGTACCTTTTTATAATGTTCGTTTTTATATTCAGACATGGCACATGGAACGAGCCACATTTGTCTCAGGATACGCAGAACCGCTCCAACAGTAAACATTTATTTTTAATTTGGCGTTTAGTGTGCAGCTGTTTCCTAACCTGAGGCCTTATTGATAAGCACTTAGATCAGCCTGCCATCCTGAGCCCCCTGCTTTGCAATACCTAGTTCTCTCTCTCTCTGTGTCTGTGTGCGTGTGTCTCTCTTGCTCTCTCAGCACGCTGCTATGAAACATTTAGTTGTACCCAAGCTGAGTACCAGGCCGTGGCCATGTTTGCAGCCATTTAAAGTATACATCTGAACACATTGAGGGTTTATAAGCACCTACAGTTGGCAGGCAGGTGATGAGAGGTGTAAACGTGACGTGAATCATTATCCACAGCACAGTTCATTGTGTTTATTATATACTGTTCTTTCACTATAATTGCATCGGAAGTTTACTTTTGAACTACGCAGAATAGTATGAAAGTTGTTATTCCAAGTTCAGTGAGATTAATCAATTATTATATCGACCTGCCTTAATAAGCTTGTTACACTGTTTATATAATGAGGTCAACAGTTCTTTAATTTCCGTCACAGAATACCCGACCACCAACAGGACCGATGTCTCATTTGACATCCGGTTGAGTGCATGAAACACTTCTCCATCCTGATCAGCATGGATGAATGTGAATCCTAACCAATCAAATGAGTCGCTCACTGCATTTCACTTTGAAGTGACATGTCTGTTGTTTTAAGCCTTGCCATTTGCTGATAGGCATGAAATGTAGGTAGACAGGCTGAATTAATATCTGTCGCACCCAGCGGCTGAGATTGTTTTGTTTATATTCCTTGGCAGAGAGATGTACCTCTGTCAGAGCTCCACCCCTTATACATACGTGTGTGTGTGTGTGTGTGTGAGCATTCTAACATTATATTAATCGTTAAACCAACCTGTGCCCTGTTAACGTAGCAGAAAGGGAATCATTCCGAACAATGATTAACCCAGAACCGAGCAGTTTACCCTGCAACCATCCGGCAACCTTGAAGCTGAACATAAAGAATGTCTGCCATACATGGCATGGGTTGTTTTCTTTCCTCGTTTTTTGTGGGGACCAGGCTACATGTATTTTTCTGTTCAGTAATTCTATTAAAGTTGACATTTAGGGTTAAGGGTAAAGCACATTTTAGTTAAGTGACATGCAAAGCAGCTAAGACATTTCCCACGGCAGGGAAAAATGTAATCATATATAGCGGAACACAATACAGTGATACACACCATGCTTTTTGTAGTATGCTGGCTATTTCTAGAAGTGGCAGATGATTGCCACAGTCTTGAAAGGGAAATCAAAGGGGATTGTCACACCCGTCACTATTTCATCCCCTAGTTGGTTTGGAGCTGAGGAAATGTCAAAGATGTCCCTCTCAAACCTCTATCTGTACATGCAGGTATATGTCTTGATTTCTCCCTACCACTTCAGTCTTTGCATCATTAGTTGTGTTTGTATGTGTATCAGTGCGTTAGAAACGTCTTATCTTTTTCTTCCCAAAAATCTATTTGTACCTCTTTAATGTAGGATTACGGTCCCTGAATATTCATTTTCCTGATAAAAAATCATCTGCACTTATTTGTGCCGGGTTAAAAAATATGGCGTGCGTCTGTGATTGGCTTTTGAGGACGTAATATAGCCTGTGTGTATGTTCATGGGCGCGCGCGGTAGAAGATGTAATACAACCCCAGGACTCGGCACAGACACCCCCAGCGTGGAGCAGGGACAGATTAATCCTCGCGCCTCCCTCTCTTTGGCTTTCAAATGGAAAGATAAACTGCCCATTAAACATAGGCAAAGACGAGTGGATGACTGGGAGAGAGTAAGGTAGCGTAGTTCGAGCCGGCTAAATGTAGCCGCTGGAAAGCAGTGTTGCAGGGTTGTTACCGAGGCCAAAAATAAACGGCTTGCAGAAGCCTGCTATGGAACCTGTGCTTGTGATTAGAAAGGCTGATCTGTGAACTTGCCTGTCAATTCAGCCCCCTCAGGAAAGCTGCTGAACATGGAAGAACCACAATCTCACAAGATTGTTGGATGTCCGGGAAATGGAGAGAGGGCAAATTGAGGGACGGGGGATTTCTCCATCGTGCAATGCCAAGCCATGCGAGGAGATGTGCTCTGTATGAGTGCGGGTGTTCCTGTAGCATGTCCTGCCCAGGGCCGTGCACTCGATCACCCAGCGTCCTCAGCCAGAGCCCAGGCCGGGAAGCGCTCTGGTCATGATTAGCTGGAGGGTTAGGCTTCAGAATGGTCAGTCCTCTACTGCCCCCCCCCCCCCCCCGCAATACAGCAACTAATAGCTGTGCTGGCCCTGAAGCGTCAGGGGCACTGCAACAGCCAGTGCCAGGGCCAGCCAGTACGCTGTGTAAACACACCAGGCCTGACTAGCGCTCAGGAATGCTTTATATAAAGTCACATAAAAGCCCGGAGGGGGAAGTGGGTGTGTCGCCTGGATGTCTGCAGCGATCCCGCACCGCCACCATTTTCCTTCCACTCAGGAGAGAATGTCACAGAAGTTGAGCCGGCCACTACTATCGTTCCCAATGGTTCACTGCGCTGAAGCGGCTTGATCAGGTCTTAGTCTTGGTCCCGATATTTTCCACTGGACAAATAGTTTGGTTTGGCTTAATAGAGGCTCAACGGAGCAGCGCTACATATGCTCTGGTTGCAATGGTGCAGAGTTTAAGTGGTCACAAGTTAAAGTGGATGAGTTATGGGACAGTTTCCACTTTAATTTTATGAAAGGAACAGTTAGATTTTTAATTTCCCTCAGATACATAGCAATAAAGTTTAATCTTGCTAATGATAATTAATGATAATTTTATTGAATCCTTTGATAGATGTGTGTACCCTTTTATCATTGCAGCAGTTAAAAAACATAACAAAAATATGCAGCACAAAGGATATTAAGGGGGTGAATAAATATTATTTGTTGAGCTGGTTCAATTGTATTGTCAAATAACTATTAAAACTAAATTGATATTCTCTCAAGAGAAATAAAACATTTAGATTGAATTATTATTTATATTTTTTATTCAGCATTGTTTCGAACTGTTAGAAAAATATAATGCACACCAAATATCATTGCAGTCTTTTTATCACCCAATAGCCGTTCTTTGTGTAGAATCACAAACGCCACAGTGTGTGAACATGTACCGCGGTACCACTGTCGATTTAAAAACACATAAACCAGGAGGAGATCTCCTGAGATGCTGTCAGAGGAGCATCCAGACGAAGGGGACATGTGACCCTCCCTCCCTGCCTGTAGGCACTGTCCTTCACAGGCAATGTGGTGGGCACCATGCGAGCGCTGTTTACAACACAGCCTCACAGCAGATGTTTGCCTCTGCACAATCTGTACACATGTCAAGCCCGATTCATTGCCACGTCCTTCGACCAGCGGCACGGGGGCCCGGGGTTGAGCCTGATTATGAGTACTTTGGGCCCGACGCTGATTAAACCAGACCCACGTACTGCCAGGCCTGCTCTGCAACAGCTGCAGCCAGATTGAGGGAATAGCGTCCGTGTGCTTAGTAAACGATGTAGCGTGTTCAAATGAACGCTCGTCAGGGATAAATGATCCTCCGGCAGGCTACTGGCGATTTAGCCTCCCTGTGAGTGTAGTCAAACCTTGTTGAGCCTAATAGATGGAGTGGCTGGAGGAAGGGCGCTTCCGCTGTAATTGAGTTCTTTGGTCAGCTCCGTGTTGTGATTTTTAGGGTGGGACCAGCTTATCAGCAGAACGACCCCCCCCCCTCCCCCTTTCTGCAAAAAGCTCTGTTGTTATCCAATCGGCTTTCATTGGAAAAGCGCTTACAGCAGGAAAAACATGAGTGCTGATTCTTCAGCGTGTGCATCCCTGACCTGTGAAAGCAGAGCTTATTCAGTCATTCTCCGGCAGAAAGGCTCCGCGCAGCAGGGAAAGGCTGTCTATTTAACTGCCTTTCACACACATGCACACGCACACTAGTGGCCCAGCCAAGAGCCTTTCAGTGTTCATTTTCACCCGCCTGTCTGCTTGGAGGCATTACTGAGCAGAAGGTCTACTTTTTATTGAGCTGCGTAAGGCCTTTACTTATAAGGTTAACATGGTCTTGTGCTGTCACTGGTAAAAAGAAAGGCTGGTTCTAATTGAGCCGTGGAGCTCTTTTATATATGTATATTGTACTTCACCATAAAAGTGTAATCTTTTTTTTACCGGTATTCAGGCAATTAAAGTATCGCAATTCATTGTATATTCAAAACAAATGATAATGCTCCCACAACTGTATGGTAGCATTGAGAGCGTTTCTTTCTTGAACAGCATTTATTTTTATGAAATGCTAGTTAGTAAATTTTAAAAAGATAATGCAGTTTAGCACCCGACAAACTAGTTGTATAATATTCAGTAGTGATTCAAATCTTTTTGCAGAACTTAAATCTGGATTGAGGGACAGATTTAGTTTTTCCAGATGTGGCATGAAGGAATAATATTCCCCTCCTAATAACATTAAGCCAAACCTCGTCCTTTCCAAAATGCATTGGAATGATGCAAAAGTACCACTTACTGGAGAAATACACTGTATTAACCATTCGACTTAGTGAGCAGTGGAAAGCACATGCGTAGAGGTGATGTGTCACCATTAAGCCTCGGTTTAATTCAACCCCAAAGATAAACATTCTCCTCTGCCTCGCTCTGAAGTGAGCCTCACAGCTCCTTTCTTCCTCCCACTCCTCCTCTTCCTCCTCCTTCCTTCGGCTGCACACTGTGGAGGGAGCAAGAGGGGAACAGACCGGCAGCCCTAATGGAAGTTTACACAACTCAGTATCAGCCACCAGGAACAGACACACACATACACACACACACACAAGCACACAGTGAGGGAACATATCTCCTGCTGTTTTCTCAACTCCCTAACTGACTCATTGGTCTAAAATGTAGGGGTGATTTTTTTTTTTTATTGGGTGATTTTTTTTTTAATGTTGATTGTCCATTGTTATCCTTCGCTGGTTCTCTCCCCAGCCCTCCCCTCCCTAATTCCCCTGTTCTCTCCTTCCTTTCCGGCTCCTGCCAGTAACGGCCTTAACCGTTTGGCTCTGTGTCAAAGTAGGGGCCTTTTGTGGCCGTGTCACAAATCTGCCAGGAAAAACAGAAACCATCTGCTGTGGCCTGCGCCCGAGAGGGGATGAGAGTGTAAATACATGAGTTTAGCCCTCGCCCTCATCCCCGCCTGCAGGCCACACGCTGTCCTCTGTAGGCTTTCAGGATGATGGCTCAAACATACCGGAAAGGAGTAGGGGTAGGCTGTAATTACCCTGCAGACGCTCAGGAGAGTAAATGCACACCATTATGTGTGCTTGTGTTTGAATCAGAAGTATTTTGAAGACATCTCGCTGGTACTTTGTAATGGTTCACTTTTAGGTCCAATTGTCTACTTCGAGAAGTGTAGAATATCTCTTTTTGAGCTGCGAAATCCCGTTTGGCAAGACACTGAATCCTGCTTCAAAGTTTATATTATTTTAAGCTGTCAGCTGTTAACTGTTTTAGAGGAATGATACATCATATCTGTCTAAACAGCAACAGCTTTCTCCACTGACCATAAAGGGGACATATTCTACCACCAGGTGTGAGTGTGATTAGCCTTACAAGTCGTTTAGAAAATCTGCCACATATGACATCATTAGTGGGTGTGTCCACCTAGATCTGTGCTGGATAGATGAGCAACGTTTACTTCAGTCCACTTGGTTGGCTGGTAGACTGATCTATCCAGCACAGATCTAGGCGGACACGCCCACTAATGATGTCATATGGGGCAGATTTTCGAAACGGCTTGTAAGGACTAATCACACTCACACCTGGGGGTATAATATGTCCCCTTTAACTCCAAGCATTGCGAGCTAAGTTTGCTAATGTTGCCACTAAAGGTGCTAGTAAGGTGTTTTTTTGCTAGTGAAAGTAAATGAGAGTATATAGTAGTATAGAATACAATTAATTGGCGAATTTGCCAACGATGGTCAAACTAGTGGTAACATGGAGAAAGATACACAGCTGCAAGCAAAATGAAAATAGTTGGTAGAGTTCAAACATGTACATTACACACGCTACCATTTCAAGAAGCAATAACTGGAATGGAAGCCCTGAGTGTCGTGATATGAGGTAAGCCCATTCCTTGTCGGATAATCCACCACCCAGAGCGCTCCTGCAGATGGAAGCATTTGAAAAAGGCCTTATAATACCAAGCTTATGTTGTCACTATTTCGTGTTAGTGGGAGCAGACGCGCACTCTACAATGATTTAGTGGCTTGGTAGAAATGATGTTGCAGAGGCCAGGGCAAGTCTTCCATTTCATTTTACAGCCTGGTATTTATTTTGTTTATTATGTACTTCATACCAGTGCGGTTTATAAAAATGGTTGGGGAGAAATGCCAAAAACATGAAATGGCCGCACTATCTTTGAATTTTAAATGAATGCAAGGCCATATTTGTTTAGCCCAGCCAAGGCCATGATATTTAACGCTTTAAACTAGAAATGTAGCCTTGGGCGTATGCCTCTATTACAAAGATTTAGTGACATTTATGGATGGGGTGAGTCAGTGATTGGATTTTAGGCTTCAGAGAGATCCCACTTGACTGACAGGCAGATCAGTGGAGCTATATCAACTGTCAAGCTGTCTGTTAACATAAATAGCACAGGAATGACATTTTCATAGGCAACTAAGAAACCCATTGGGGTAATAGGCAGTTAAGGGAGTTAAATGCCTATTTTTCTTGATCATTATATTCTTGTTATTTGTGAAAGGAAAAAACAAATCCACCGTATGCAAGCAGTTGTGCATTGTCTTTTTCCCTTTTTTTTTTTTTTTTTACCTCTATGAGGTTCACACTGCGCCAGGCCTTTCACTGGGTCATGAAGTATCTGTTCTCTGACTGAAGAGACTACCGGTATATACCCATACCCAGTTATTTTTTATTTTTATTTTTTACACTTTTTCACACCAGTTACCAGCTACCCCTCGGTTGCACCTGTTAGGTCCCATTCAAAAGCCCGGGCTAATGTTTTCATTTGTCCCTGCCCAATATAATGGCACTTGACACAGTGCAAGTGATGGAGGGGCAGGGTGACCTTTCCCCCGCGTCTGTGGAGACCATGTGGTTGTCAGCCTGCAGCGGCCAGGCAGAGGGCCACTGCTGAGAACAGTCATTAAGCACCAGGCAAAGCCAGCGCTCGGCACCACTCGACACTTTTGATCTGCACATTTCAATTAGATTTCACATCGGGGCGCCCGCCTCTCCTCAGTTTGCACCTGCGCTGGCTGCCTGTTCAACCTGCCCCTTCTAAAGAGAGAGGCAGGCACACAACAAGGCAGCCCTGCATCCACTCAATAACAGGGAGAAACACATGCTAACTCAATAGAGCCTGAGGAGCACTGGGGCCGAATGACGGGAGGGAAATAGCTTTTTGTTTGTTGTTGTTACCATCCGCACATTCTCCTTAATAGTTCTTCCAAAAGGCTTTATTTTCCCGGATAATAGTATTGCCGCTCTAAATGCTACGGGGGAGTGTACCATTCCCCATTTTGTTCCGATTTGTCTTTGGGTTATGAGTCTCCCCTTGTGATTGGTCTCTGGGTTACCAATCCTCCCAGGGTGATTTGTATCACGTGAACTCCCATTGGGAAAGACATGTGGAATGCATCCCACTATTCCAGATGCGTGCTCCACTGCAGTCGTCCTCCGAGCTGGTTGTGGAACTGCTTCCGAGCTCGTAAGATTCAGGCGACTTTCATGCTGGAATAAATAGCTTCTGCCGCCTCCCCACGGTTAAATTCCCCCAAGCATGCGAGAGGTTTCATTGAGCCGCTCAATATCCTCCCTTAGTGTTGCCAGCACTGCTCCGCCTGATAAGATGGTAGTCCTACAGGCATGGGTGGATACGCATCGCATATCCCCACAGCGCTACATAAAGGCAGATCTGGTTAAAGGGGCATAAGCTGCCCAAGTGGAGCTCTTTGCCAGTCAAAGCAGTCACTGAGAAAGAATTATCTTGTACCGTTAATGTCAGATATTTACCCGGCTCGTTGGAGCGATAGAGGGACAAGCCCGTGATCCAGGCATAGTGTTTAGGCTGGCAAACATGGGGAGGAGCCGCTCGCCAGAGACAGCTCTGCACTTATCCGGATAAAATATTATGTTGAGGAGCAGTTATACTGTGAGAATGTGTTTGTTCCTAACCATTATATTTTTTGATCATTGCATGCATTTAAAAATAAATTATTTGATGTGTCTTACGGCTTCCTGCCTCTTGCAGTTAATGTCGGTCATGGAGCTTTGAAACGTTACAAAGTAAATGCATTAAAGCAACTTGGCACAAGCTGGTCTTTGCAGCAAAGCTATTAACATGTTTTAGAGCAACGCACCTCTTTAATTCATGTCAAGTTTCTTAGCCAGACCTGGAAAGAAAAAACAATCGATGGCCATTAAAACTGAGAGCTTTGTTGAGCAGCAGTTTAACAGACCGCAGGGCCCATATCTTAGACAACTGCCCTCTGTGCCCTAAAGATTACAGGTGACTTACAGCTCACCCAGCAATCCCTTCCACTCCCACCTTCATGGATTTATTATGGCACTGGTTGAGGACCACTAACAAGTTAGAGTTCACGACATGGCAGTCAGGCAAACCCCCACAGGAAGCTGCATAATTGCTACTGACTCCGGTGGCCAATTTTCAGGACTTATTTATTATTATTTTGAGTGTGGCTGGAAAGCGGCAGTTAATTTGCACAGACTGCCCCGGCAAAGTGCTTTCTGATCCATGATTGCATGTGTTAATGTTTCAGTTGGCTATTGATTTCCTAGCAGCCCTTTTGTGAACTGGATTTATCCGCCTTGCTCACTGGCAAGGGCGCCCCTCCGAATGTTTGATTAAAGTTCAATTGACTCTTCCAGTGGAGGGGCAAGGAGCCATTTCACTCCCTATTTGTAGCGCCAAAGCTCTCCCCGACATGTTCTTTTGTTCCCATTCAAGCCCCTGCCACCCAGGCAGCCAGCACGGCACTGATCCTTATAACCCTGCATTCAGCCAGCCTCCTAACCTAATCCTGGGGCAGACACGGTCGTAGCACAAACACACCCGGACAGCCGCAAAACCCGGCATGGATTCTGTGACCATGCTCCATTATAATGCTGCTCTTGTTGCAAACAGTTGGCCGGATTAATCTGCGTTTCTTTGAATGTATCAAAATTTGGGTGACGTTGATTGTGGAACACATTGTGACAATGTGGATTGTGAATGTTCCCTCTTTTAGCGGTCTATAAAATATATTGTTTAATTATCTTTTATGCAATTGAGGATATGATACCGTTCTCCACCACAGCATGGGTCCCTCAACATCACTATTGTTTTTTTCCTTCCCAGGGGGAACTAATCACCTTCTACTACTATTGGAAGAAGACCCCAGAGGCGGCCAGCTCCCGAGCCCACCGCCGACACCGTCGCCAGCCCGTCTTCCGGCGCATCAAGACACGCACTGCCTCCACCCCCGTCAACACGCCGTCAAGACCCCCCTCCAGCGAGTTCTGTAAGCAAACACTCGCGCTGCCTCCATTCGAAAGGCTGGGGAATACATATCACGCTTCCTGTGGTTGGTGGACCTGTCTGTGGCGTTTCCGTGGCAGGATTAGGATGTATTAAATTGTGTTGTCTCCCCTCTTGCAGTGGACCTCAGCTCAGCCAGTGAAGATGATTTTGACAGCGAAGACAGCGAGCAGGAGCTGAAGGGCTACGCCTGCCGACACTGTTTTAGCACCAGTAAGATACTTCTATTTCTCACTTGGCAAATTGTCACTTTTTTCTGTGCACACGTCCGGATAACCGCTACACCGCAGCCCCACATGACTACTCCCATCATGATTCTGATCCGTGCCCCCGCCGGCCCCCACCCCTGCCTGCACCACACAGTGCCGGGTGACAGATGGGCATCAGCGGATGTCAGGACTAATTTGATCAAATCAGACACAAGCCCACAAGCCGGTTGACTTGCTGCAGCTCATTATCCCGGCCCTCTCTGCACACAGCTGGCTCCCCGTGTCAGCTCCCCATCTGACAGAGCTTAACATGGCTGCTGCCACAACAGGACCGGCTCATAGCTAGGCCTTTATGGTGTTAACTCCTTTTAACCTCGTCTGTTCTACGATACAAATAACAGAGGCTTAGGAAAGGGCTTGCAGCTAACCCTCTTACTACTACCCCAAGCTTTTGTTATAATTTTAGTTGTTAACAAACAGGCGGTCATATGTTTTCAAGTGTCAACATGAGCATAGCCCTCAGATGTCACATTAGAACGTCGTTTAAGGCCTGTGTTCCCCTTGTGGTGACGACTGGTTACGGGCGAGGTTCCTCTCACGTTTGGTTGCGGTACCTCTCTGTAAACTGCCTTTCCCCCCCCCCCCTCCCTCCTTCTAGACTCCAAAGACTGGCACCACGGGGGCCGGGAGAACATCCTGCTGTGCACTGACTGCCGCATCCACTTCAAGAAGTACGGCGAGCTGCCGCCCATCGAGAAGCCCGTGGACCCTCCGCCCTTCATGTTCAAACCTGTCAAAGAGGAAGAGGATGGACTCAGCGGGAAGCATAGCATGAGGACCCGACGGAACCGCGGCTCGGTGGGAACCCTCCTCTGCCCTCACACTCTCCTCTACCCTCCTCCTCCTCCTCCTCATCACACTCTCCTCTACCCTCCTCCTCCTCCTCCTCCTCCTCCTCCTCCTCCTCCTCCTCCTCCTCCTCCTCCTCATCACTCTCTCCTCCCCTACCCTCCTCCTCCTCCTCCTCATCACTCTCTCCTCCCCTACCCTCCTCCTCCTCCTCCTCATCACTCTCTCCTCCTCCTCCTCCTCCTCCTCCTCATCACTCTCTCCTCCTCCTTCTCCTCCTCCTCATCACTCTCTCCTCCCCTACCCTCCTTCTCCTCCTCCTCATCACTCTCTCCTCCCCTACCCTCCTTCTCCTCCTCCTCATCACTCTCTCCTCCCCTCCTCCTCCTCCTCATCACTCTCTCTCTCCCCAGAGCCTTGGCTTGAGAGCAGTTATCCATCACTCTGTACACTTAGAGCAAGCAGTAGCACGTTGAGACGTATAGTTTATGTTTAGTCGTTGCGAACGCTTTAAACTCTCTCACTCGGTCCCCGATGGCATGTCAACACGTCTAAAGGACACCGAATAACAAATGGAAATGATAAAAAGGTAATCTCGGCCGCCTTACCGTGTGCGTGTTGCTGTGCTAACCGGGGGCTTGTGGTGTCGTCTGGGCAGATGTCGACGCTACGCAGTGGTCGTAAGAAGCAGACGGGCAGCCCCGATGGCCGCGCCTCGCCCACCAACGAGGACCTCCGCTCCAGCGGCCGCACCTCTCCCAGCGCTGCCAGCACAGACAGCACGGACAGCAAGATGGACCCCATGAAGAAGACCAGCAAGGTACTGCGCCAGCCACGAGGCGGCCATTAGGCCCCATGTGGGGATCACCAGTCCTCATATATTAGCTGAACCACATTAAGCAACAGCATTATAATGGCATGGACCATTCAGAACTAGTGCCATCCTAATAAACGGCCCACCAAATAATTGATCATGAGAGTAACGAAATGTTGGACTGTGACCAAGCATAGCAAATTTGGCCAAAATGAATGTACAGTGGGCCGCGTGAAGCCGCGATGAGCAGGGAAACGGAGTGAAGCTCGTGTTCCGGGTTTAGACTTGAGGGACGGCGCGTCCTGATAGAGTCTCTCCTAATGCTGTGTTTTGCACCCACAGAAGATCAAGGACGAGGCACCTTCACCCATGAAGAGTGTCAAGCGACAGAGAGAGAAGGGTGCGTCCGACACGGAAGAACCCGACCGGGCCGGCCCCAAAAAGTCAAAGACACAGGTGAGCGGTTGTGTTTGTTATGGCGAAGCATTATTGCTCTAACTGCTGTTCTAATTAGCTCCTAAATTTGACCAACCAGAAACAGTCATTCCCTAACCTGTGTGATACAAACAATGTAGTCTAGTATATAGTAGTATGATGCAGGTTCCACCTTCCAAGAGCTGACACCTCTCCCGTCCTCTGTCCCTGAAGGAGCTGAGCCGACCGGACTCGCCGTCAGAGTGCGAGGGGGAGGGCGAGGGCGAGAGCTCGGACAGCCGCAGCGTCAACGAGGAGCTGAGCAGTGACCCCAAAGACATTGACCAGGACAACCGCAGCTCCTCGCCCAGCATCCCCAGCCCCCGCGACAACGAGAGCGACTCGGACTCGTCCGCCCAGCAGCAGCAGCAGCTCCAGCTCCAGCTCCTACAACAACAACAACAACAGCAGCAGCAGCAGCAGCAGCAGCAGCTCCTGCAGGCCCAGCAGCACCCTCCAGTCATCCACTGTCAGCCGGGCACCTCCTCAGCCCCCGCGCCCCCCACGTCCTCGGCCCCCCTCATCCCCCTGCCGCTCCCCCCTACAGCGGCCTCGGCCTCCTCTCTACCTCCCCAGCTTCACCCGCAGGCTGGCCCTCTGTCTCTCATCCAACCGGGGGGCGCCCTCCATCCTCAGAGGCTGCCGTCTCCTCACTCCCCTCTGACTCAGCCTCCGGGCCCCCCCCAGTCGTTACCCGGCTCGCACCACGGGCCCATGCCCCCCATGTCTCACCCTCTTCAGGCGGGCCCCTCTGGACACATGCCCCACCCTCCTCAGGGCTTCTCCCCCATGGGCCAGCCTCAGCTGCCGCCTTCCTCCATCGCCAGCCAATCGCAACCGCGGTCCCACACGCCCCCGTCCTCCTCCCAGGGCATGGGCCAGCCCCCCCGGGAGCAGCCGCTGCTCCCCGCCCCCATGTCCATGCCCCACATCAAGCCCCCGCCCACCACCCCCATCCCGCAGATGGCGAACCCCCAGTCCCACAAACACCCGCCCCACCTCTCGGCCCCTCCCTTCCCCCAGATGCCCTCCAACCTGCCCCCTCCGCCCGCCCTCAAGCCCCTCAGCTCGCTGTCCACCCACCACCCGCCCTCGGCGCACCCGCCCCCCCTGCAGCTCATGCCTCAGGGCCAGCAGCTGCACCCCCCTCCGGCCCAGCCCCCCATCCTCACCCAGTCCCAGAGCCTCCTCTCGTCGTCCTGCCACCAGGCCCCCTCACAGCCGCCCCCCCTGCCGCCGTCGTCGGCCGCTGCTGCTGCACCCCCCGGCTGTGGCCCCCTGCAGTCGCCCTTCCCGTCCCACCCCCCTCACCCCCCTCACTCTCATCCCTCCCTGCCCTTCAGCCCTACCCTGGCCCCCGCCGGCCCTCCCCCAGCCTCGACGAATCCCATGGAGCGCTGTCAGCCTCCCTCCGCCGCCTCTTCCTCCTCGTCATCGTCGTCTTCCGCCCCCTCGTCTTCGTCCATCTCCATGCCCCTCCCCGCGTCCGCCTCCTGCACCAGCGGCGGGCCCCCGCTGCAGGCCGTGCACATCAAGGAGGAGCCCCTGGACGAGATGGAGGAGCCCGAGAGCCCGCCTCCGCCGCAGAGAAGCCCCTCCCCCGAGCCCACTGTCGTCAACACTCCCAGCCACGCCAGCCAATCGGCGAGGTATGTACACGAGCCCCCCCCCCCCCCGCGGGCGTTCAGAGGAGGTCGTCGGAGTGAGGTGCAGCTTGACTCCGGGTTAAGATGATGTGTAGCTCAGGACTTCCTCCCAGCCCGTAGGCTTTCAACTGCATATCTTCAGCCTAACCCTTCGTTCAAAGCCCAGATTAGCTTCTAGCTCTGACTGGCTGATCAGAGCAGGGAGATTAATCACAGTAGGATGGGTCCGGAGGCTTCTTAAGTGGCCTTGTGCTTAAGTGGCAAGGAGCAGCATTGAGGCTTTCTTTAAACTCATAATGGAGGTTTAAACTGACGGACAGGGTAATGGGGTTCCTGTTGGATACCGCAGGATAGCATGGGGTAAGACCAACAACAGTAATGTATCATAATGTATTTGTTTATTTCTGGACCACAGGTTTTACAAGCACCTGGACCGAGGCTACAACTCGTGTTCTAGGACAGACTTGTACTTCACTCCGATGGCTTCCTCCAAGCTGGCCAAGAAACGAGAGGAGGCTCTGGAGAAAGCCAAGAGGGACGCGGAGCAGAAGATCCGGGAGGAGAAGGAGAAGGAGAGAGAGCGAGAGAAGGAGCGGGACAGAGAACGGGAACGAGAAAAGGAGGCGGAGAGAGCAGCGGTAACCCTTTTCATACGATGCCCTCATCTGTTGTTTATTCTGAAGCATAATGTAAACAAATAGAACCATTTGATCATACTTAACTTGTCCCTACTTCTCCCCCCTCACAGAAAGCCTCCAGCTCTCACGACAACCGAATGGGCGACCTCCAGATGGGGGGCCAAGGCCACGGGCGCCCCTCCTTCGAGGGGCCCCCCACCACCATCGCCGCCGTGCCGCCCTACATCGGCCCGGACACGCCCGCCCTGCGCACCCTCAGCGAGTACGCCCGCCCCCACGTCATGTCGCCCACCAACCGCAACCACCCCTTCTTCGTGTCGCTCAACCCCAACGACCCCCTGCTGGCCTACCACATGTACAACGCCGACCCCGGCATGAGGGAGCGCGAGCACCGGGAGCGCGAGATGCGGGAGCGGGAGATGCGCGAGAGGGAGCTGCGGGAGCGCATGAAGCCCGGCTTCGAGATGAAGCCGCCGGAGATGGACGGCATGCACCCCTCCACCAACCCCATGGAGCACTTTGCCCGCCACGGGGCCATCAGCCTGCCCCCCATGGCCGGCCCTCACCCCTTCGCCTCCTTCCACCCGGGCCTCAACCCCCTGGAGCGGGAGCGACTGGCGCTGGCCGGCCCCCACGGCCGGCCTGACATGAGCTACCCCGAGCGCCTGGCGGCCGAGAGGCTCCACATGGAGCGGGTGGCGTCGGTGGCCAACGACCCCATCGCCCGGCTGCAGATGTTCAACGTCACGCCGCACCACCACCAGCACTCGCACATCCACTCACACCTCCACCTGCACCAACAGGACCCACTCCACCAAGGTGAACGCACCCCCTGCACCTCCACGTGGAGGCTGCTGTAGAGGCTTTAAGAGACTGACACCAAGTGGTCCATTTTATACGCACATTTGTTATCGTAAAGGGATACCGATTATAATGATGCCTAATATTTTTTTATTAAAAGCTGTAGAAATATTTCCAAAAGTCAAAGAAGTGTCTGAAGTTAATACCCGTTTTATATTGATTCATGTGTATGTTACTTATTTCTTTAGTCTCTTTACACTGCAGTTACAGTGATATTGATGCGTAGAGCGTGCCACTCTGATACATGATGCTGTGATGAGTGCCCTGACCCTGAAGATACTAACCCCCAGAAGGTGGTGGCGAATGCCTTGTGTGTCCTCCAGGTTCCGGGGGCCATCCGCTAGCGATGGACCCCCTGGGAGGAGGACCCCACTTGGCCCGCTTCCCCTACCCACCCGGTGCCATCCCCAACTCCCTCATGGGCCAGCCGCAGCACGAACACGAGATGCTGCGTCACCCCGTCTTCGGTACGAGACCCCCCACACTTCCCCTCACACCCCCTCCACCTCCAACACCTGCAAAAGCCTTGCTTCAAATACACTCTATACTATACTTACACAGACACGCTCAATCACTCACCTCTCTGGCTTCCCCCCCCCCCCTCCTCTCCAGGGACCCCCTACCCCCGGGACCTCCCGCCCGGCCTGGCGCCGCCCATGTCAGCGGCCCACCACCTGCAGGCCATGCACGCCCAGTCGGCGGAGCTGCAGAGGCTGGCCATGGAGCAGCAGTGGCTCCACGGGCACCACCACATGCACGGGGGCCCGCTGCCTGGCCAGGAGGACTACTACAGGTGAGCCCCGGGCCCCTCTACTGGACTACTGTCAATCTCCTGCCCCGCTGGCTCGTTAAATGAGCAGTTAAGGGGTTGGCTATTTTGCTCAAGGAGGCCTCCATGTTGGTGGGCAGACATTGGGCCTCGGAAAGAACACTCAGAATGTTCTTGCAGGAAGTCAAACCCGCTTACCGCTAAACTATCCTTCCCTCTATTGGTCAATTTGTGGATGTTTCTATTCAAAGTGACTTTCTGTTATTTTGATCATTAAGTCGTTAAGGAGAAGGTAGGCATAAGGCATCTTGCTCAAGAATGCCAGCAGGTAGACAGGGAACACAGAGGTTCAAACCCTGAACCTTCTGGCTGGGATTCAAACCCCCTAACCTCTAGACCAGCCTGCTCGCCCGTATCAGCTCTGTATCTAACGTACGTAATGTTGTTGCGTTTCAGTCGACTGAAGAAGGAAAGCGACAAGCAGCTGTAAGGCCCGCCCCCCCCGTTTCCCTGAGGGGGGAGGAGCCTGACTGACAGACACGGAAGGACGTTGTTACGTACTGGTCTGGGGAGGGAGGCGAGAGCTCCTTTGAACACACATTCAGTCACCAAGCGCAGAGCGGACGAGCGGATCGTCTGAGAACTGTTTGTTTCGGCTTACGTTCCTGTCCATGGACCTTTTTTTTTTTCAAGACATTGACTTTCTTTTGGTATATAGCCAGTAGTAACAACATTCTCAAGGCTCCTGCATGACAAACTTCCTTGACATTTTTTGTAGGTGCTAGAACAAGACACTGTGCTTATCAATGACAACCACGAAAAATATTTTAAAAAAATGAGACCGGTCAGACAGTTTATGGAAAATATACAAGTGCTATTCTTAAATTCAACATTTATTTTAATACATTGTTGGGTTTTTTCATAATTTTAAGAAAAGCTACAGCATGGCATTTCTGAGTCTGTAAATAGTATATATAAACATATAATTATTATTATAATTATTATTATTACTACTAGGTGTGGACTCCAACCCAAGTCGTCTCAGCCTCCAGTACATTTGTTTTTTTCGAAGCATTATCCCTTGTTTCAGAGGGGAGAACCAAGGCATTACACAGGCAGCCAACCTTTTTATTGTTGTCCTATTCCCACCCCCCACTGCGAGAGTCATGATTCAATGTGGACTTATCTCGTTCATCCATCCATCAACTGGTCCATCACACACCACATTGCGAGAGGCACCAGAGTGTCAGACCGGGCGAACTCAGCGTGAGTTAAACTGAATTGAAAACACTTGAAAAGGTGACGCTGTGGTCACCGGGGTGCCTGTGACATACACCCCGGGGCCCGACGGGGGAGGAGAGAAAAGACAAATTGCACTGACAGAACATCTTTGACCTCCATCCATTGGATTCCAACGCTTCACTCATAGAGCTGAGAAATGTGCCGCCACACGTTTTAATTTCGGACCGAACTGAGGGGTTTACGAGAGGGTTACTCCTCCGGGTCCTTTTAACGCCTGTTCTATAGAAACAGATTTTAACATTTCACCACAACTGCAACTGGAGCCCTATAAGACATTTCAGATGGCTTGGTCCTCAGCCAGTGCCATAAGACATGGTGTTGCTCAAACCAAGTTCTGTATTACGGTTCCCGCCGTCATGCTTCATCCTCCATCCCTGGCTGTTGACTGTGACACTACGGAGCAGAGGGCGGGTGGAGGGTTGTGTCCCCTGCACCCAGGACCCCCAAGAGAGGGACCACCGGCCTCGTCCATTCCTCTGTGGAGGATGTGTTGAGCCTGCGTGTGTGTATGCGTGTGTGTATGCGTGTGTGAGATCACTGACTGTTACATGTATGCTCACCTGTCAACCCAGTATGTGTACGCCCATGTGTGATTTCTCTCCGGGCTCCCTGCCTTAGCATACGTAACAAGGTTTTTGGTGGTCCTTGCGTTGTTTGTGCTATGCACCAAGAACTAGTTATCTTACTTTTATACTTTATATTGATACCCGGTAAACTGTGGCTACACTCGTTTTTTTATTATTATCGTTTATCCGTGAACGCGTACAGAGGTAGGGCTCTTATGTTTGGAAGATATCACACTATCTAACGTGTCTGGAAGCTTGCGGACGTAGGCCAGCTTATGTCCCTTAATAATTAAGTCTGGCAAGCCCTGAGAGAATCTGTTTGTCACTTCATCTCAGTCATCATCTACCCGTCTCTCTCTCTCTCTCTCTGTGTCTCTTTCTCTCTGTCTGTCTGTCTCGATGTCTCTCTCTCACTATGTCTGTTTCGATGTCTCTCATTATCCTTCCTGCCTCAACCCCCCTGCCTTCCAAGTCCCTCTTTTCGTGTCTCCAAGAAGCTTTGATGTTAAGTGTTGTCAATGGTTTAGCTTCTTGTTTCAAAGCGGCAATAGCAGAATGTAAATTCTGACTGCTAAGATTTATATATATACTGGTTATCTTGAAGCTTATTGTACATACTAGTAGTTGCCATGGGATGACACAATGTAAACAAAAAGTAGAAATAATAAGAACAATTGTGAGTCCTGTGTTCTCTCCATTTGAGTATTTTGTATTTTTTTTTGGAAAAATGTGTGGAATTAAAATAAATGACTAAGTTACACCACATCACATGAGTTTATTTATGTCATTTGAGGCCCCGTCCACACGAAGCCGATTTCATGGCGAAACCGCAAAGGTCTTGTACGGTTCAGCCTTCCGTCCACACGAAGCCGGCGAATCCGCTGACCGAAACCGCAAACTTCTGAAACCACCCTCGGAGGTGGTTTCAAATCTACCCGGTTTCGTTTTGGATTCGTGTGGACGCCTGAAACCGTAAACAATGACGTCATCGCCCCACCCCTCGACCCTCTAGCCAATGACTGTTAAGCCCGCGGAGTCTCAGAACTCACAACAACATGGATTTCTGTAGCAGAAGCAGCGCCCCTTATGGGCCTGGAATGTGTACTACAGCGTTTCTACAGATCTACCCGGTTTCGCTTGACTCCGTCTTTACGGAGATACTGCGAAACCGGATAGATCGAAACCGTAACGGTTTCGCCTGTTTCGGCTTCGTGTGGACGGGGCCTAAGTAAAGAGCAGCTTGCTTTGTTGTAGTGATGAACAGTAACCGCATTAGCCAACACCGCGATATCTGTATGCTTAAGCGGTTTCACAGTCTTTGTACTGCACTCTATTTTGCCCCCATCGCTAACCGCAAGGAAATGTGTTTAAAAGGTCACTTTATTATACTACTGCCTGCCATCATTCACTCTTGTAAACTTTATGTGCCTCAATCCAGCAAAAAATGTTTTGCACATTTTAAAGGCCTACTCACATAATACCAATATTATAGATTTGCATGCTAGTTCAATAATACGTCTATTCTGAGATCACCATAAAGGCAAATTATCAATGTATTCTTGTCACCAATTCCCCCACTTCCCCATTGCAGATGTATTTATATTTTCTTTGTGGGACTCGGGTCCGGGGAAATGGCAGCCCTAGTGCTGCAGGCTGTTTAGTATAATAACATCAGAGCACAGCTAAGCCCGAAGCAACAGCTACTCTGCTGAGATGTGGAGTGCTATCCATTGGCCAGCGCTGTCATTTCATCCTGGTTGGGCGAGTGATAGACCAGCAATCTGTTATGAGGCGCCATGCCGCGATGGCTGTCATAGTGCGAGGGAGCCATTATTTCTCCTCTGCTTTCTGAAATAATGCCCTGTCCTCTGGAGAGAGCAGGAGAAATGGAGGTTGCTTGTTTGCTCTATCCCGAGGCTGTCATGCGACGAGAGGGAGAGGTGCTGCTGCTGCCTATTGTTACCGGCTCCCCTCGCCTTCCCCGAAAGACACAACAAGACGTCAGAAACAATGCAGCGCTGTGCTGCTTGAATAATTCATCTTCCGTCCTCCTCGAAGATGGAGCGACTGTGATTCGTGTCAGCTCAAATCCTTTTCATAAGACTCTGTGTATCCCTCAGGCAGCCTCTAGACGAGACACACACACACGCACACACACATTCTCTGTCCCGAATACATCTCCCAGCTCTTCCTGAGACTGAACGGCAATATGTCTTGTGTTACCGCGCCAAGTTCGTATTGTCTGGGTGCAACAGAATCTCGGATGCAAAACCTTATTTGTTTTCTTCTCCCGTTGTCCTTCCCTGCCCCCCTCTGGTTGCCGCTCCGGTGGGCCTGCCGCTGAGCGTTATGCTAGGACCTTCATGTTCCAATGTAGCGGCATGCATGCTGGCAGTGCGTGTGAAGGTAGCGGTGGTGGTGCTGAGCAGGTCTCTGCTCATCCCAGACTCTTGGTGTCACAGCCGGGGAGAGACACTGCTCCTGAGTTTGTGTCAGGCCACTCTCCGTGTTGGGCAAACCTCAACTAATGTTTTCTATTTCCTGTTCCAACTACTATACTTTATATTACAGTAGTGTAGGTTATATATTTATATTTAGTGTGTTATTGGTGTCAGTGAGGCCGACCCCAAACACACACATAACTTGTATTGCCTTGTTCACATATCAGTTAATAACATGGGAATAGAAGGAACTATAATATTCCATTAGTCTTAATAATATTCACATAATCTATTCATATTCTAATTTATATTCCTCTTTTAAATTGTAATCCAGTCATTCTAATGCAATGTGCAGTTTGTTGGATGAATAACAGAGGAAACCATAACATTTAATGAAAAGCAATCCAGACGGCAAATTACTTTCTCCGTAAAATGGTTCAAGCCATTTAAAACAGTCAATTTGTTCAAGTGTTTGCAGTATCACAACATTCAACTTCAAACGACCTTGGATCCCGGTGGGGGGGGGGGGGGGGAGTCAAACACGTTGGTTTTGTGTAAGTCAGTGAGATGCCACGACCAAACCTTGGGTAGTAGGCCTTCTAGTACTCATTCATGTTCAGAATAACAGAGCTAAGACAGACTACACTTTCCAGTTGCAGACTCTTTACTTTCCAGTACACAAATGTGTAATTTGGCAAAGAATGTCCTAGACGCATCCTATTCAAATATATGAATAAAGGGCCCATGGCCCATTGCACCACTAAGATCATTAGACCTATTTAGAGGGTTATTTTACAGCAGCATTTTTTCCAAAACTAGTCTAGTGAACCCTCCCCCCTCTTGCACACGCAGCATTCTCCAGATCCATCGCTAATTGCCTCGCTTGTAGTTCTTCTGAACCCCCCAACCGCCACCACACGCACACACAAACTCAAGATAGTTTCTGTAATCATGGCCTGCTGTTCTGCATCAGGCGGTGCAGATGTTTCATCTCAGCCTAGGATACTGCTCAGGTGGCTGTAAATGCTGTCAAACTTTAACCAGTAGAGCTTGTCTGTCTGTCTGTCTGTCTGTCTGTCTGTCTGTCTGTCTGTCTGTCTGTCTGTCTGTCTGTCTGTCTGTCTGTCTGTCTGTCTGTCTGTGTGTGTGTGTGTGTGTGTGTGTGTGTGTGGTCTGAAACTGAAGCCGCAATTCCAGACCACACACACCCACAGAGCTTCTCGTGCATGAATAAACGACTTCCCCTTCGTGCAGGCATTGAACTGCGACGTCTCAAATTCCAGTGTTCCCGATGGATTACAATAACTTGTTATATGTGTATCACTATAGGCTATATAAGTAAAAGCAGGTAAACAATTGTGTACCAAGTGGAGCTGTAGTGTGGTTTTAACATTATAGATCATAGATTATACTGACTTTCTATATTGTGCAAGTTTGTGGAAACTATAAGAGACTTTCTTCCACACGAAACAATCCCTCACTAATAATGGTACATGATTGGTGGCTGGCATGGCAACCACACATCCTAGTAAAATAGATTGACATTGAAATCTTATTTTTATTAGGTCTCCCAATACATTACTTTTTCGTGTTTCCCGGAGGTCAGGGGATTAAGGGCATATGACGCCATCGACAAGCGGCCAAATGTAACTGACTGTTATATTGAATAAAACGACATTTATATGGATTTGAGAATTGTTTGAAACAATAGGGATAATATATGGTCACAACTCAACAAAATATAGTTCCAATCATTTTTAGATATGTTAATGTTGAAAGGTTTCAAATTCTACTTTTAACGTCTCTGTTGATCAGCCCCTGGGGTCAGAGTGGTGCGGTCACGGTAAATGATTTGATTCAGCCCTCTTCCCTTCTCTCCACTCTCCTCCTTTTCCTCTCCACCCTTCTCTCCTCCTTTACCCTCATTTTCCCTTCCCTGTCCGGCCTTCTCCCCTCCTCATCCTTATCCCCTCTCCTGTTAAATCGCTCCAAGTTGGTGGCTGGCAGATGTAATAACTGATTTAGCAGCTGTTGAGGCAAGGCAGCCAGAGCCTGTAGCATACGCTCTGGTCAGAACAAAGAAAGGCGCACCAACACCACGCAGGCTGCAGCCGCCGCAGTGAGAAGCTGCGGGCAGCTACGGAAACGGCAGTAAACGATACACTGCTGTGTAGGTCCAGCGCTGCGGTCTTTGTATCTTGATATTGCCTTCAATTTGTTTTTTTTATTTGGTGTTCAGTGAAAGCTCCCCCGAGCGCTTTGATCACGCCCCTCGATTTTGCAGGGTTCCAGCTATTTGGTTACAGGGTAACTCGAAGCTTTGGCTGTGTTAGCTGATGGTTCGCATGTCAGCAGAGGGGCAAAGCTCGCTGTGTTCCACTTAAGGGTCTCAGCACAAAACAAACGTGCTTGACTAAACCGCTCTCTTCGGGGAGAGCGGGCCGTGCTCATGCTCATAAGTTTTTCATTCTCTAGCAATGGACGGCTATAGGGCGCCCTCTAGTGGGATGGTGTGTATAGTTCACAATTTACGAGTATTTTTATTTATAGCCTACTATTGTGCAATATGAAGATATAACTGACCTTCTGGGGGAAAGGAATCTTCCTCTCTCAATTTTATTTTCTTTCTGCCATCACTTCCAATAAACCAAAGACAAGGAGTACAACTAACAATTTGACACAGAACAAGCATAATAATCCTACTGTTTGTTTGAAAAGTCTGACATTTTGTAGACCTATAATGACCCATCTTATTTGTTTAATGTCACAATAGAAACTGACTTGATCAACTCTATCTATCTATCATACTAGTTGTGCAGATACAATATTAACTTTAGTAACTGGCAAAAATGAAGCCAACTTCCTAGGTCTGTTTTGGTTCTTTTATTTATTCCGCCAGTGGTAAAAACATGTATTCAACATAAAATGGAACAGACTTAAGTGAAGCTGTAGATTTAAACTCTGGATTGTGCTAACATATTTTCGAGGGCCCCAAAAATGGTACAGATGTCAAAAGCACAGGCGTAGAAGAGGATAAATAACATTAAAAAAAAATCGTTGTTAAGACCTGTGAATAGTGACTCGATAAAGCACAATCAAAAAAAATGGACAAAGGACATTAAAGTGCAATATTTCCAAAAAATATTATCATGCGGTTCTACATAAAAACATTGAGTTTGAAGTGGCCGTCCATGATAAATTCAGCATACTCCAGGTATGCTGAAGGCTTAGGCCTTTTTGTGTGGTTCAAAAATGATTTAATCTAACAAGTCATTAGGTTATTAGAACAGACATGGAAAGTAACTCCAATATGCTCAACATAACGCAATGCACCTGAAATAAACTGTTAGATTGAGAACTTTTACAATTACTTAAGGACCATTGCGACATAGGCCTACCATGAAGTAACAAAAATAAATCCAAGTCTGAATTGGTGAACTTCATTAACGTGTATTATCAGACCATTTCTGAATACACATTTCTATTGCTCTTTAGTTGCTGAAGTTTAACTTCAGAAAGACTAACCTTTCAGAGTCCATCTGGGATAATGTTACTGACGTTGCTTCCTGAACTATAGCAGTCTGCTGACCTCTAGTGGTGACCTCGAGTTATTCAGGTCACCAACGCTCCGGAGGACACCCTCGCTGTGCCGCGCTTTAGCAAGACGCTAATCGCGCTTCAAATGACACGAATTACAGAATGGATCCCCACCACCATACAAACAAAAAGAGGTTCATGGGACCCTTTGTGTTCTGAGGTAAGTTTGATGTTTATTTAGTTGCAATAAATCTGAATCTCCAAAGAGATGCAAAGTATATTCAGATCATTGGATTAATCCTGGTGTTCTGTTTTAGCTTCAAACACTGCTGGCCACATCTTAACTTGAGCCAGCCGGCCATTTTAGTTCTTCAGATTGCAAAGTGGGTGTCAGGTGTCACACAGGCAACAATCTTAGTGAGATACGGTAGCGTGAGATGGAGCCACCTGCACTGGCCTTGGCGAGTGTAAATGTCCCGGTCAAAACCTTGTGAATTCAAGTCAAATCCATGTTAAACTTGGGAGTCGGCCTCATCCCGGCGGGGCTGCACGGGGCGTTTCTTCCTCCTGGCCGGGGCCTCTGGTTGGCTGGCTTCTTGCTCCGCCTCGGAGGACACCGACTGCACCAGGAAGTGGGGGGCGGGGTGGGGGGCGGGGACGGGGCGTCGCTTCCTGTTCTGGGTGGTGCGTTTGGTGAGGAGGAGCCGGGCCACGCCCTCTATGTCGCACGAGGTCGCCTGCATGGCCTCCGTCATCTCCCTCCTGGTCACCGAGACGATGTCCGGGTCTGCGGCCAGCGAGTCCAGACCACTCCCCATGAGGGCCTGGAAGGAGAGAGGGTCATGTACCTCACGAGGCTCACGGCTCACTTGTTCAGCCGGACCCTCCACAGCCTCCCCCTTACACCCCCCGCCTCCCTTACTCTCCTAACATCACCCCTCCGACGCACTTGTTGTATGTTGTATGTCCTGGCACTTAAAAATAGTACTTAGCATTTGTGTAGTGTCTTATCCTAGCTATCTATGTGGGGAATGGGTTAACCTTGCAATTGTTAGGGCTTGGCACTTGTTTCTATGAACATCTTTACTGTACCGACAGCGAACTATTGTTGTTTCTCTTCTGACAAATGTTCTTATTGTAAAGTTGCTTTGGATAAGTTGCTTTGCTAAATGACCTACATTTAAATGTATATGTTATGGCTTTGTAGCGTTGTTTTTTGCTGAATGGCTCATTCAATATCATGAAGTGTATTCATTCACACCCAGAACCACCAGTTATTTCCTTCACGACATTTAGACCTCAGAAACCAAAATGCAATAGGATGGGAATTGTATCCTCTCTCACCTCCTGTATGAACTGGTCTGTCGCGGGCAGGTTCTCTGCACAGTCTGTTTTCCGGGCGCAGGTGGATGAAGGCGGATGTCATCACCGGCACAGGGGGAGAGAGAATGAAAGGATCAAGTGGACTGCTAGATAAGACTACAAGAAATGTTGCGTGTTGTTTGTCTGTGCTGAGCCCCCTCCTCTGAACTCACCAAGCTCTTCATCGTCATACAAGTCCTGCTGGCTGCCTCCAGAGGGAAACCTATAAAAAAACATAAACACTACTCATCAGATCGTGTTTGTGTGATACAAAGTAAATCCAAAGCCCTCTGCAAAAGTTTCGCTCCTAAATATTGAGAACCAGTAATTGTTAACATCATCATAGTCATTACAGTTCATGTAGTTATTATGAACGTCATCATATGGAGACGCTCACCCAGCCATAGCATTGTTGTTGCTGTTGTCGCTGGGGAAGAACGTGGGGGCAGGCTGGAAGCCCGAGGAGTCCGGGGGAGACTCCGGCTGGCTCTCAGAGAACTGGAGGGGCCGCTGGCTGGTCTGCTGGGCGACGGCCGGGGGGGCGGCCTGCTCCGACGAGAAGGAGTCCATCTGGGTCCCGAACAGGCCGTGGGTGCGCTGCACAGGGTAGACAGACAAGCAACGCCCACTTGACCAGGCCGTTGGTGCCCCACACACACCAGGGGAGATCAGGCCCCATGCACACATGTATTCTATTTGACTCTTTATATGAATTACATCAGAAAATTAATCAAAATATTGGTAGGATGGCCGTACAGGTGTACATACACACAGGTAGGCACACACACACATGCGCGCAACAAGTCCACAAATAAAATGTATCGCAAGAAGAGTGATGTATTGACCCAGACTCCTGAGTATAACTGTCCTTCTGCTCCAGCGTCAGGCAGTGCCGGTCTCACCCTATAGATGCCCTCTTCTCCAGCCAACGCCATGGCGACGTCCATCTCCTCCTCGTTCTGGAGGTCACCTGAGATGGCCCGGTGCAGCTCCGTCGCTGCCTCCTCGTCGATGCACCTCAGACCGGCCTGGGACAACATGGAGGTACAGTGACGCAGACCACAACACCAGGGCACAATGCTGACCGCTGCGGTGCAGACAGAACATATTTCATTTTCTCTTTGAAAAGATTTCCTTGGTTGTTTTTCCTTTAAAAGTCAAACGTGTTTTTGTGAACATTTAAAGTTATCTCTGTGTAAAGGGTTAGTGCTTTACGTAGGAATAAGGTTAACCCTATGTCCAGCACCCACTCCTTACACACAGTATAGTCGAGGTTTACCCTGGTGAAAGGGTTAGTGTTTTACGTAGGGTTAGGGTCAGCATCACGTGGTGACACAAACAACCACAAAGGCTGAGGATGTTCCACCATGAGCCCCTCGTGAACAACACACAGCTAAAGGTCGGTACCTGGATCTCTGGCCCCGAAGCAGACTTCTTACTGGGCCGGTAGCCGTAGTACTCCTCCTGTCGCTGCATGAACTTCCGGAAGTATTCCTGGATCAAGAAGGTGGAGTAGAACTTTCCCACCGTCACCTCGTCGTCTGGAACCAAACACAGCGGTTGTCAAGGAACCGGAACCGATTAGCTCTGGCCCAACTGTGTTCGGTCCGACCGCCTGCTGGTAGCAGGACTTGGTCCGGCCGTGTCACGCTGGTCACACGGTAACCGATGCTTGTCAAGTCTGTTCCACTGCGGTGGGTCTTACCTCCTATTGGTGGAATGACCTGGTCCAGGAGTTTCATGCTGGTGCGTTTCCAGATGGACTTGATGATGGCCCTCAGCTCCTCGTTGGCCTGCTCGAAGTTGCCTTGTCGAGGGAAGACACGGGGGACACCATTGGTTTGGGTTCGACACTCGGATGACTTCATGGGTTGTTTTCTATCGTCAAGCTCTGAGATGTGTACCTTCTGTTTTGATCTTGAGGGCGGTTCTGACCAGAGCGAACAGGGTGGCGTTGAAGGTGACCGTTCCGTCACTGTTCAGGGGCATGTTCATGCTGATTAAGCGCTTCAGGAGACACAGAAGAACAAAGTAATTAGAGATTACTCCAAAAAGTAGAGCATGGAAAAAGTGGTGTGTGCAAAAAAAATGCCTCAAAAAGGGAAAGCTTGTGGAATAGATAGTGTTGATATTTGTGAACCATCGGTAGATGTACTAGGAACAGACTACCGGTGTATGTTGGGTACCTTGCACGCAGCGCGATGGGGACAGAACTTGCCGAAGCCGAGCGGCGGTTGTATGCGTCTCAGCAGCGTAACCACGTCCAGATGTTTGATTCGCCCCCTGCAGGTCAGAGAGCACAACACCGATCACATCCTACTGCCACTGGGAGACAGAACACTTATCACGAAAGGGATGACGGTTTGGATAAGAGGTTAAAGTGGGAGGATTTATCGATTCGTAATTCAGAAAGGACTTCCATCAAATAAGATGGTTGTTCAAGGTGACATATTATACCAGGTGTGAGCCTGCTGTTTTGAAAATCTTCTGCCATCACAAGTGGGTGTGTCCACCTATATGCGTGATGGATAGATCAGTCTACCAGCCGAACTAAGGGACTGTAGCAAACGTTGTTCATCTATCCGTCGTACATCTAGATGGACACGCCCACTTGTGCTGTCAGAAGAGGCAGATTTACAAAACGGCTTGTAACGGCTAATCACACTCACACCTGGTGGTATTATATGTCCCCTTTAAGTGCGGTTAAGTGCGGTTACTCTATTAAATTAGCATTGTGATAATGGACATCCGTTGTCTTTAAGGTGTCTTATTCGAGTGAGCCTCACGTGGCTTCAGGGTCATATTCAGCCCAGATCTTCTTAAACTCGTCCAGATGATGCGGACCCAGGAGCGACCAATCACGTGTCAGGTAGTCAAAGTTGTCCATGATGACGGCGACAAACAAGTTAAGAATCTGCGAGAGGAGATGAAAGCAGTTTGTACAGTGTTGTGATTTCTAAATAGTAAAATAATTAGCAGCCCAGACCCAGAAAAAACATATTTGGGGTTTGACTAGCATCACTGGAAGCTGTGACCCTGTATCTCAAGTCTATATATCTACCCTATACCCTGTATATATCTACCCTATACCCTCTATAATATCTGCCCAATACCCTGTATGTATCTACCCTATACAATATACCTTATATATATATATACCCTATACCCTGTATATCTCTACCCTATACAATATACCCAATATATATACCCTATAGGCCTATACCCTATATATATCTGCCCTATACCCTGTATATATCTACCCTATACCCTATTTTTTTTTATAATTTATATCCTCTATAATATCGCCCCTATATCTATATATCCATTCAATATTTCCCCTATACCCTGTATGTATCCCTTCTATATGTCCCCTATACCCTCTTTGTATATACCCTCTACATAACTACCCTATACCACACTATGTACCCACCAGGAAAGCACACAGACAGTAGAAGGTGAGGAAGTATATGACAGCGAAGTTGGCCCCGCAGGTGAACTCGTCCCCGGGCAGGAAGTCCGACTTGGGGTCGCACCTCTTCCCATACATGCAGGCCAGCATGATCTCCTGCCACGCCTCGCCCGTAGCACACCTGTTGTATACACACACACACACACACACACACACACACACACACACACACACACACACACACACACACACACACACACACACACACACACACACACACACACACACACACACACACACACAGTGTTGGCTCAGTAAGCGTCTGGCCTCCTGTCACCTTTGACCTTTTGCCTCCCATGCTTGGATAACTAGACTGACCGGAACAGCATGAGGACGGCCTGGGGGAAGGCCTGGAAGTTGTTGTTGCGGTCGATTTGCGTGCCGTCCTCTAAAGCTATCTTTCCAAAGATCTGAAAGGGGAAACATGTCGCTTGGTTGGTCTGCTCCAATAGGGGGGGGGACTGCAATAATCATAGTTTCAAGCACTCACTGAAAAAGCATTATCAAGACGTTTCCAAAATTCTATCGGATGTGAAACCATTAGTCTCTGAGGGCCTGACCTGCATCCCGATGACAGCGTAGATGAAGAACAGCATGATGATGAGCAGGGCTACATGAGGAAACGCCTGCCCTCACAGATACGTGCACACACACACAAACAAACACACAGAATCAGATGGCCGTCCTCAGACCTGATCATGATAAAGATGATGATGAGGATAAGTGTCCAACCTGGAAGGACTTGATGAAGGTCCACAGCAGGTTACGGATGCCCTCTGAGCGGTTCAACAGTTTGACCAGACGCATGACACGGAACAGTCGGAAGAACGTGATGGACACCCTCGCGTTCTCAGAGTCCTTCAATACAGAATGTAGTTCACAATATTGTCACGATAATGAGGATATATAAAACGGGCTAATATGCTGGATATGTTTTGTTGCTTACCGCTATAGCCTGCATTGGATTTGTCTCCTGTGATGTGTGGAAAAGGAAGTTATTGATTTGGGGAAAGGTTGTAATATTAGAGCTAATCAACATGCAAAGGGTTTAGCGAAGCTCTGAGACGTTTTCACAAAACCGCGTCAAAATAGTGTTACTACAAAAGAGGTCTAAGCAAGGACTGATGAAAAGCTACTGTGTAGCTCACGCTAAAAACATAGCATCCACTCCAATTCAAATGTCACAGTATTAACATCCAAAGTGTAAGTCTATAAAGGCCACATAGATTATCCATATTAGCGATGGAGACATACAGTTTGTGAGCACGGGCAATTCACAAACACGGACTACCTGAACCCCGGTTAATAGGCCCATCTTACCGACCTAAGTTTAGAGGACACGTTAAACCCAGACGCAACCGAGATCTCTACGCTACCGGTCGCCAGAGGGGAGGGGGGGTGGGGGCTCAGTAGAGACCAGTAGTCCCGTTAGTAAGGAGGGTAGTAGGAGGCGTGTGTCACTCAGTGAGGCCCATGCAGCAGTGATGCGGTGTGGGTGAGATATTTACAGCACAGCCGTGGAGACAGTACAGCCCTCCACTGGAGGCCAGGGCAGCCTGCGGGACGACAGACAGATGGAGGAGAGGTTAGATCCAGGAATGGAGGCAGATGGAGGGTGAAGAAGAAGAGAGGGAAGGAGAGCCTCGTAGGTCGATGCGTTGGTGTGGCAAAGTTTGGGCGGGGGGGATTGAGAAAGAGGAATAAACAGATGGAAATTGTTAATAAAAGGTGTGTATCTCATAAAAAAGGTCTGAAAACACAAACACATGAATCAAATAACTGAAACCGCTACTATCCTGTACTCTCCAGGCAAAAAAAAACAAGCAAAGAAGGTAAGCAGAAGAGACTCATTTAAAGACGCTTGGATAACGTCGACGTTATGTAAGGCTGAGTGCTCTGGTGATGATCTGGTGCGTCGGTGCGATGGAGCGACCAAGTGAGGCAGTGGCGGCCAGTGGATGCGCTGTTGCGCACGGCAACAGAAACGGCGGTGGGAGCGATGGCCCAAAAAAACGGTACTGATACTGACCCTGGTCTTTGACCCAGCTTTGCCAGCCCCGAACGGCTGTAGGGCATCCACAACATGCCTCTGGTCAGAGCATTGAATAAACATGGCAACATTCAGTCATGTCAAAGCACAGTCAGAGGGACCGCTGATGCTTCTCGTGAGGAAGAAAACAGGGAAACTGTTATCAAGATCTTGATAGACTTAAGACGGATGGCCCAGTTGTCTTCACCTCAGGGAAGCCAAAAGAAATGAGCAAACACAACGAAAGGTGTACTTACATCCACCTCACTGAGGATCACGTCCACAACGCTGCCTACGACGATGAGGAAGTCAAACACGTTCCAGGGGTCTCCAAAGTATCCCTGTGGAGACGTGAAGAGAGAGTCTCAGCTCTCTGTAAACTGTCTCAGCAAACTGTCGGGGTGGACGGGACTTGATCAACACAGACGGTGTTCAGGGGCGCTCACCTTGGCTTTGAAGGCCAGGAGTTTGAGGATCATCTCCACGGTGAAGAGCACGGTGAAGATGAGGTTAAGGGTGGAGGACAGCTTGGTGATGTGATCCGATTGGTTGCAGTGCTAAACGGACACGAAGAGACAACAGTCATCTCAAACAGACATTACTTCAGGCAGACGGATGCGTTTCTCTATGGGAACTTTGAACGATTTTTTTTATTATTTATTTTGGTTACATGTGAAAGAAACATTGCAATAAATACACCATTGCTGTTTAGTAATTAAATAAGCATTATTTAATAGTTCAAAAGTAGGATTACCCTTAACCTAACTTTCGGCCTTTTACAGCCCATAGCTAAAATACAGCATGCCAGAGAGAGACTCCCATAGCAACAGGCCCTTGGTGGCTCATACCTGCATCCCCAGACACAGGGTGTTGAGCATGATGAGGAAGAACATCAGGTACTCAAAGTAGCAGGAAGTGACAATGTACCACACCCGGTACTGGTAGGGGTTCTTTGGGATGTAGCAGCGTAGGGGGCGGGCCTTCAGCGCATACTGGACACACTGACGCTGGACAGGAGAACCACAGGACACGGGTTCAAAACAGTGCAAAATGGAGCAGCTGAAATAAGGCTCATGCCGTGGATGTTGGGAGTAGGTTGGCCATGGTGTAGGACTGTGAAGTGGAGAGGGTGTTTGATCCTAGTGGAATGGTAATGGGTTCAATCCCCAATGGTCGTAGACTACTTGAAGCATCTTTGTATATTCACCTGTATTCACAATGTGTTAAATAGTGAACTGTGTTTGTAATGGGACTGGGGTCCATGCTTCATTAAAGTACCGGTATGTACCATAGGTTCTAACTTAAGATTTTAGTACAAAGCACCTTAAAGGTGACTTATTGTACCACCAGGTGGGAATGTGATTAGCCATTACAAGCCGTTTTGAAAATCGGCCTCTTCTGACATCACAAGTGGGTGTGTCTACCTCGATGTATGATGGACAGACGAGCAGCGTTTGCTACAGTCCACTGGGTAGGCTGGTAGACTGATCTATCCAGCACACATCTATGTGGACACCCCACTTGTGATGTCAGAAGAGGCAGATTTTTCAAAACGGCTTGTAATCCCCTGGTGGTATGATATGGCAGCTTTAAGGGTTGCGTGTATCTCATTTAAGTGTCAATGTCTTGCATTTTGGCGCCCCCTGCTTGTGTACCTGGTTCTTGTCCAGCTCACAGTCCTTGTACTCCTGTTCGCCCTGTTCCTGGAAAGTGACAATGACGAATCCGACGAAGATGTTCATCATGAAGAAGGCGATGAGGATGATGTAGACAATGAAGAAGATGGAGATGTCCACACGGTTATTGAAGACGGGTCCAAAGTCCTCTTTGTCTGCGTCGATGGCTCTGTACAACAGCCTGGGAAGGGTGGGGGGGTTAAACATTAAAATAAACATTAAAATTATAATAATAATAATTATTATAAATATATACATTTGAAAAAATATAATACAAATTATAAGCTAACATTTTTTCTGTGACCATTCTGCTGCGACCCACTTTTGGGCCGCGACCCACCGCTTGAAACTCCCTGCTTGAGATCAGGAGGTGGTTGTACTTACTGTGGCCAGCCCTCAAAGGTGGAAACAGTGAAGAGAGCCAGCATGCCGTTGAGCACGTTGTCAAAGTTAAAGTCGCTGTTCTGCCACTCTCTGTCGGCCAGCACGGTGTCTTGCAGGGAGTTCTCCATATGCTTTATGAATTGACCTCTGTGGAAGAGACAGGAGGTCATAGGCCTGGTTTTCACCCATTGTTTTCAAATGTTCCTGATGAAAGTGCTTGGACATATCTTACTTGCATTCTTCCTCTGTCATTTTGGTGGGGTCCGTGCAACTGTAGAACTTCCCCTGAGAATGAATGAAATCACTGTTAAAAAATGGAAGAAATCAAAACATTCTGAATATAATGACGGCTTTGATTGTGAATGGTGACTTTTGTTGAAAGGCTGAGATGAATTGTATTCAACCTACCTTGAAAAGTTGGACTCCAATGCAGGCAAACATGAAATTCATCAGCATGGTAACCAAGACGATGTTGCCGATGGTACTGATGGCCACAAACACGCACTGGACCACATGCTACCAACACACGGACATGACGCAGTTAATTCACATAGCCCTTGAGGTGGCCAAGTACCAAAAGAAGAAAAGGGGCTTCTGATGGATAAGGGATACCTTCAGGCCCTTTGCCCTGTTGATGGCCCTTAGAGGCCTGAGCACCCTCAACACCCTGAGGATCTTCACCACCGAGATGGCGCTGGACCTGGACACCAGAGAGCAAAGGGCTTACAACGAAGTAGGAGTTGAGACCAACGAAACAGATCTGAGTCAGCCACTAAACAACAAAGGAGTCATGAAGACCAACGCAACGATTGATGAGAGGTTTAAAAGGTGAGCGTGCTGACTCACTCCATCCCCATGGAGAGCAGGGACACCGTCACCACGATCAGATCAAGGATGTTGAAGGAGTTGCGGCAGAAGGAGCCCTCGTGCATGAACGCACCGTACACCGTCATCTGCCAATCAGAGTAATACACCCGTACATGTGCGTCAGGATGACGGGGCACTGCTCAAGCCCCACTCATTTGTATGAGAAGCTAGCATAGAGTTTGAAGGGCACATCTATATCAATATTCCCCCTGTGTCTTACTTTTTGATACTCTCTGCCTTTTTACATTATATCTTGTGTTTTTGCTGATGCATTGTTTCATTGTGTTATTCCATATTACTGCTGTAACACTGACCATTCCCTAGCTGTAGAGTAAATAAAGGATTATTTTATTTATTCTTATAAAACCTCTAAGGATATTCAGAGTAATTATGTAGCTTTTGCATTTCTAAAATAAAAAAAACCACAGGGCTGACTTTACCTTGAGTACAATCATAATGGTGAACACAGAGGTGACTGTACCTTGAGTACAATCATAATGGTGAACACAGAGGTGACTGTACCTTGAGTACAATCATAATGGTGAACACAGAGGTGACTGTACCTTGAGTACAATCATAATGGTGAACACAGAGGTGACTGTACCTTGAGTACAATCATAATGGTGAACACAGAGGTGACTGTACCTTGAGTACAATCATAATGGTGAACACAGAGGTGACTGTACCTTGAGTACAATCATAATGGTGAACACAGAGGTGACTGTACCTTGAGTACAATCATAATGGTGAACACAGAGGTGACTGTACCTTGAGTACAATCATAATGGTGAACACAGAGGTGACTGTACCTTGAGTACAATCATAATGGTGAACACAGAGGTGACTGTACCTTGAGTACAATCATAATGGTGAACACAGAGGTGACTGTACCTTGAGTACAATCATAATGGTGAACACAGAGGTGACTGTACCTTGAGTACAATCATAATGGTGAACACAGAGGTGACTGTACCTTGAGTACAATCATAATGGTGAACACAGAGGTGACTGTACCTTGAGTACAATCATAATGGTGAACACAGAGGTGACTGTACCTTGAGTACAATCTCAATGGTGAACACAGAAGTGAAGACGATGTCTGCATACGCCAGGATCTGAGGATAGACCACACGGCAGCGTTAGGGTTGCTACAGCAACCTCTCTCCCGGTTCACATGCTGTAGCGCTCCATGGTGTACAGACGTATAGCCAGGCCTCCCCAGGGGTCACCTTGTTCCTGTAGGACTTGGGGTCGATGGGGTCCTCGGCCGCCAGCGAGATGGAGGACAGGAGGATGAAGAGGAGGATGAGGTTGGTGAACGCAGACGCATTGATGATCTTGTAGCACAGCTTGCGGATCCTGGTCACGTATAGGGACGCACACGCAAAAACAGACACGCACACACACAACAAGCACAAACAAATGTGTACACAAACAATAGTTAGTTATAAGTTATTAATTTGGCTGGAAAGTACATTGTTTTTATGCAAGATTTGTTTGTTTACTATTAATAATTGATAATTTTAGTGATAATAATTTTAATGATAATATCATTATCATTATTAGTATAATAACAACGATCAATTATTTTCCATTCTCACTTGTTTTGAGGTCCAAAGATATAGAAGGAGCTGGCTTGGGGTAATGGTACCGCCTCCTCCTTAAGTTGCAGGTCCGCCATTGGTCGAGGCCTTGGGCTGATGGGAATCGCAGGCTCCTCCTCCTCATCGTCGCCTACAGGGTGGAGGTAAGCAGATGTTGGTGGTGCTACTTGCTAATGCTACCAGGGCAGTCTAGTATCACAGAGAGGAGTGGAAGGAGCTGGTCACCGAAGGAGGTTTAGGCGATGGAGAAAAGATGTCTTGAATTTCCTGGCTGGTTGTACATTTCAGGTGAACAGTGTGCAGGCCTTGTCTGCTTGAGGGGGCTGTAGGCGCTTAAGGCCTTTGCACAGTAAGGTTTTACTTCCTTCCCATGCCCTCATGTAGTGGGCTTTATATGGCCATGTGAAATCAACCCCAACTATAGACCATGGCTATATAAGCTCTGGCAAATCCTTAAGGTCTAATAATAATGAGTCCCACTCACTAAAGCCAGTCACTTGTACAAAGATACTAATAAGAGATTTACACTTCAAACACCTCTCGCTTGTATTATTCAGTTCAAAACACATGTTAGAAGTAAGGAAAGTAGAAGATAAGCACATGCTGGGTTTCTTAGGTAGTTTGAAACATTACCTGGGAAATCTGCAGGTGGAAACGGATCTTTCACTTCATTGACATGGGACTCAAACTCGTCGATTTTTAGCTTTAAAGAAGAAAAGTGATATTTTTATAGTATAGTGATTTTTTTTCAAAATACAAACATAACCATACATGTACCATAAAATGAACTAATACAGGAACATAACAGTACCATGATTACATAACCTAAAACATGAACATAACAGAAACATGTACCATAACATAACCTTAAACATCAACATAGCAGTGTAATTTGCCGTCACATAACCTACAACTTCGAACATAACAAAGCCTAAACCACTCAACACAACAGTAACATTTACCATACCATGACCTAAAATTTGACCATAACCTTACTTAAAACATGACCTAACCTAAAACATCAACATAAGTCACCTTGGCCGTGGTGGGCATGCCCTCAATCTTGGCCCTTTGCTCTGCCAGCTTCTTAGCCATCCTTTCCCGTTCCTCTTCAGCCTTGTCCGGCTTCTTGGACCTGGGAGGTATAAAGGTACCTTTCACCTATGTTGCCAACTAAAAGTGTAAATAAGCAGCATGATCCCACGCATAAAGATCTACCTTTGGAGCTTCTTCCGGATCTTCTCGTCCGCTTTGTCCTTCTGAGCCGAGGTCAGACTCTCGGCCTCAGCCAGGTTGTCCACGGCGATGGCCAGGAAAACGTTCAGGAGGATGTCTGTTATCTCCAGAATCAAGGAAACCAACGCCAAGACAGCTTCGGCATGCCAAAACAATGCCTAAGTTTCACTTCAATTAAAAATAAATGTTAGCTCCAACTTTATTACCATTTTAATAGGCCTATTCCTAAATTAGAATTGGCTGGTAGCTGGCATTGGTTTGGCACTTGAAGGATACAGTTTCCACAGACGTAGAGAATGACGAAGTAGATGCTGACCAGGATGCCTGGGAAAGCAGGGCCTCCATAGGACATGATGCCGTTGTTCATTATGCTGTCCCAGTCTTCTCCTGTTAGCACCTTGAAAAGATTGAACAGATGTCTCACCGGTCCATCAATAAACCACCAGATATAGGCACTCTATTTCAGTATTTCCACCTGTGAAAGATGCACGCCAGTTATGTACCAGACTTTTTTTATCATCTCTAATCAACTTCATACGTTTCGTAGATCAGTACATGGTAAATATATTAAAGATTAAGCCTGCTAATGACAAGAGAAAACTATTCAGGCAACAAACAACATTTTTAAGCCTCACCTAAATATAATTGCATGAAGAATGATTGATTGACTTTGATACAAAGTTGCCAGGACTTAGAGGCCCTTCTGATGATTGCACAGCACAGGATCCTATGAAGAGAAAGAGCCAGGCTCTCCATAGTCCTACCTGGAACACACTGATAAGGGCCTGAGGGAAGTTGTCAAAGTTGCTGCGCCTGGGCGTGTTGTCTGGGAAGTTGAACTTCCCTCCGAACACCTGCATGCCCAGCAGGGAGAAGATGACGATGAAGAGGAAGAGCAGGAGGAGCAGGCAGGCAATGGAGCGCACAGAGTTCAGGAGGGAGGCCACCAGGTTTCTGAGAGACTTCCAGTACCTGAAAGACAGAAGGTGGTTGGAGGAGGAGGACATCTTGATGCATGAGAGAGAGGTGGAGGAGGACATCTTGATGCATGAGAGGGTGAAGGGGACCTACTTGGTGACCTTGAGGAACCTCAGCAGCCGGATGCACCTGAGGACCGACAGGCCCAGCGGCGTGATGGACTGCACCCACAGCAGGATGATCTCCACGATGCCACACACCACCACGAAGAAGTCAAAGCGGTTGAACACCGACATGAAGTACATCCTGGGGCCCAGAGCGTACATCTTGACCATCATCTCCAGCGCAAACATCAACAGCAGCAGCCTGCTAATAATGTCTGGAAAAATGGAAAATCACATTGTCATTGAATAATAATGGAGTAGGGAAGGGTTTGTAGAGTGTGTCGATAACAAAATAAGTCAGTCCATTTGTTCACGGAAAATTAATGTAAATAGATGACACATGCTTGGCTCTGGCCTCAAACCCACAACCAACAAATACCCAAACCAAAGAGGTGATAAACCTTACAGAACAAGGTTTGATTCCGACCCCCCTGTCATTCCCCCTCTCTTTCAGCCCACTGTCCTGTCCATAAGGTACAAAAACCCCATCAAAACCTATTAGTAAACCCGGTTTCAATCCTTTGTCATAGAACATGCAGTCGCAGCAGTCGAGCGTCGTAGACGGACCTTGTAAGATGGTCAGAGAGTAAGGCTGGTGGTGGTGCTCCGTGGCGATGGCCAGGGTGTTCACAGACACCATGATCATCACCGCCCAGTAGAATTCCCTGGTCTTTATGTAAATCAGACACTTCATCCTCATGAAACGATTCCACCTCCGAGCTAGCCGGCTGATTGCAAAGAAAAACAGACAGGGTTTTGCACAAGATGTCTAAACTGAAACGCTTCTTCAATGGTTTGGTATTTGACTGAATAGTGCATCCGACTCACTAGTAGTAAACGATTTTACTCTTGCCTTCCATGTCGTAGAGGCTGTCTGCGTCAGAGTCCCCGGTCAAAGGCAGCAGGCCTGAGGAAAGGAAATGGGTTTCAAAATCATGACCCTCAGCCTGGAACACCTCGACATGTGCTCTTAGATCAAACATGTATTCTTGAGAAATGTATAACAACGGTTGACCTTGTCCCTCTCTGTCCATTTCCAAAACCTCTGCCTGAGTGATCCACTCCATGTAACCATGGAGATCCTCGTCCAGCTGCGCGCGCTCTCTTGCCTCCTGGAACTCCCCACGAGACTTGGCCTTCTCTCGCTCCTTAGTAAACTCCCTGTGGGGTAAAGTACAAAGGTACTGCACTTTCTTTACCTCATTTTTGATCTTTGGCACGCATAAAACCCACTGAGAAACCTTGAATTATATGGAGAACTGTAGTTCGTCGGTTGGTGAAGGATGTGCGTTCCCCTACCCACTGAGCACGCCCAGGACGAGGTTGAGCACAAAGAAGGAGCCCACCAGGATTAGGGGGATGAAGTACAACCAGGGCCATTCGTTCCCTATGGCGTCGTTCACCTGAAACACGCGGGACTCGTGTTAGAGAACCACCAATCTAATGTGTTCTAAGATGGCATGAAATGGCTAACTTTAACAGATTACAATTTAAAGATCGCATGGTCAATCACTGGATCACTATAATGTATTTTCGGCCCACTTTGTATGTCACTTTGGGTAAGAGTGTCTTCTAATGACGTGTGGCAATCAAGTGTCACTGACCCAGTAGAGGACTTGGGTCCAGCCCTCCATAGTGATCGACTGGTATACGGTGAGCATGGCGAAGCCGATGTTGTCAAAGTGGGTGATGCCGTTGTTGGGCCCCACCCAGTCCGGCCGGCACTCCGACCCGTTGATCGTGCAGCGGCGGCCGTTACCGGCCTGAGCGCAGGGCGCGGGCGGCTCGCCCTCCGCCGTAGCGAAGATATCTGGAACCAAGATGATATTAACATGGGAGAACGAATCTCTGTGACACAAATAAGAGGGGCAGGATGGTCTAATGGTTAGGGTTCGAATTCAAGACAAAAGGTACTGGGTTTGATCCCCAACGTCCAAGAAGGCTAACCCCGACATGCTAACACAATACCTGTTTAAATAGTAATTTAGTATTAATAATAATAGTAGTAGTCATAGTAATATAAGTAGTTATTTTAATAGTAGTAGTCAAAGTAATAGTAGTAGTAATAGTAATAGCAGTAGTAATAGTAATAGTATTAGTCATAGTAACAGTAGTTGTAATTAGTAAGAGAATATGGGTTAGCCCAGAACACAGGATAGTAATCATACTCATTAGGGCTGGCTACACTGCTGCAGTATATCATAATGATCCCTACTTGTGCCCGTGTAGTAGCAGGTCTTGTGCATCTTGCACTTGAAGAGCTCCAGCCCCACGATGGCGTAGATGGTGACCAGCAGAAAGACGAGCAGCGCGATGTGCAGCAGGGGCAGCATGGCTTTGAGGATGGAGTTCATTACCACCTGAAGGCCTGCGAAGGGACGGGGAGAGGAAATCAATGGGCCTGTGACAAGTGACCGATGCTGTTCTTCCCTTTTAGAGCAACAGAAGTGAAGAGACAGGTTTCACGAGCTATGACCTGATGGACACTTTGAAACCGACACACAGAAATGGTTTGATTCTTTTCTCGTCTCTTCACAGAGCTTTATAAGGATGTGAGCCGGTGTGGTTCGATACGAGAAGAGATCAGAAACTTTGCTGGGCTTTTATAGCGGACTGTAAAATGAGGTGAAGGTAAAGTGGAGGTTTGAAGCACCGCAACACAACAACTGCAATGTCTGGACCCTTAAATCCAATCTGATTGGAAGAAGGCATTACATGACTTCATCTTTGTTTGTGTCCACTTTAGTTTCATCTATGTTGCTATGTGTTCTCGGATGGAAACCTACTGGGGACCCCGGAGACCAGACGCAGGGGTCTGAGCACTCGGAAGGCCCTCAGCGCCTTCATGTCAAAGCCCCCGCCCTTCTCCGGGCGCACGCCCATCACCAAGTTGATGGTGTCGATGGCAAAGGTGAAGAGGCTGCAGAATGAAGAACCGATGTACACAGTTTACATTGAGTTTGTGTTGGGCTTGCCTTAAAAATAATGACAAATACTTTTTCTGTAAGTGTACTGTACAACAAATGTTTTTTTAATTAAATGTAAAGACAAAGCTCATGTAGTTACCTAATCAAAACCTTCATTGTGTGATGTGTTATACACTTACCCCATGAAGACTATTACGAAGTCCAGTATGTTCCAACAATTTCGTAAATAGGCTCCTTCGTGTAGTATCAACCCATACGCCACTATCTTTAGGAAACATTCTAACGTAAAGATCACCATGAAAATGATCTCCAGGCTCTCCTGAAAGAATCACAAAGAACAACAACCACAAATTCAGTTTATGTGAGACAGAATTATACACTCATAATGTTTAGAGACATCATCCAAAAACATTTCTTTGAGCTTCTCTTTTCAGTTATGGTCGGATGTATGTTCTCGAGCCTTGAGTTGAATTTCTATCATAGAAATTGAGCCAATTCCGATCAATGCCACAATCAATGAGGTAGGCTTATTGAAAATGATTTGCAGGTAAGTAGTAGAGTCCAGCTTTAGAGTGACATTGACAGTGCTACGTTAGAACCCTCTCCTACCCACCAAAGGTTCATGGTGTTGGCTAGCTGACCTACTTCTGTCAGTGGGGGGGCTAAAGTTTTACTTCAAACTATCAACTACCAACCAGCTCTACTTACACCTCTGAAGACTCTGGAATGACACACAGGGGACGTTCTTAGAAGTAGTGGTTCAGTGGTTAATAAGAGGTAGCTAGAAGTAGCATTTAAATACTGAAGTAATCCATAAGAAAATCATTAAAATAATCATAAAGGGACGGGGTAGCAGGGATGCAATGGCCGTCGGGGAGACTTTCCCTCTCCCTGTGGGCCAACGTGCCTGCTGGGCTGAAGACACCATCTGATCGGCCCCTAAAACAAGTGGGCTCATTTTCTTCCTCTTTCTCTTCATCACAGTTAAAATGAAAGTCGATAGAAATATGAATTCCTCAGCAAAGTACAGATACTCGGATACTGTCGAAAAGTATTCATACTTTGTTACTTTACACCACTGATAGATGGTGTCTAAGAAGTAACTAAAAGTACATAAGCTACGGATGATTTGGGGGATGAAAAGGTTCATTTCAGGTTTGGCTGGTATTGAGCTCAGTGGTTGTACCCCCTCCTCCACGCCTCACTACAGCGTAGGAGCAGATGGCGCGGGGCAGGTGTCGTTGCACCAGGGATCTTTTATATTAGCAGAAGCTGCTGAAGGTCACGCTTCCAAATTAGGGTCACTGGCTGTAAAAGCCTCCACCTCGATTAATACTTTAAGATACTAACACATAGACCGACCACAGGCATCACTGGACCGATGCATACTGTGATCTATGTGTTACGTAATGCCTGGGATGAGCCTCGCCGCTCCCAGAGAGGCATAAACACACTCCGTCAAGATCTAAATTTAAAACACTGAGGTGCACTTACACTCCTATCACAGTGGCTCAGATACTTTCCATCTTAAGGCAACAAAAACACACGTCTCTACTTTTGAATACATCAACTATATTTTCGTGAGTAATGATTGTCAGATTTTTTTTTTAAGTATATGATCGAAGATGGAGCTTTGGATTGGAGAAAATTCTTTATGTTTTGAACATTAATACAAATTATGATTTAAAATAAAAAACGATATTTAAGGGGGACTTACACAGATCTAGGTGGACACGCCCACTAGTGAGGCTAATCACACTCACACCTGGTGGTATAATATGTCCCCTTTAAAAATGTGTGTTAAAATGTTTGTTATTCCAAAAACAGATCCTGAGAATGTTCCTTCTCATAGTTTTAAAAACCACATTTAACAACAAGGCTTTCTGAGCAGCAGACACAATCACAAGTTATGGAGGTAAGTCAGGCGTAGAGGCGTGTAAGTGGTGATGAGGTGTCAACAGACTCCATTGTAGACCGGTTCATGAGCAATGTCTCTGTGGACAGCTTGACATTGTTATTTCAAACCAAACACCATACAAGTCAGAATGATGAATAGTTCAGATACTGTCTGCTCTTCAGGATGAGTAATACTACAGAATAGAAGAGTGCATTTAAAACAGAAGGCCTCTACCATCACCACTTCATGAAATGTAATGGGTAACTATATTAAATCACCGTATCAGTAAGACAAATGTTTCACCATCTGTGTGTGTTTGTGTAAGTGTGTTACTCACAAGACTTTCGTTGGTAAAATTGCTGTCCTCCTCAGGCATGGGCAGGAACACAGCCAGCGCAATACAGTTAGCGAAGATGGTAACCAGGATGATGTATTCAAAGGTTCTGGTGAGGGAAGTTCAGGATAACAATAACAACTACACACAGACACACACACTCACATACAGCATATAGACACATGCATACACACATATGCATACATAACGAGGGCATACACACGTTAATAAACACACATACAGATAGCGCCCACGCATGCACGCATACATACACACAGACACACACACAAATAGCATATACGTACACACACACACACACACACACCTGCATGCATGCAGATAGCACATACATGCAAACACAAATTGAGACAACTGGTGAGATGAATGCTTGGATGCAATACTGCTTAGTTTTGATTTGATAACATTATGAACACTACAGAGGATGGTTTAATTTGAGTCTGTTCAGATTTTGTTTCATTTAAAAAAAGGCTTAATGTGAGAAACATTTCATTTTTAAAGTCTCAACATGCTTGAATGAATCCTCCTTGTGAATGTAAAATACAGTTACAGTAATGTTAACAAGAGGATACTTGTCCATATGCCAGATCCTAAACTTGTGTAATATGTGTAATCCTGCCTTGTGCCGTCCCATTCTCGTCTATAGAGGGCGCTCTAACAGAATTCCCCTGCTTACTCATCATGATGTCTCCCTGTGATGCCACCAGACAGCTGCACATCCCAAGAATACGTCCAGACCATTTAAAAGCAGGCAACTTATTGCCAACTATAAACTTGCCAGTTATTCAAACTAGAATTGATTCTCAAACTGTTCTTATTTTGGGTGGTAAGATATATTATAATTTAGAAAACTAAGAAGTATAGAGAAACGTTTTTCTCTGGCTTTCGTTGTTTTGTTCTATTTCTGTAACATTCCTGTGTTCTGACGTCCCTACAACCCGAGGGCTGGGTTATGGAAACCACCAACATGTGAATGACTTGCCTGGTAAAAAAAATAGTTTAAATTAAGAAATAAATCAATATGATCATATCAGTAACTCTGACTTATTACACTATCATTACTTTATTGAATCACTATCCCTCATCCTTCATCTCATAATGTTTAAACCCATGGTGACTATGACCACACTGATGTTTTTTTTCATACAGACATCAACAAACCAATGATGACTGTGAGGGTGACAAAGGATCTATTTAAGATGCAGTGATGCAGAGCCGACCTTCGGGTTCAGGTGAGGAGAGCCAAGTTCAACCCCTCCTAACATCGCATGGCAGAGACAACCCTAACCCCTATCCCTAACCATAACCCTTCCAGACAGCTCTTTCCATTATGATAGACGACGTATGCCAACCAGCCAACAAGTATCAATTCATTCAGTGGCTCTCATTCAATTGTTTGAGTGTTAAAAGCGTTTGGCTTAACAGGAGCTCAGCGCAGTGAGGAGGCCGTGGTCGCCATACCTGAGGCTGGCACAGGCCAACCGGATAAATAACAAAGGTCTTAGCACCGAAGGCAGGTTTAGGCCCTCACGCATTGTGAGGGGATTTCAGGAGCAGTGATGCTTATCATAGCACAGAGCTAAACAACAGCTGCCATCTGTCGGCCTTGTGTACACTCAATTCCCCTACGATGGGCCTTTCAACCAAGTTTAAGGTATCTATCTTAAAAAACATTGAGATACGTATCCTTTCCTACACTGTTAACACAGAGTATTGAACTGGGAGTGACACCGTTTAGCGGAGTGGATTACTCGTATGGGCCATACCATCGCTCTCCTATGCCCGTGTCTAAATATGTTCCCCTCTGCTAATAGATGTTCTAGAAGGAGCCCTCAACGGGACACGGGGTTCAGTGTGATGAAGGATACTTCCACTCCACGATCTTGGTGCAGGCCTTGCGGAAGGGGTTCTTCAAGCCGAAGAGGAAGAGGGTCCTGGCGGGCCGAGGGTTGCCCCCCGTGGCCTGCAGCTTCTTCAGCTTCTCTCGCTGTTTCCTCTTCAGCTCCTCCTCGTTCATGATCACCGGCTTGGCCACCTCGCCGTTTGACGCCATCTTGGAGCCGAGGGAGGGCGACGACTCTCTAGTCCGGTCCCTGGGCGAATGTGTCGCCTTTGCACCCGAGTATTCCACAAACAAGACACCAAAAGGCCGCGGTCAGAGATACTCTGGTTTTAAAAAAATCCCTGGTTCCCGGTCGGTGTGTAATCCTGTGCCCCTGGACGGTGTACCCCCCTCACTCGGAGCCGCAGGCCTCTGCTCCTGGCCCTGGATGTCTGACCGAAAAGTCCACAGGGCAGGGAAAAGTGATAAGATCACCCAGAGCCACAGGAGGAGTCGCTGGCCCCCACTACCGTTTAAATATAGACTGCAGGACAGCGACTCGCCATGCTTGGGAAGGGCTGGGTGGGGTGGGGGAGTTGGGTGTGTGGAGCGGAGGCAGAAGGGGAGGCGAACCTAGGGAGGGGCGGTTGGGGTTCTTTGGGGTAGGAGTAGAAGCACACACACACACAACCTGCCCCCCACCGTTCACCCAACCCCCACCCTTGGTGTCGTCAGCTCAGCTGTGGCATTTTCTGGCTCCTGGTCTCACACCCTGAACTAGGAGTTGTGGGAGCGAGAGGGGTTGATGCTAGTTGGAACAGATTGTTGAGGGGTGTGTGTCTGATGTGATCAAGGACTAGGTCAAAAGGAGGCCAGAAATTGACCGGAATAATAAAATGTGCGGAGCTGGCTCCAGGACGCAAAACGCTTGAATATTTATATTAGTTAGAAACGTTTGTAGGATTGAAAACAAGCTGTGTTTACTATCAATTATATACATGTCCTGTCCTTTTTTAAATGATCAAAGGAAAATCTCAAACACTTTATTTTTTATTTTGTGTAGACATGAGAACAGAACACTTGACAGTCCGAATAAAATCCAACTGGTGCCACATTTAACAACATTATAATTAATAATAAATTACATATAAAATGTGCAAACTCTTGTACGGCAAAGAAACAAAACGATATAAATAAATTGTACCATAAATGTATGACCTATGACTGCGTGTGATAAAGCATGGTTCCAGCCTTTCTTTAAGTTTCAGTAGTACGGTGTCCGAGCGAGTGCAATGACATAAAGACACACACAGCCAAGCACTCTCATGAGCCACTAAAGCGTACGGTTGACGCCCCAAAGCACTGCTCTAAGGTTAATCACTATACAAGCTAGAAAAACACATTGGTGAGGGAAAATAATATCAAAACATACCAAGCAAACCACAAGCGGCATGCCCAATAAACACACTACACACAGGCCATCTCGAACAGAGATGGGCATTGCTTTGCAGTAGCTTCTCGCCAAGTAGGGTGCCGTTACCTCCATCAGTGTATTGACCGTGAACAAAAAAGTTTACCTGACCCTTGGCAACTTGACAGAACATAGGGTTAAAGGCCATAAGAAACAATGCTGGGTGATCCCATTACATGTAATGGATGAGACACACCCCTTATCCCCAGCCAACGCACCACACACGGATAATAATGTACAAGACGGGCCACGTGTGGAGGCTAACCCTGCAAAGATCATTATCTTTCAATAACAGCACAACTCGGAGCAGACGATCCAGTATATACCATGGCCACATTGTTTTATATTGCACTGTTGCGTTATGCCCACCCCTCGCCACTAGACTTTTCCCTTTGGAAGTTGTTACTTGCCTAATATTGCTGATAAACTGAATTTATTCATAACAATTTAACGGTTTCAAGCAAGGTATTATATTTTGATACCTTGCGTTCTTGTCATTTGCAAATTATAGTAAAATGTTACTATAGTATTGATTTACTGTCTGTTGCAACTATGACTCAACTTTGTACACTTTTTCTTTAACTAATATATTTAAATGTATGTTTTTGTCTCTGGAACATAATGTAATGTAAATGCTGTTCCGTAACCCTAATTGCAGTAACTGCCATATTACATGAATGTTAGCAAACATACAAACAAACATTAATCTTTTCTAAAATATACGTCATTAAAAAGCAGTGGCAGACAGTTATTACTTGTGGGGCTGTTGACGGCCAGGTGTGTTGACCTGCTCTGAGATAAGCGAACCGAGTTTAACTCAGCATCTTGTGGCGGTCAAAGACAGTCTTGCGCTGTTCCTGGACCTGCTTCTTCCAGCGCTGCTGCGCCCCTTCAACCCGCTCCAACATCGTGTTGTTCCTGTCCACCGCCGACGGAGGCTCCTAGACACACACACACACACACACACACACACACACACACACACACACACACACACACACACACACACACACACACACACACACACACACACACACACACACACACACACACACACACACACACACACCATTTATTCTGCTTGCGCATCCATCTAATTTGACATTAAATATTTTCATCTCTGAAATTATTGAACAAGGCTATCTTCTCAATTTGTCTCCAGCCTGCGTACCTCAGCCTCCTCCTCGTTGTGTAAGGGCTGGGTGTAGAGGTCGCGTTTACGGATGAGCGGCTCCACGAGCAGGAGGAACACCATGTAGAGAAGCAGGGCGCCCACCACAGTCAGGTAGAGGATGATGGTTACCTGACAGGCACACAGGACGTATTCTACTTTCCACTGGTAGGAACTCAGGTTATACACAACACATGTTGTCAGATGTTCTGTAGTACCTTGATTGTGTTACTGCTGCGTTCCTCATACTTGCACTCACAAAGCAGGCAGTAGGCCTCCACGTCATGACCAGGCACTGGCATAGGATCCACTACATGGAGGCAGTTACTGAAACACACACATATTCCATGCTAGATGTTGCACACGTTGATTATCACTTGAAATGGCCTAAATATTTGAGCCACGGAAAAGGGGACAGATCATGGGATTAAATGAGACCAAACGAAAAAATATGGTGCGAGTGTGAGAGTGACAGATGATCTCTTACCAGTCTTTCTGAGAGACATTTCTGTTGTATATATTGCCAGAGAAATTTCTGTATGGTGGGCAGATACATTTGCAGCGTACATCCTGGTAGTTCTGCAAATGTAACACAAACTTAGTCAGGACGCCGGACGCCGGTAGACTGTATTACTTATTATGTAATGGCCCAACACGTTTGCCTTTGAGACAGACAGGCAATACTGGCAATACTGTACCACTATATATGTGCGATACCTTGGACTCAGCGACCACGACAGCGTCCAGAATAATTATTATGGGAATTAAGGTGATAACGGAGAATCCAGATCCCTTCCACCAAGACATTTTCCCTATAACGTTAAGCAAAGAGAACTATTCACAACAAACCAGTCAGCTGCTATGTGAGTTAGCTCAGTAGCAGTACGTTCCACTACATGGCAGCAAAATACCTGCAATGCAAACATCTGCTTACATTAGAATACTAGTTAGATGCCTTTATATGTTGCGTCATGCATAAAATCCCTTAGAAATCCCTATATTGCTGCGTACCAAAGTCCTCGTTCAATCTCTTCCCTTGTCGCTGGTCCTGGATCTTCTTCTTTCAGTGAGTTTTGGCTAAAGCAGAAATGTTTCGTTCAATACTGCCACCGTCTGAACAGGAGCAGGAGCAGGAGCCAGGAATCCTACTTCTGTAGAAAACCCTAACATTTGGTTTATCACATATTTATTTTATACTGATCACTTATTTTAATATTGTTTCTGATCTCTTTACTTTAAACAAAAATGTATGTTCTAGTGATCTGTCAGCTGACGATGACAACACCTACCTTGGATGATAATGTACTATTAAGTCTTAGTTTTTTTGCGTGATTTACAGAAAACAGAAACAAAGAACCACACTGCCGTCTATTGGACTAGAACACAATAGGCTGCTCCGCTCATTGAGGTAAAATACCTGTAGTAGAGGGGCCTCAATCAAGACCACGTCAGGTGTATTTTTTATTTCCTAATATTACACCACCAGGTGGCAGCAACTTCCCAATGTAGGCTCTATACCGCACTACGCCTTCCAGCATGGAAGCTGGCCTGCGAATGTCTGAATCAAGGGAGCTTCGTCTAATGTGTTTTTTTTTTTACAAATCCTTTTGAAGAGTAAGAAGGTTGTGATTATTTGTATATGTTGATATCCAGGCCACAATACCGCTACCTCTATGATACATTTTATGGTCCTGGTCTACACTCAAGAGCATGATCTCTAGCGCTGTGATTACCCTCACCCGGACTGTTCACTCTAATGACCAATTTGCAGATGCTCAGCCACCCAAAATAGTTTTTAATAAGTTAAGTTAACACTGAAATGTAATTTAAATTAAGAAGGACAAGCCCACTAAATGTAGATTCAAGCAGTTTATTTTAGCTATTGGAATGTCTCCTATGTATTAATGGGGTAGAGGTATCCTTACATTTTCTCATAGTAGGCCTCTTCAGACATCCAATGGGCAATGAGTCAGGAATATCAATAAAAGAAGAAAACGGGCCGGCCTGACCTTGCACACTAGCTTTTATTCGACCATGTCACAAAATATTCTCTCAGTCTTCTCCTTCCTTCTAGACTTCAGACCAGTAACCATTGGAGGAGGACCGACAGAGGAGCTGTCATACTTTGAGAGCAACTGGTGGAGGAGTTGATCGCAGAGACGGAGGCAGAGATGGTTTCTGTGAAACTCTGAAAAGTGTGTACTGTGGACTCAACTGTGTCCTCTGAAAAGAAAAGGAGACTGACGAGAACAGCAACGCAACGAAAGCATTCTGCTCTTCTTCAGCACAGGACGGGTAGGAGCTGCTATGGCCTTCATGGGATCTGAACTCTACCTCTCAACTGCTCAGATTTGTTAATTTCTTTTGTATATTTGTATTTTAAGCACTGACTTGGGGGTCTTGTTTTACTGTCATTTTTATTAGACACTTGTATTATTTTGCACAATTTATGACTCGGTTAGCCTTTTTATTTACTTAACTGGAATTGGTCATCTTTATGTTGTATAGTTTTATTTTCTATAAAGGGCTAGTATACAGTTTCATAGTGTTGTCTGGCATTTAAAAAGCTAGTGCTGTGTTGCACACACACACACACACACACACACACACACACACACACACACACACACACACACACACACACACACACACACACACACACACACACACCCACACCCACACCCACACACACGCACGCACACACACACACACACACACACACACACACACACACACACACCCACACACACACACACACAACCACACACGCACGCACACACACACACACACACACACACACACACACACACACACACACACACACACACACACACACACACACACACACACACACACACGCACACATTACAATTCCCAAAGATACAGTTTAATGCAGCAAATCATTTATCCAACACTAACAACAGTATAGTATTCTGTCTGGCTACGATGGCAGTGCATTGTAAGTTCACCAAATCTTTATCCATCTTTCAATTGAACACTTTCTCCCCCATGTAGCTCAAATCCTCAGTGTAACCCTGGCTTCTTGACCAGATCAATACCTCTATTTCCTTGTAATCCTGCTTTCACATCCCTCCGTATAGTAAGCTACTCATACCTTTAATAAGCCGTGGAAATCAATGGCTCACAAATTCAAGCCCAGCCGCAGGAGCTTGGGGCCACGGAGATCAATTGAGGCCACTGTTGTTTTAATAATGAGGACAGTGGCACTGTCCTGTCTCCACTGTCCTGTCTCCACTGTCCTGTCCCCACTGTCCTGTCCCCACTGCCCTGTTCCCACTGCCCTGTCCCCACTGTCCTGTCCCCACTGTCCTGTCCCCACTGCCCTGTTCCCACTGTCCTGTCTCCCTGTCTCCACTGTCCTGTCCCCACTGCCCTGTTCCAACTGCCCTGTTCCCACTGTCCTGTCTCCCTGTCTCCGCTGTCCTGTCCCCACTGTCCTGTCTCCCTGTCCCCACTGTCCTGTCTCTGCTGTCCTGTCCCCACTGTCCTGTCTCCCTGTCCCCACTGTCCTGTCTCCACTGTCCTGTCTCCCTGTCCCCACTGTCCTGTCTCCACTGTCCTGTCTCCCTGTCCCCACTGTCCTGTCCCCACTGTCCTGTCTCCCTGTCTCCAGGACACTGCCCTGTCTCCCTGTCTCAACTGCTCAGTCTCCAGGACACTCTCCTGTCTCCCTGTCTCCACTCTACTGTATCAACTGTCCTGTCTCCACTTCCCTGTCTCCAGGTCAATGCCCTGTCTCCACTGCCCTGTCTCACTGCCTCCACTGCCCTGTCTCACTGCCTCCACTGCCCTGTCTCACTGCCTCCACTGCCCTGTCTCACTGCCTCCACTGCCCTGTCTCACTGCCTCCACTGCCGTCTCCCTGACCTCCGACCCTTTGGACGTTTGTCTCCCTCTGATACATTGTTTGGCTTCTACGACACTATGATTCTTTTTGTTGTTTGCACTTCGATATTTGTCTGGGCAGATTTTTACAGGTTTCCAATTTACTTGTGTAACCTTAAACCTCGTCGAAGAATTAAGTCATGCCTTATTCAAGTTCTGTAGAATTAATTAGAGAATTGAAAATTATCACTATCATTTGAAATTCAAATTATAGTTATAGGGGTATTCAATGGATTAGAGACTGACTTTACTACAAATCCTAATAAACCAACACTTCATCATAAGGTACGTTATCGAGTCAATGCACTTTTTGGGGAAGTCATTAATGTAAAGTCTGGGTATGCCACTGTGTGATCAGCTTTGTTCTGTCATAATAAGCCACTTAATTTTCTGCATATCCTGAAGCTCAGTCCGAGCCTTTACACCATAGGCAAGTAATGAAAAAAAAAGGCTCATTATCTTTTCAATCATATTTGTTTAGGATGCAAAATCACAAATAACATGTTATTTTTTCATGTTCATTAGTTAACATAATATGTTACTTAATTCAATATTACAGCTTTAAGCAGACAATTTTTGATAGTAGCCACAACATGAAAAACTCCCATTCTGTGAGAAAGTGAATAGTCGAATACCTATTATACCTTATGATAATTAAGTATTGCATCTCTAATGGTTTGCTAAGCAATACTCCGTGGGTGTATGGATTCAACATCAAGAAGAGCCATTGGATCAGTTAATGTTATAATTTCAAGATATTTCAAGATATACACAAAAATGAACACACTTAATTCCTAATAATGTTTTGAGATTGAAATCCCCAGATTAAGCTATCTGGACATATATACACACAAAATTGAATCAATTTATATGAATAAAGATCTTAACCTCTTGATGTAACACCATAGAGTTAAGAAGAAACTTAAAGCCCCTCTATTCTATTCTTACCACACGACTGTGGGCCTTCTAACCTTTTACTGTACTCCCTTTTGACCTTTATCACAACGTCTGTGATGCCTTTTCTCCCTCCTCTATAATGTGGGGCTGTGGTAGTGTATACTGTTTGAATACGAAATTAATATAGGAGAGACGTGATATAGAAATGCATGGAAGCTGTATACATAGAAGTGATATTTATGATATATATATACGTTACAGAGTATATAGAATATAAAATGCATGTGATATATATATATAAATATAAATAAATAGAAAACTTACAAAAGGGTTTTAACAGGACTGAAATATATAAATTTAACATATATATAGAAGGGAATATAACAGGAGTGAAGATGCAAATAGAATGGAAAGCAACAGAGAAGGAATGTCGATAGATTGAATATATGTATAAGTGAATATAACAAAGAAGTGTAATATAGAGAAATATATAGAAGATATACGTAGCAGTAGGTTAAACAGAATCGATATATATAAAATTATATAGAAGATATTTATATAAGTGAATATTATAGAGAAGTGATAAAAACATAGCGAAGATATAAATAAGGGAATACAACAGAGAAGTGATGTATAAATAAATATATAGAAGACATATAGAAGTGAATATAACAGAGAAGTGATATGTGAAGAACTACAAAGAACATTATTATTATTTATGTAAGTGAATAAAAATATAAATTTTAAATCTCGAAATATGCCGAAAATATATACTGAAGTGAATATAACGAATATTTCCCAATCTAGTTACTATTTAGTTTCATTCCTCTCTTTTTATCTTCTTGCCTCTCCCCTCCTTCGTCCCTCCTGTCATCTCTTTCTTTCTCCTCTCCCTTCCTCCACCTCCTCTTTTCTCCCCCATCTATCCTTTCCTCTCCCCCATCTCTCCTATCCCCTCCCCCTCATATCCCCTCTCCCCATCTCTTCTCCCTCATCTCCCCTATCCCCTCCCCCCAACTCTCCTCCCCCATCTCTCCTCTCCACTCCCCTCATCTCCTGTGAGGTGATCCATTCTGTGCGGAGGTCTTATTCTAATAGACACACATGGTAATTACAGTAGTGGGAGGCAGCAGACACTGGTGGTCCAGGGACAACAGCAAACTATAAATCAACCACCACTGGTTCCGCCCTTGTGAGCGTAGACGATGAAGCTCAAACAAAAAGCAATTCTGCCAAGATGTGTTTTCACATTTGTCTTCATCAGCCAGTGGCTTATTTTGGAACCAGGCAACTGAATTCTATTCGTTCCCATGGTAATCAAACATGGTCTACTGTCAAAACGGCCCCCATGAAGCTCTGACTAGACATCACCGGTGGGGGGACAATAACACACAAACAGAACGCCATTTCTGCACGGAGCAAATAAAAAGATCGGCTCCGAATCCGCTTGGTTCGCAGGGAGAGGAAGCCGCCTGATCCGATCTCGCCTCACCAGTCAGCAGGTTCATTCCAGAGGTGGAAACTACAGAGCATGAAAACGGAAGGCCATTCTTCTCCGGGAAGAATCCATCTTAGGTGGGTAATGGCGGAGACGTTGAAGCAAACTAAAGTATACATGCTGTGTTGGCTCAGGATACACAGTGTCTACTCCTGTTCCCATCAGAGCCTGGCTGCCAGTTAGCCAGCTGAGCCCATGCAGAGTGGAGGTGTGTGCTGAGGAGCCGGTGTCAAAGCCCGGCCGCGCAGAGCCAGCCCTTCCTTCCTCGGAGGGACACACAGGGAGTTTGATTTATTTTTTTTGGGAAGGAAGGATTCAGAAGCGGGGACCGCTGGAGCAAGAGACTCAGCCAGACAGAACATGAAAGCCAGGAGAATCCATGACACATGATGGACACACACGCACGCGCACACACACACACACACACACACACACACACACACACACACACACACATGCTTGCACACACGCACACACGCACGCATACACACACACACACACACACACACACACACACACACACACACACACACACACACACACGCACACACGCACGCACGCACGCACGCACGCACACACCAACACACACACACACACGGACGAAAACACCAACACCTGGGAGACCACCTCCGCCTCTTCCTCCTTCTCCTCCTCCTCCTCCTCCTCCTCCTCCTCCTCTTCCTCATCCCTCCTCCACCTCCTCCTCCTGCTCAACAGCACCGCAGAGAAACATAACAACAGCCAAGAGGAAGAGGAGGAGGAGGAGAAATGGAGAAGAGCGAAGATGTTTGATGAAGCGACTGCGATGTGAACTCTGGCCTTGCGTAATGTGCGGCCGTTTCATGTTCTCCACCGTTTTTAGAAACCAAACCTGGGGAAGCTTCAAAGGCTTCCGTAGACAATTGGGAGAGCTTGACATGTTTGGGGAGAAAGGGAAAGAAAACAAGATGAAGAAACGCTTACAAACCTGCAGGGGGCCACATGCATCTCACATGACACCTGACAGGCCTCCGCATGCATCTCTCATGAAGGGGTGGGGGTCAGACAGAGAGACAGTCAGAACAACAATGGTGAGGAATGAAAAGTGACATGAAGTGAGAGGGGATGAATAGCTTCAGGGAATGATGAAAGTTTGTTGCCTGCGCAAAGGCGAGAGATGTACGCTTTGGTCTTCAGAAAGCCTAGCAGACGGGTTTAACAGGCTCTGGCAGGCCAGTCGATATACTGTCAACAGTTCCCATGACTCCCCACCATTAGCGAGCCTGAAGACTGATTTATTCAGCCGGGGGTAGATGAGCGCTGAAGACCGGTTCACGGCAATCAACACATTAAGGGACACCAAAAACAAAAACTCTTAGACATGTTCATGTAAAAACCGCACATCACCTGTTCTGTGGCATCAAACAACAAGGCGCTCAAAGCTTCTGGGGAGCTGAGGATTCACTCTTGAGGTAGGCCCTCTGATCAGAGGATGCTGCACCTTAGACGCTTTGAACCGACAACTAGCACTTTTATCCTCGGTTTGTAACACCTGCTGCAGGCGGCAGGTGTGTGTGTGTATGGATGTGTGTGTTTGCGTGCGTGCGTGCGTGCGTGCGTGCGTGCGTGCGTGCGTGCGTACGTGCGTGTGTGTGTCTGTGTGTGGTTTGAATGGGCACTTTCCTTGATAAAATAGGACACGGGCTTTCCTTGCTGTAGGCTATTAGATAACTAACAAACATCCTGGTTGAAGTTGATTGGTTAACACTTGTAACACACTTCCTAGTTTGCAAGTCACATAACATTTAAAATGACTTGAGTGATGGCCCTCTGATTCTCCAGTCTCTCTGCATGGGGGTGAGAAGTCTCCCTCTCTGGCCATCAGAGCTCTCCCACAGCATTCTGAGTGAAACATTTTGAGAGAATGTTATGTATTTGAAATGTGTCGGAGACCTTGTACTGCTTCGCTAGTTAGCATCCCTCCTTTATCGGTCTCTCCATCCCACTCTCTCCACGTCTTAAATTGTAACCCTCTCTCTATTGTAATTCAGTGGGACCACAACCCCACTCAACACAAACACACACACACACACACACACACACACACACACACACACACACACACACACACACACACACACACACACACACACACACACACACACATACACACACAGACACACACACTCACCCTCACACACACACTCACCCTCACACACACACACACACACACACACACACACACACACACACCCTCACCCTCACGCAACGCACACGCACACGCACACGCACACGCACACGACAGCACCGCACACGCACACCACACACACACACACACACACACACACACACACACACACACACACACACCCTCACCCTCACGCACACGCACACGCACGCACGCACGCACCGCACCACACACACACACACACACACACACACACACACACACACACACACACACACACACACACACACACACACACACACACACACAGAACCACACAACCACACAAATACACATGCCCATCCCATCCTTATTAGCAGCATTTCCTCAAAACCAAATGAATTCCCTTTGTCTCCCCCCACCCCCCCCCCTCCCCTCCAGCTCTGCACCTCGACACAACCTCTCCCTCTCAGCTGAACTCGTCCCTCTTCCTCCGTTTGTCACTGATTGTCTTGTTTCTTCGTCATCCTGCCTCTGGGTCTTTTGTGTTTGACTTCATCAACAGGCTCTCCTCCAACTGGAAGAGGAGGAGACACACACACACACACACACACACACACACACACACACACACACACACACACACACACACACACACACACACACACACACACACACACACACACACACACACACACACACACACACACACACACACACACACACACACAGACAGAGGTACAGGCACACACAAGCATACGTAGACAAACAGATATACACACACACATGCACACGGGTGAGTGCAAAAGGATAGATGGATATTTAGAAGTGAGAGAAAGAGACAAAGAAAGATAGGGGGGGGGAGTTAGAGGGATAGAGCGGGAGTGAGAGATAGAGGGAGATGGAGGGCGGGCCTGGGAGAGAGATAGGGAGAGAGGAGGGAGAGAGAGAAAACGAGCAAGGAGGAGCTATAGGGAGGTTAGGGTGAGACGCTCCACTGCTTGGCTGACAAACAGAAGGTCCCCCCAGAGCCGCACAGGAGAGAGAGAGAGAGAGAGAGAGAGAGAGAGAGAGAGAGAGAGAGAGAGGAGAGAGAGCGAGAGCGAGAGCGAGAGCGAGAAGAGCGAGAGAGAGAGAGAGAGAGAGCGTGAGCGAGAGCGAGAGCGAGAGAGAGAGAGAGAGAGAGAGAGAGAGAGAGAGAGAGAGAGAGAGAGAGAGAGAGAGAGAGAGAGAGAGAGAGAGAGAGAGAGAGAGAGAGAGAGAGAGAGATGTGGGCAGTCAAGCCCACCACATCAACCCCCCCCCCCCCCCCCTCCAACACACACACACACACATACACAAAATCTATGTCTGCTTCCTTAGTATTCCAGCCGACTCGCTCTGAGCTCGGCCGAGGGAAGAGTAAGACAAGAGGACTGCCAGTAAGTCCTCTTGTAAGTGTATGAGGCATACACTTACAGCCTCATACAATAAGAGCATGAGGCTGGGAGGCTCGCGGGGGTCTTATTGGTAGAGGACAGAGCCTCCGGCCGCTAGAGACCACCCTCCAGGGAGCAGTAGGATGCCTCCCCCTCCTCACCCTAACCCCAACCCAGGAAGCTGAACCTCCCCTCCTCACCCTAACCCCAACCCAGGAAGCTTAACCTCCCCCTCCTCACCCTAACCCCAACCCAGGGAGCTGAGCCTGTCTCCCCCCCCTGACCCCAACCCTGCCCTCCATTCTCCATTCTCTCCACCCATACCTTGTTTTGTCCGTCCAGCCGCTGATCAAGTCAGCTACCCTCATCAGAATATTCCCATACACCAGCCCCTCTCGCCATTGTACCCCATTCATGCCTACAGACGCTGACACAATGATCAGCTTTGCTCCAATCTCCTCCATCTTCCACTTTCACACCTTCAACTAATTGACATTTTTTTGATTTCACCTCATTCTCTTCAAGCTTTTCTTGTCACCTGGTGGCAGGTCCGTCATGCTTGTATGAATCGCGCTTAAGGGTCACCGCTTGTGCTCACTGTCATTAGCTATCCCCCCCTACCTCTCTCCCTCTCTCTCCCTCTCTCTTTCTCTCTCTCCCTCTCTCTCCCTCTCTCTTTCTCTCTCTCTCTCTCTCTCTCTCTCTCTCTCTCTCTCTCTCTCTCTCTCTCTCTCTCTCTCTCTCTCTCTCTCTCTGTCTCTCTCTCTCTCTCTCTCTCTCTCTCTCTCTCTCTCTCTCTCTCCTCTCTCTTTCTCTCTCTCTCTCTCTCTCTCTCTCTCTCTCTCTCTCTCTCTCTCTCTCTCTCTCTCTCTCTCTCTCTCTCTCTCTCCAACCTTAGTCGGATCTTTGAAGGTTAAGAGCAAAACGGAATGATCCTGTGTTCCCAAAAAAGAAATGCGTGCATGTGCGCGTGCCAGTGTGTGCGTTTGTGCGCGCGCCAGTGTGTGCGTTTGTGCGCGCGCTGACACATGTTCGAGACTGGCTGATAATGATAGCGCTGGAACATGTTATCATTAAATAATACACTGTTTCAGACAACGTGCCTGTTACAATTACAACATTATCTGAAGTTCATGCCGTGGTTATCTGAGTATCTATTATTTCATTACCCCGTTGTAGAGTGTAGGAAATAAATCGTTTTCCCCCACCCTGCACTTTAGCTGGCTAGGCTAATCAAGGGGCTGATTGTGAGTGTCCTAGACAGAGGATAAATTAATTGGATTGGTTGTTAGGGCGGCATCAAGAAAATAAGTGCTATATTGCTTCCTG
>NC_082382.1:13479656-13484656 GCF_031168955.1 Gadus macrocephalus
TCCACAATAAAAAAATGTGTCCTCCTAAATAACAGTTGATAAAAGCCATCACATTGAGGGCTCACCAGGTAGATAAATGGATCATTTTTCAATAAGCCTTTGATTGGGATGGATGGGCCGTCACAGACCAGCGGCGCTGCTTGTCAGGTTGCGGCCACAGACGAGTGATGACCACTCGTCGGCCCGCCAACTGTCCCTCCTCGCAGGCAGACACACGTCAAGAGTGCGTGCCGAAGGATGGATCAATTTCTTACTCTCCGTCGTCTACCTTTCTGGGCTTTCTCTTGTCACACTGTAATCTCTGCCTCTGTGAAGGTTTAGGACGCCTTCCTTGACACACACACACACACACACACACACACACACACACACACACACACACACACACACACACACACACACACACACACACACACACACACACACACACACACAGACAGACACACACACAAACACACACACACACACACACACACACACACACACACACACACACACACACACACAGACACACACACACACACACACACACACACACACACTTTTCATCGGAACGCCTGACACGCTGACATCTCCCCCTGCTGCGTGTGCGACAGCGATCAACCTTTCCCTGGCGTGTGTTCGTCACGTCTTTTGTTTGTGTTTGTTGGCTTGGATGATCGTGTGTGTGTAAGTGCGTGTGCGTGTGTATGTGCTTATTTTTCTGTGTGCGTCGATGGGACTCAGGGGCCAATAACAAAAATAAATAAATGCTGGTGTTCTTTTGGAGGGCCAGACTGAATGACAAATAGAGAGAGGGACAATGGACTACGTGAAAAGAGAGGGATGGAGAGAACGACGAAAGAGGGATGCGATCTACAAGTTTGGGCTCCACTTTTTCTGTTGTTTTTGCTCTATAATTCGTAGTGCTATCATAGTTTCTTGTTTTCTTCCTGTGAGGGTTAGGATTATGGGCTAGGCCTAACCCTAACGCCCCTGCGGTCTGTCTGCCTGGACTCTGTAACGGTAAATAAGTGGTAATAGGACTGAATGGAAGGGGGAGCTCGCCACCGTTTTTCTGTCATCACTTTAGAAGGTTGCGACCCCAAAGCACAGCGGCACAAAGCTCTTCAATTATTCAGCGCGTGTCCCGGGGCCCGGCTCTCCGGAGGAGCCTGTGATTGCTGGGAGCTGGCTGACATTTGCACATGAAAATGGGCTCCGTTTCCCTCCCAAACAAGCCCCACTGCTCAAGGGGAGCATCCGAGTGCCCGGGGCCCCCTGCCCTGAGCTCCAGGGAGGCGGCGTGTGTCTCTGTCCCGGACGGCCCCCCCGTTCTGGGGGTCCGGACGGTTGTGTCGTTGTGGGGCTGTTGTTTAACGCAGAGCTTAGCGGTGTGCGCAGCATAGAAAGGGGGGAGAGTGTTTGTGTATGAGGTGTAAACAGAGGTGTGGGAACGGTTGTGCGCATGTAATTGAACATTAGGAGGAAGGCAGCGTCCTAAAAGTGTCAATATGTAATGAGCGTAAAGTGACAGAGTTAGGGTTAGGGTGAGTACCCGGGGGACACACAGACTCATAAATCATCTCACTGAGTGGGGTCAAGGGTCGTTTGACTCAGGCATGAGCAAAAATGGAAGTTTAGTTATGGGAATATATTTCTTGCAATAATGTGCAAATACATGGTGTACATACCAATGTACATATTGACTTACTGCCAGGACCTCCGTTTGGCCACGCTTTTTCATCATTTCGAATATGTTCTAACGTCCTTATGCCAGACTGAAACGAGAACTCCAATTATATTGGATGCGTGTTTTACAGCAAAACCCTTAAACTTAGATGTTTGATACAGATTTAAATTATTCAAATTAGGCAATAGCCAATAGGCTATAGGTGGGGTTAGGGGTGGGGGGGGGGGGGGCTCAGGGGGCTGAAGGGGCAGGTAAGGGTAGGTGGGATAGGTTTGGGTAGTGTGGGGTAGGTGGGGCTAGTGGGGGTAGGTTGAGTTAGGTTGGGGCATTGGGGGTAGACAGAAGTAGATTGGGGCAGGTGGGGTTGGTGGGGGGAGGTGGCGGTAGGGGGAGTGAGTGGGGTAGGTGGAGCTAAAGGGAGCAGGCGAGGACAGTTGGAGGTCAATTGGGCTGGTTAGGGGTAGTTGGAGGTAGGTGGGGTAGTAGAGGGCAGGTGGGCGTGGGTGAGGCGTGGGTGAGGCGTGGGTGAGGCGTGGGTGAGGCGTGGGTGAGGCGTGGGTGAGGCGTGGGTGAGGCGTGGGTGAGGCGTGGGTGAGGCGTGGGTGAGGCGTGGGTGAGGCGTGGGTGAGGCGTGGGTGAGGCGTGGCAGCTACAGAGGGATGGGCAGCGGTCCGGGCATGGAAGGGAGAACATCGGACAGATGACAAATTGTGATAAATAAATGTGTTCCGGGGCCGGGCGTGTGGACGTTTTATTAATAGGGAGAATTAGAGTGGCTGTGCAACCCAATCTGCCCGCTGTCACTCAGCATCAGGGCCCATCATCAGAGCCTAATGAAACAGCAGAGCAGCGGCAGCCTGGCCCCGCCGACGCCGCTGCCTGGAAATAAACACTCACTGTACATTACCCCACGTGTGTCGGTGAAAACAAGCCGAAATATAGATGCTGTTGTCTCAGGGAGCCATGACTACAGACATAGGCTGAGGGAGATATCTGGGTTAGGCTTTGAGAACGTGGAGCAACCACCTGATCCCACATTACCACATCATATTAATGTGGTTAAGCGGCTGCCTTGTTGACCATAATGGTTTTTAACCGATAGCTGCATACACATAGAGCATCGTCCAGCCTAACTCAGAGACACGGCACTGAACTTAATACATGGTATTATGAACCTAAAAAATACATCACACAGCAGCCTTAGTCCTTGCAGAACATGTTATGGTGTCCTGTCACTAACCCTAACACTGACCTGTCACTAACCCTAACACTGACCTGTCACTAACCCTAACCCTGACCGGTCACTAACCCTAACACTGACCGGTCACTAACCCTAACACTGACCTGTCACTAACCCTAACACTGTCCTGTCACTAACCCTAACACTGACCGGTCACTAACCCTAACACTGACCGGTCACTAACCCTAACACTGACCTGTCACTAACCCTAACACTGACCTGTCACTAACCCTAACACTGTCCTGTCACTAACCCTAACACTGACCGGTCACTAACCCTAACACTGACCTGTCACTAACCCTAACACTGACCGGTCACTAACCCTAACCCTGACCGGTCACTAACCCTAACACTGACCGGTCACTAACCCTAACACTGACCGGTCACTAACCCTAACACTGACCGGTCACTAACCCTAACACTGACCGGTCACTAACCCTAACACTGACCTGTCACTAACCCTAACCGGTCACTAACCCTAACACTGACCGGTCACTAACCCTAACACTGACCTGTCACTAACCCTAACACTGACCGGTTACTAACCCTAACCGGTCACTAACCCTAACACTGACCGGTCACTAACCCTAACCCAGGCCAGAAGGACACAATCTCAATGAATTAAGAATCGCATCTAATACTGAGGACAAAGGCCCTGAGGAAATAAATCTTAATAAAAAGAGGAACATTAAAACCTGTCTTACTCTTTTTTTTCATGAAAATATGAGCAGGGGGGCAACAGGGTGTTTATTTATGTTTATCTTGTTGCTGCTGTGGATGGCTGCATTGTGAAAAATGACTGTCTACGCACGAGACAATGCAGACTAGCCGGTCAGCCAGAAAGAGGAATGCCTCCATAAATTAGTCCCTGCTCGTTTACAGGAGCAGCGGGAGGAGAGAAAGCGTATCAACTTAGTTATGCAGGCATCTGCACAAACAGCCAGAACTCTGGGCTCTACGCCTGGTTGATCATAGAATATACGAACAATTAAATACAAATGAACACATCGTAAACCAGTACCACACTGAGTGTTCTGTAGCACGAGACCAGGAAAAAAATGGACTTGAATCAGGAAATGCTGTGTTGGTATTGGGCTGTTTGGACCACGGAGGGCCTGGGGAAGTCTTAAAGGCTATTATGGACCCCAAATTCCCGGAGGGACACCGAAAGGAGAGGGAGACGTACCGCATATTTCACTAATCACCTCCGTGATATTTTAACAAGCGCTAAAGATCCAAACTTGCTGTTGGGTTGCTGCGTCTGACTAAGTCATTACCGGCCCCATCAGGGCTGCAGCGGTCCACCCCTCTTGGCTCCAGGAGTCTAATCAAACCCTCCTAATGGGTTAGGGTTAGATCAGAGCTCACTCCGCACACCGGGACACCTCTCCATTTAGCTCATCGTGCACCCCGGCCCGAACAGCAGAGCACTCCGCTTCCCCCGGGGTGACAGCCTCGGTCCCACGCCCCTACCCATCCCCCTACCACACATCCCCCCACCACACATCCCCCCACCACACGCCCCTACCCATCCCCCTACCACCCCCCCCCCCACCACACGCCCCCCCCCCCCCCCCCCCCCTCTCCCTCCTTCCACTCCACTCTTCCTCATTTTCCTCAATAAATCGAATCTAGCCCCAGCCTTTTCCTCTCACACTCCCCGACTGAGCTGGGGTCGTGCCTGGCCCCGCCGGAGCCCTTCCCTGGGAAGGGGCCTGGCGGCAGGGGTTAGGGGGAGGGAGGTGGCGGAGCGGGCGGAGGTGGTGATGGTGGTGGAGCTGGTGACGTGGGTGGTGATGAAGATGAAGGTGGAGGTGGTGGTGGAGATGATGATGATGGTGGTGGTGGTGGAGGTGGTGGAGATGATGATGATGATGGTGGTGGTGGTGGAGGTGGTGGAGGTGATGATGGTGGTGGTGAAGAAGATGATGGTGGAGGTGGTGGAGATGATGATGATGGTGGTAGTGGTGGAGAAGATGATGGTGGAGGTGGTGGAGATGATGATGATGGTGGTGGTGGTGGAGGTGGTGGAGATGATGATGATGGTGGTGGTGGTGGAGGTGGTGGAGGTGATGATGGTGGTGGTGG